>NC_046154.1:261896259-262196259 GCF_011064425.1 Rattus rattus
ACCACGTTAGCTACTCCTGAGTCAAGGGCTGCAAAGAGCAGACAAGAATGGAAAGGCAGAAGCCCCACTCCAGGTGAGGAGGACACAGGGGACCCGCTCACTCACCGCTGGGCACCCTCAGGTCAATCTTGTTGCAGAAGTCAATATAGCAGCAGTGCGTGTTGCGCAGGTCCTCTGAACTCAGGCAGTAGAAGGGCTTCCCAGCAGGCACCAGCTCCACCTTGGGGATGCAGGTGCGTACGTGGTGCTCCATGCCATCCAGGTTAAAGATGGAGACCATGCAGGCCCCGTCTGTTTCGCAGGTGTAGTTGGTCTGTAGGCAGCTGGTGCACGCACACAGCAGAGCTAAAGGACACAGAGGGGCAGATATCAACCGTGGTGCGACGTCTCCCTCCAGGTCCTTTTCCAGAGGCGGAATGACCCCATGGGATGCTTCACATCCCCCAGATAAGCAGCTTTTATAGAGACGGGGGCAGAGAGACAGCCTTGGCCGGGTACCGCTGCACTTGCTCAGCTCACAGACAAGCTCTGTAGGCCCCATCATTCCTAAGTGTCCTAGTCTATGCCAATAAAGGACAAATGAGCTATGTACTCCCTCCAAACGGGTCCTGTTGGGTGGACAGAGCCTTCCCCTCAGAAGGCAGGGACTCTGCACATCCCATACAGAACTACCCAAGATTCCTTGGAACCAGTTTCCTCCCTCTCTTTGGACCCAGGCATCTGACTCCAGGATGAGGGAGGCCTGGCCTCCTATGTCCTTTCCTGACATTCCCTTTCCTGCCTAAATCCTTCAAGATTCTGCCCAGTCGTCACTTCCCGTGACAAGTTCCCCCGGAGCCCCCTCATCACCCCCACTTTGGTCCATGTTTGGTGCCCTCACAAGCACCAAGGAGGATGTTCTCCAAGAACCCGGATGCTTGCTTCACATAGTCACTGTGAGGGTAAAGTGAAGTCACGCACACAAAGTGTTTAACACATTTAAGTCATCCTGAGAGGCTCCTGAGCAGCCCCTGGCATACATCCGTGCACTCACTGTGCACTACACAGGCGCACACCCACTTTTCATCTACGCAGAACACACAGTCCCCACTGGTGCGATGGCTTCGCTGGGTTTGCCTCACACCCAAGTGTGCCCCACCAACAGGAAATCACCGTGGATGAATCTGGCGCCTCAGCAGCTCGGCAGCCCTGGACTCTGCGATCCTTTATTTATCTGACTGACAAGAACAGCAGACGGTTGGTGCTCCTCCACTGTCTCCCCCAAGCCTAACCCAGCCCTGACCTCCTGGGACAGGCAGGAATGCCGCTTTGCCTACAACACTGAAGCTGGCACTTGTAGTGCTGAATGAGGCACTCGCCCACCAGGGGACAGAGGGGAGGGTGCAGGCCTCAGTGGCACTCAGTGGGAGGACCTGCACACTAAGCCTCTGGAACAAGAAGGCTTGGGGCCGATCCACACAGAAGCCTAGGCTAGAAGAGCCTGTCCTCATCTCCTCATCTCCTCTCTCAGGGTCACCTCTCAGGGTCACCTCTTAGCTTTGCAAATCCTCAGAACATCTATAAATGAGGTAACCCCTTTGCTGTTCCCACTCGAGGACACAGGGACACAAGGACATGAGGGAGGTATGAGGCGGGGAGGTGGCGGTGGCTGCACTGTGAGACAAGCAGGTAGGTGAAAGCCTTTCCGTGCAGGCAGGGCCTGCTGTGTTCTTTACAGCGTCGGATGAGATCTCTATCTTCTTGAGATGAATTCCCAAACATGCAGCCGCCTGCAGTAAGCAGCTTGGGCTGTACACTTCTCACAGACAGAGAGAGCATCTGAAGGACGGGATGAGAGCAGAGCAGACCCTCAAAGGAGGCTTCACAGTCAGCTTCCCCTGGATCTCAGCTCTACCTTCCTTCAAGACCAGAAAGCCCCAAATCTTCCTCCCAAACTTGTGGTTGAAACTTCTCTCTTGTTCTGTTTTCTCTACTAGTTTGTGTGTTTGAGACAGGGTTTCACTAAGAAACCAGCTGGCCTTGAGCTCTCAAACCCCTAGTCGCCCAGTGCTGGGATCACAGGCCTGGGCCAATAAGCCAGGCTCTGTCTTACTCCTCCTAAGAACTTAAAATTTATTCAAGCCTCAGGAAACTTGGCAAGACCCCCTTTTCTTCTTCTGGAGTCCTGCTAATTCCAGAAGGCGTCTTTGACAACTCCCTTTTGTGTCCCTTAGGGTTCCCCACAGGGAGCACCTCTCAGCACCCGTGTTGTGACGTCCAGCAAAGAGAACAGCACTTGGTCTATTTTGGGAAGCAAGAAAGAAAATTAACAACTTCAAGAGATGACTATTCTGAGCCGAGTGAGACACGGCCAAACCCACAGCCGCCCTTTCAAAAGCAGTCACCTCAGAGTCCATCAATTAGTGGGGCAGAGGAGACAGGAGTGAGTCTCTGGTTCCTGATAGCTATTCCCCTTTCGGTGGTGCTGGCCTCGTTCACAGTGATTCATTCTGGAGAATGAACACACCCACACACGGCTCATTATTTTTGGGAAGTACTTAAACAGTCCTGGTGTAAGGCAGGAAAGAAGAGAAGTGTCGAAATCTGTGCTGGGAGGGCCGGGATACGCTGGGAAGTGGGCCATGTGGGTTTGTGATACGGAGGGAGCAAGGCCCCGAGCCTATCGAGGCCTCAACCATCCAACCAGCAAACACTGTTTATCTTACAGAGACAAGAGGGGAATCAGCCAAGCGCCTGCCTGCTAAGTGCTGTGGCTGCCCTGAGCAAGGCTCACTCCACCCACTATGTATACCTTTGCCTTTTACAGACGAGTGAGCGGCAAGTCCAAGCAGACACGGTGTAAGATAACCATCACCGTACCCACACCCTGCCAAGGTCTGAATCTACTTCAGCAGCAGTGGCAGTGGGCATCATGGAGCAACAGGTCAGAGAGCTGAACCTCAAGTGCCAGTTCCAATACTGGCCACCTGACTAGAGCACGCAGTCACCCTAACTGTGACAGTCTCTTTTGGGCTGAAGCTGTGAGGAAGGACTGTTAATAACTGATTCACACAACATATAAATATTGCATATAGTAATATACTTTAAAGGGGCTTACAAAAGAGTGTACTCAATAAATATGAACCTACCTCTTAATGTAAAAATTGAAAGAAAAAAGCAACAAGGAAAATGTCTCAACCCTGACTAGGAAGAGGTAAGTCATAGTCTCAGAGGAAACTGTGAACTTGCTGTGTGGCTGCATGGCTATGACTGCGTGGCTTCAGGAAGTCATCGACTGTCTCTGCACCTCATTTTCCTCCTCATTCACCGGAAGAAGGAAGTGAAGGAGATGACATCACGCTTTCTCTAGCTACAAGCTCTCCTCCCTGCGGTCTGGGTCCAGAGCACTCTCCCCTCAGTCTGCTCTGCTGTGTTCTTTAAAGACACGTGTTTCACCTCTCATCTGCTAATACATCACTGAAACAGAAGCAGCAATAATAAAATTATAAGCATATGCTGAACTTACTATAAATTCACATCCTAAATTTAATTCTGAAAAGCTAAATCCAGGCTATGACAGCAGCCTCTTGTAATGTTTCACCATGACTCATCAGGTCAAAAGTCTGCCCATGTGTGTATAGCCACAGGGTCACCTGCACATGTGTGTACAACAACATGGCTACCTAAAACACTCCCCACTCTACCAGCAAGCATGGTGTATGAGCAGTGACCACCACAGAGGCAACAGCTCACTCTGTGTGAGCAAGTTAGCGGCTGAGAGGCCTGTCTAACACATGCAAGGCCCTGGGCTTGGTCCCCAGCACTTCAGCACTGACTGTTACGAATGATTCTAACTAATCAGAACTGAGCTGAAGAGCAGGCCACCTCAACAGGACGGCAGCACCGTTCAAAGTCTGTCTGACTGTAGGTGGTCTGTGGTGGGACGGCAGCACGGTTCAAAGTCTGTCTGACTGTAGGTGGTCTGTGGTGGGACGGCAGCACGGTTCAAAGTCTGTCTGACTGTAGGTGGTCTATGGTGGGACGGCAGCACGGTTCAAAGTCTGTCTGACTGTTAGGTGGTCTGTGGTGGGACTGCAGCACGGTTCAAAGTCTGTCTGACTGTTAGGTGGTCTGTGGTGGGACTGCAGCATGGTTCAAAGTCTGTCTGATTGTAGGTGGTCTGTGGTGGGACGGCAGCACGGTTCAAAGTCTGTCTGACTGTAGGTGGTCTGTGGTGGGACGGCAGCATGGTTCAAAGTCTGTCTGACTGTTAGGTGGTCTGTGGTGGTCTGTAAATGCAAATCTGATTCAGAAGAAAGGTTGTTTGAGAAAAGCCAAGTCCCATCCTGGGCTGACTCTAGCTGCTGTGTGACACTGCATGGCTTCTAGAGGACACAGAGGCTCAAGGCTGTGCTCAGCTGGGAAGTCCCATGAACCACTACAGAGACACAGACAGACTCAGTGTCACAAGACACTGCCAGGGGATATCCACAACCTCAGAAAGTTAGGAGCACATTCACAGCAGCCTGTTCTGTCCAAGAGGTGGCTATGAACACAAGCTCGATGGTTTCAAAGCTAGAGTGACTATGATCCTTTATTCAGACACCACTCCGTGGGGACAACGCATTTCATAAGCTGTGTCTGGAGCACTGTCCCAGGGAGTCACTGACTGCCTCTTCTACTCTCAATGGCCAGTCTACTAGGACTAGTGCGTGCAGGGGTTTGTGCAGCCCCCACGCTGCAGTTTCTAACCCCATCACACACTGTGTGAACAGCAGCAGCAGCAGCCTACAGCAGCAGAGCCCGCTGCTTCTTCCCTGGCCCTCACCCAACCTCCCTACAGCTTTCTGGTGTTTGTTGTGGGCACCGCTCAGGGTTGTACTGGTGGATGCACTTTCCTGACAGGCTAATATTTTCAGAAACCAGGGGGCCTCAGGTTAGGTAAGAGTTTCACTATTGAGCCATTTAGGTAAGCTCACTAGGGTTAACACAAAGACAAGAGGCTGACTCTCTCGGACGCTGTGATGCTCAACTGACAACATCAGCGTGCACAGCGCAAGCTGACTCCACCATTCTGTGATCTTCATCCTCTTACTCGGTCCCCACACAGCTCAGAGCTGAGGCCAACAGAGGGGAACAAGGCCTTAGACGAGGTAAGGGGCTCACAAACAGTGAATGAGCAGGAGGCAGCATCTGGACCTTACAAGCCCAGCTGTCCTAGAGCACCCATGGTATTCCCCGATACTGCCCACGACCCACTGGAAACACCCTCAGTTAAGCCACCATCACTCTCACCCCCAGCAGGTCACATCCACTCTAAATCTCTGACCAAAAGACCCTACCCAGTAGCTTCCCTCCAGTCTCCCTTCCGCCCTCTGAGCGATTGGCTGGCTGTGCCATGAACACCTATGTAGGTGGCTGTCCATCCCTATTTTTAAGAGGCAGGTCTGCAAATGCAGCAAAAATTCCCTCTTGTTGTTGTGAGACAGACCTCACATGACACAAGTCAGCCTAGAACATGGATCGTCCCATTTCAGCCTCTAAAGTCAGGTTTCCACACAGCCACCAGTGCAGACCTTGGTCTTTGACAGCTCGTATTCTGTCTACTCACTCCCTTTATTCAGACATTTTTACCTCCTTAAGAACCTCCAAATCATTAGGCTGTTGGGTCTTTAAGAAGCCCCCATCACCTCTTCTTAGTGGCTTAACCTTCACTGTGCAGCCCAGCACAACAGCCAGGGGTTCTGGAGTCTCCAGGTCACTGACAGGGGGACTGGGTCACTGACAGACAGGGGGACTGGGTCACTGACAGACAGGGGGACTGGGTCACTGACAGACAGGGGGACTGGGTCACTGACAGACAGGGGGACTGGGTCACTGACACACAAGGGGACTGGGTCACTGACAGGGTTCTGGGTGAAGTACTGTTTAAAAACAACAAGAACCAAACAAACAACCAAACCAGACTGTGTTTCACTCACCAGTGTCTCCAGAGTAGAATGGGAGTAGACTCACAGGAAATCTTGACTCAAAAAGTGGCCACTGGGCTGCTGAGAAGGCTAGCTAAGTAAGTATGACTGCTGCCAAGTCTGATACCCAAGTTCGATCCCTGGAACCTCGTCTCAGGAGAGGACTGACTCCAGAAAGTTGTCCTCTAAACACTGTGGCACAACCTCCCCTGACACAAAATAAATCAAGTGACCACTTATCACTGCAGTGCTGACGTCCTTCAAGACAGAGGAAAGACCCCTGTCCCAGATACTCTGGAGTGTGAGTGGATGGCCCAGCGAGTATCTGCTGTCTGTGCCTGGATTCTAAGAGCAGGGCAGGGGCAGACAAAGTTCAGAGAATCATCTACAAGTTATATCTCAAGTTACTGCTGGGCTTTCTCACTTCCTCAAGTTAACTGACCATGTGGACCCTCCCAGCACCCATCAGCATCAGGTCAGCACTGTTATCCTCAAAGATGCCCAAGACCTGGCTTGTTCAAATCTGAACCAAAACCAGTTTCAGTGCATTTGTCCAAAAGCTCTTCAAACTCATCAGACCCATGTTACTACTCTCAGGAAATCACCTGCTGAGGGAGCCAGGTTGTTGATCCTGGAGTTTCCCTTGGTCAGGGTTTTGCTGACTCCTAGTGGTGTCCGTTTAGCATGCACACCATAAACTCAGATCTGAATGTCTGATTCCCATCCAATTCAATTTTGCCCCTTTTTTGCCCCTTTCTGTCTCTGAGATAGGATCTTCCACCACCCAGACTGGCCTTAAATTCCTGGTCCTCCTGCCTCTGTCTACTGAGTGCTAGGAAGGTGGGTGGCTTCACGTGTGACCGTTCTTTAAGATTATTATGTCTATTATTGTACAGGTGTTTGCCATGTGGATGTGGATACACCATGTTGTGCCTGGTGCTTGTAGAAGCCGGAAGGCGTCAGATCCTCTTCTGAACCTGGACCTGTAGATGGTTGTGAGCCACAGTGTGGAGGCTGGGAACTGAACCCTGGTCCTCTGCAGGAATGGCAAGTGCTCTTAACACCCGAGCCAGCTCTCCAGCCCCCGTCTTCGGCTCCTCAAGACAGGATCTTGCAATGTAGCCTAGGCCAGCCTCCAACTCCTTCTGCCTCAGCCTCTGGACTGCTGGACTCCAGGTATGTTCCACCATGCTTGGTGTCAGTTCAAATTACAACACACATAATTTCTAGGCATTTCCTGTGGCAGGCCCTACTGCAAGCACTGTCTCCTCAGCACTGTCCTCCTCCAGCCCTCCAGGCACAGTCTCTGGCAAAGATGGCTCTCACACTGTGAGCTCACTAGATTCCATCCAAAACTAAAGACCAGATTCAATGCATTTCCTTAGCAGTCCTAAGACTGAAGAACGGTTCTTCAAACACCTGCTCGCACGAGTGTGCGCGCACATTCGTGCTACACCGCACATGTGGAAGAGAGAGGACAGCCTGAGGGCATCAGACTTCTTCTCCCCATGTGGATCTCAGGCTCAAACTCAGGTAGTCGGCTCGGTGGCAGGAGCTACCCTGCCCATCCCTACAAATAGGTTCCTCCTCTGCTTCTGCTCTGATAATTATGGTCTGCAATCATTCATGTCTCGTCTAATCCTGTGGCTTGCCCAGCCGAATTATACTGGCCAGGAGGCCGGCATCACATCCTTCCAAGCCTGGTGAGTCCATATAAGGACAAGATCTTCTGAGTGGTCTTGTGTCCGGCTGTCCGGGCGCCACCAGGTCATTTTTCCTGCTGTGCCTCAATGCAGCCCACCTTCCCCACAGGTTTGCAGTCTGACAACACCATACTGTGAGCTGTCCCACCCTGTGCTGTTCATCTAGGCCTCCACTTGCCACTAGCTTCTCAGTTCTAGTCAAGCACACTGGAGAACTACCCACTAGGACGTCCAGTCTCTAAAAATTACTAACGCTATTACTGTAAACATTGTAGGCTAGATTTGGTCTTTTAATGCACTTTATCTTTAGAAAATTTTATTTGTATTTGTGTGTGTGTGTGTGTATACAAGCATTTGATGTGTGTGTGATGTGGGTAAGATATGTGAGTGTGAATGGTATGTGATGTGTGTATGTGATATGTGTGAGTGACGTGTTTGTATGTGATGTGTGTATGTGTGGTGCATGTGATTATGTGAGTGTGTATGGCAGAGGGTAACTTTCAGTTTTCTTCCACTTAGGACTGAATTCAGGGCGTAAGGTTTGCAGGGCCATGCCACTAGTCCCAGTGTATTTTTCCTTGACTGGGTTGTTTTACTTTTTGCTCTGCACAATCCCCATTTCCTCCTTTAAAATTTTCATGTAGATGAATGGTGGTGCCTCCCAGAACAGCAGCCACACCACCAGACACAGAGCAGTAATGGAGAAAAGCAAGCACCACTGAAAGCTGCTGAACCCGGGAGCTCAGTAAGTTCTCCAGTTATTCCTAAGGACTGGAGGTACACTTCCTCACTTCCTAAGGACAGGAGGTACACTTCCTCACTTCCTAAGGACTGGAGGTACACTTCCTCACTTCCTAAGGACAGGAGGTACACTTCCTCACTTCCTAAGGACAGGAGGTACACTTCCTCACTTCCTAAGGACAGGAGGTACACTTCCTCACTTCCTAAGGACAGGAGGTACACTTCCTCACTTCCTAAGGACTGGAGGTACACTTCCTCACTTCCTAAGGACTGGAGGTACACTTCCTCACTTCCTAAGGACTGGAGGTACACTTCCTCACTTCCTAAGGACTGGAGGTACACTTCCTCACTTCCTAAGGACAGGAGGTACACTTCCTCACTTCCTGGAGGTACACTTCCTCACTTCCTAAGGACTGGAGGTACACTTCCTCACTTCCTAAGGACTGGAGGTACACTTCCTCACTTCCTAAGGACTGGAGGTACACTTCCTCACTTCCTAAGGACAGGAGGTACACTTCCTCACTTCCTAAGGACAGGAGGTACACTTCCTCACTTCCTAAGGACAGGAGGTACACTTCCTCACTTCCTAAGGACAGGAGGTACACTTCCTAAGGACTGGAGGTACACTTCCTCACTTCCTAAGGACAGGAGGTACACTTCCTCACTTCCTAAGGCCAGGACAGGAGGTACACTTCCTCACTTCCTACACTTCCTCACTTCCTAAGGACTGGAGGTACACTTCCTCACTTCCTAAGGACTGGAGGTACACTTCCTCACTTCCTAAGGACTGGAGGTACACTTCCTCACTTCCTAAGGACAGGAGGTACACTTCCTCACTTCCTAAGGACAGGAGGTACACTTCCTCACTTCCTAAGGACAGGAGGTACACTTCCTCACTTCCTAAGGGCTGGAGGTACACTTCCTCACTTCCTAAGGGCTGGAGGTACACTTCCTCACTTCCTAAGGACAGGAGGTACACTTCCTCACTTCCTAAGGACTGGAGGTACACTTCCTCACTTCCTAAGGACTGGAGGTACACTTCCTCACTTCCTAAGGACAGGAGGTACACTTCCTCACTTCCTAAGGACAGGAGGTACACTTCCTCACTTCCTAAGGACAGGAGGTACACTTCCTCACTTCCTAAGGACAGGAGGTACACTTCCTCACTTCCTAAGGACAGGAGGTACACTTCCTCACTTCCTAAGGACAGGAGGTACACTTCCTCACTTCCTAAGGACAGGAGGTACACTTCCTCACTTCCTAAGGACTGGAGGTACACTTCCTCACTTCCTAAGGACTGGAGGTACACTTCCTCACTTCCTAAGGACAGGAGGTACACTTCCTCACTTCCTAAGGACTGGAGGTACACTTCCTCACTTCCTAAGGACTGGAGGTACACTTCCTCACTTCCTAAGGACTGGAGGTACACTTCCTCACTTCCTAAGGACAGGAGGTACACTTCCTCACTTCCTAAGGGCTGGAGGTACACTTCCTCACTTCCTAAGGACTGGAGGTACACTTCCTCACTTCCTAAGGACTGGAGGTACACTTCCCCAGGGTTTCTTAGAAGTTGTAAGTTTCAAAATAAATTCAGTAATATACAAAAAAGGGAACTTAATTTGTTCACCAACATATTCTACATAAAAGATATGAAGTACATCACAGTGTACATATTTGTTTATTTATTGGGATAGGGTCTCATTATGTAGTTCAGGCTATCCTTCAACTCACTCGTAGACCAGGCTGGCCTCAAAGTCACAGAGAATTCACCTACTTCTGCCTCCTGAGCACTGGGATTAAAGGTGCGAGCCACCGTGTCTGTCTATCCCATATTTTTAAAGTATTTACTCTATTTTTAATTATGTGTACTTGTATCTGTGTGCTGGTATGTGCACATGAGTGCACATGCCCTCAGAGCCCAACAGATGGTATCAGATCTCCTGGAGCTGGAGTTACAGGCAGTTGTGAGCGGCAGGTTCAGGACCTCTGCAGGAGCAGTGCATACTGTTAACTTCCGAGCCATCTCTCCAGGCCCAATCATCCTGTATTACAAACCACATATGAGCACACATGGTGCCATCACTGTCAATCACATCAAAGTGGCGATGCCCCTCACCCATGAAGGCTGATGATAAAATTCACACAGCACTTATAAGGGATGCTGACGAGCCAAGACAACCATGGAAGTAGAAATCAAAGAACCAAGTTGGAGAACTCACATTTCCCAATTTCAAACTTTCTACTCTACAAAGTCATACTTCTCAAACGCCCAGAAGGACAGACATATAGATCAAAGAAATTGAGAGACCAAAAACAAAGTCATACATCTCTGATCAAATACTTCTTAACAGTTGTGCTTAGAAAATATTCTACAGGAAAAGTCTCTTCACCAAATCAACTCAGGGTGGGCTAAAAAAATTAACTCTCCTTGTATCCCAGGACTCAGGAGGAGTCTGGAACAGAGGATGGAATTCCACGTCAGTCTGGGCTACATGGGCAAGATCACCTCACAAACAGAAAACAATTAGACAGCCCAGGCTCAGCGGAAGGTGCTTACACCAGGCCTAGCCCTGTTGCCTCCTGGGACCCTCACAGCACTAGGGGACACTGACTCCACATACACACTCTTCCTACTCCCACATAAAGTCATCAAAACCCAAGTGTTATTACAGCACCATAGAAAACGTGTGCTCGTTCCCTGGTAAGAGAAACAGAGTCACCATGGAGTTAGTCCTACACCACAACCAGGCAAGTGTGCTCCTAGCCTGATACTGAAAAGAACTGAAATTCACAAAATTCCCAAATGCCGATCAAGGCAGCAAATTCAATGGAATCATTACTCAGCCGTAGGAAGGAAATAACTGCACATGCCACAACATGGATGAATCCTGAAAACACTACAGAAAAAGGAACCACGCCATGCGATCCCATCTAGATGACACCTCCAAACATGGATTTGTGGTTGGAGGTGCTGCTGAGGAGAGAGGCTGGTTAATGAATTTTCTTATTAAAGGTTTTCTATCTGAGTGCTAAACAACTTTTGAGCATTCCACAGTCGTGACTGACTTTTGCAGAAGGCTTAAATGTCACAGTGTACATCTTCCAATGGTTACAATAGGTAAATCCTGCCATATGTATTTGTTTTAAAACTACCATACCCCCAAAATTCACATACCCAACTCAAACTGTGTAATGTAATCTTCAAATGCAAAGACTAAACTAATGTACAAGAAAACACCTGAAGGCGGTGCTTTTCCAGGCCTTCCGCGTGTCCTGAGTCCCAGCAATCTCTGACTGTTACAAGGAGGGCAGCTCGGGTCCTGTCACCTTTTCCTCGGTTCTCTACCTGGCACAGGGTCTGGTAAACACAGAAACACTGAGCTGGACCAACACAAGCCTCAGCCCAGTTAAGTCACATGCACTTCTGGATTGTAATGTTATTACTTATATTACACTTATTAATTGTATTAGTGTTTCACCTATGTGCGCATGCGTGTGTACATGTGCGTGCGTGCATGTACATGCGCGCACACGCTACAATTGTGCTTGGTGGCCATGGAGTCAAGAGAGCATCAAATCCCTTATAGCTGGAGTGACAGATGGTTGTGCTCCGTCATGTGGGCACTGGGAATTGAACCCCACTCCACAAGAACAACAAGTCTTAACCACTGAGCCATCTCTCCAACCCACACTGATGCCGGGTCTCCCTGTAGAGCCCTGTCTGGTTCAGAACTTGCTCTCTAGACCAGGTGGCCTGACACTCGCGAACCTGCCCGAGTGCTGCCTGAGCGCAGGGATTGAGAACAGGCACTATTCTTCTAGCCTGTGCTCTCACATGTCCCAGGCTAGCCTTGAACTTCCAACTGCCTAACTCTGAATAGCATACACTTTTAGGCCGTGCCAGGCTGTATCCATGTTAAAACAAGGCAGTATCTACACAACTGCCCAATGCTCATGGAATCTTGAGTTGGGGCAGTGAGATGACATAGCTGACTCAAAAGCACTTCCAGCCATCCCTGATGACCACAGTTCAATTCCTCAGACCCACATGGGAAAGGCACGACTGCACATAGATACCGACAGCTCTACCCACACACTCCTTGGAATGTGTGCTGATCCCCCACAAATAAATACATTTAAAACTTTAAAAAGAGAGATCTGAATTAGATAATGAAAACAGAGCTGACTCTGAACCGTGGCAAACAGATGTTTGGTTAGCTCAGGGGATAAACAGGTGGGAAGGCAGTAACTGGGAACGAATACTGTCCCAAAGTTCCAACTATGCTAAGTAGAAAAAAACCTGCACCAGTGAAGCAATTACATGCCACTGGCTGCCCTGTCCCAAGTTCCATTTCATCTTCATGATCATCAAAATTGAATTTTAAAACAAGACACAAAGTTCTGAGTGCTCAGACACAATACAGTCAGCCACAGCGCACTGTGGTATCCAGAAAACCACGGTGGAGAAGCATATGGGGTGGTGGGGCAGCGGGCGGGGAGCAACTGGTGCAATAAAGGGAGTTTCTGTGTTGGGGCAAACCCACCACCTTAACAATAGACGTTTGATAAACTTGGCATTTAACTCCAAAGCCTGGAAAAGATCTTGGAATGGAGCTTGCACCCGAGAGAGGTGTCTGGAAAGCGGCTCCACACTGCACCATTCTGTGCACTGCCTTTCCAAGAGATCAACTTGGAGACAAACCCAACCCCAGAGAGCTGTTTAAACAAGTTCAACTTTAAGCCTGAGGTGTAGAGAATGAAAGCTTTGTTCTCACTCAGAAGAGATGTTTGATGTTTATGCTAAGGAGCTGTCACTGCAATTTAATTTATGACTGATAGTAAATACCTCGACATCACAGGAGGCCCCCCTCACTCCCCTACACCCCCCTCACTCTCCCACAACCCCCCTCACTCCCCTACATCCCCACCCCATCCAGGAGAGAGCCCAGGACAACTAAGCAGGCATCACCTGGAAGGAGTGTGCGAAAGCTGGAGGCCTAACACACAGGCCCAGCTTTCATACTGAAACCTTCAGGAATTCCGTTTACTCTCCTTAACTTAGTTTATGACAAACACAGAAGTGGCTGTTTGCTTGTTCTGGCTGCATGGACGTAGACACACTTCTGGTTCACTATTGCAGGGGAGTCTATCAGTCTTCTCTCTTCCTGACCCTCACACTTGTGTGGGAGAGAAGCAGCAGGGATGACCATCTCCGGAAACTCAAGTAATGAAGGAGAAACAAACAGATCAGCCACGACAGACTTACGGGGCTGAGACAGCTCATTTGGCTGCAGTAAAATGGATGTGTAGTAGCTCACACAGAAACCAAAGAGAGATTATGTCTAAGTCACTCAAATAATCCATAGCATTGCTGAATGACCGGGATTTTAAAGATCAAAATAAAACAAAACAAAATATAGCATAGGGCTGGAGCGACGGCTCGGCAGAGGGGCCCTGGCTGCTCAGCACAGGAGGACCTGCATTTGCTTCCCAGCACCCACATGGCAGCTCACAACCATGTTACTTCCGTTCCAGGGGATCAATGACCTCTTCTGGTCTCTAACACACGTGCAGTACGTATACATACATACATGCAGTCAAAACACCCATGCATTAAAATATATATATATATACATATACATATATATATGTTTTTCACAGTAAGACAGAATTGGAATTATTTGCCTATGATTTTGCCAAAAGGATGGAAAAATGAATTCAATTAAACAAATGTATTAAGCACTCAAAATACACACAGTTCTATGCCCAGCTGAAGGATTTGTCCGAAGGCAGGAAGAACTGATTAAGCAACGTAAAGGGGAAACACAGAAGTGTGAAATCCCCCGGGACACTATCCAGTGAGGAGGAGAGGAGAGAGGAAGCTTACCAGAAAGAACAGGGAAGGCATGGGGCCATGGAAAACACAAGGAGCCCTAGGCCCACACTGAAAGGCCAGACAAGGGCAGCAGGAAGCCCAAGAGCAGGACCACATAAGACTGACCATGCAAACTCAGGGGCCTAGAGCTGACCCTGGAAATACAGGGAAGCAGTGGGCGCAGGACAGGGGACAGAGTGGGTGCACATCTACAGTAAAACCCTGCAGGGAAAGGAGACTGAGGGGACTACAGGGTCACAAGGCCAGCAGATCCCAGCAGATCCCAGCAGATCCCAGCAGATCCCAGCAGATCCCAGCACTTAGAGCCCCAGGCGCTGGCCACTGCTAAGCTCCCTACACCCTCAGTGCTGAGGACACTGCACTTCAGTAGATTATACTTTTATTGGTGGCTTTTACTGCCACCATCACCCGTGAATGAGGAGGTTTGAGCTCCTGCAATTCCACTGAAATTCCAACAGGCAGAAGCCAAGTGTTTGCCTGTACACTGCTGAAGGCCGAGGATATCCCTCACCTCAGGCCTGGGCCTCAGAAACAACCGACTGATTTAGTCTTATGTCTCTGAGTGTTACATGCAGCACACAAACACACACACCATGAAAATCAATGCCCGAGGATCTGGGGCAAAGGGGCTCCTCCACAAATTCTTAGAAACTCCTCAGCTCAATTCAACCCAAACTAATCTGTAAAGCACACAATTCCTGTTTCCTCCATGTAACTTCCAACCTTGAACTCAAGATGATCCTCCAGCATCAGCCTCCTGGCTACAAGGAGTACAGGTCCAGGCCACCACGTCGCTAAAAGGACTTTCACATGTAAGACCTAGCGGCGGGGTGCTGAGTGCCTGCCCACTGCCATGTGATCGCCGCACACGCATGCACTTTACTCTTTACTCAGTTTCTACAGGTCTTAAGTCCATACAGCAAGACTGGAGCCAGCTAAGGTCGGCTACTCCTCTAAGGTGAGGCCCCTTCTAAGTTTAATGGCTGTTTGCAAAATCCACTGCCTGGCAACTACCAGGACCCAAGCACCGTTTTACTCCTCCTGTCAGATGAGGACCACTCTCAGCTCCTCCTGTCTGCCACGTGCCTGTTGGGATGGGACGCTCAGAACATGGGTGCTCACTTGCTTCCAAGCCAGCTGGAGCATCTCTGACTTCCTTTCTGTAACGGACTGGGACTAGGCTTTAAAGGACAAGTTTGATTATACCAAACCACTCACCTGAGCCTCAACCAACTGAGGCTGGTCTGTCAGATCCCTAGGCGGATGCAGGGCCAACTGCACCCTGTTAGACCGTGTAATGGGTACAGGCGGGTAGGCGTCAGGTCCCAGGGCTCTGCATGGGAAACAGAGGGTGGCTACTGGAAGCACAAGCCTCTTATACGCTGTCTGTCACACGTCTCTTTTGGCAGAAGGCAGGCATTCTGGAGAAAGGCAGTTATATCCCTAGTAGCCATGCTAATGCCCAGTGTATGGAAGGTGCTCATGAACTGTGTGCTAAGGTATCTATGGATCACCAAAACCTACCCACCACGTGTATGTGCTGTCTTAGGGACTCCTAAGTGTGTGCATACAGTTCTGGGGTTCCGTGCCCAGCGTTGCCAAAAACCAACATAATGTTCAGATGCAGTGGCACCGGGGACCTTGGACTAGGGAGATAGTCCAACTGCTCCCTGTGTGAACATGAGAAACGGAGGTCAGACCCCAGCACCCGCACACAAGACAGCTGTGGAGGCACACATCTGTAACCCACGGACTGGGAGAGATGTGGTGGGGGCAACAGCCAGGTCCCATGGGCTTGCTGGCTACCTAGTCTACCCATCAGACTCTGTCTCCAAAAGTATGGTAGACAATGACTGGGGAAAACGCTTGACATCAATCCTTGGCCTCCACAAAGGCATGAGCAAGTTTGCCTGCTCATACATGTACATACCACACACACACACACACACACACACACACACACACACACACACACACACACACAAGGAATCCTTAAAATTCTACATATGTAATACATCTCTAGGACATTTAACTTCTAAAATCGATCTCCACTACAAGATTGCACGCAGATGAGCTTAAAAGTCATCTGTAACCCCAAAACACAACGCTCGCCTTGCAAGCCTTTCCGGCCATTCGAAGACAGGGCCCCACAGGAAGACCCAGGCAGCTCAATCCACACGCTCCCACTGGAGGTGGGCCGAGGTGATGCCGCTTTCCCACGTGGGCTCTCATACCGTAGTGCATGTCCTCTTGCCGGTCAGTGCCAGTCAGTGCCGGTCGGTGCCATACTTTCTGTTGATGATTTTGCTATGTAAAATGGTCTCCAGGCACAGTGCTGAAGCGGAGTCTGGAGTTCCCAAGCACAAGAAGACAGTGCTGTGCCGTGGGGAGAGCAGTGTGTTTGGTAAGCCTGATTCAGACAGGAGTTACAGTACTGTGTGTGCTTGAGTTTCGTGGTGTGAACCAACAATAGGTATTAAATGGCGTCTTCATACAGAGACAGGGTATCTATTGATCATCTGATGAAACCTCTGATTGGAGGCTTGCACAGAAACAGGGTATCTATTGGTCATCAGATGAAAGCTCTGGTCAGAGGCTTGCAGACCTAGCCCTGTGCTTCCTAGAGGAGCAACAGTTCCTACCGGTCAGCAGTGTCTATCTCCGAGGTTCTACTGGGAACACGCTAAAGCAGAGGACGGATGGCGGTTCTGGACACGCACTAGCCCACCTCCTCGGAGCCTCAGCTGGGAACTGTGTATACTTATGCTTAGTTTAAGCCACTGTGATTTTAAGTTCCACAACAGCAGGGTTTGGGAACTTTTGTTCTTCTTCTTCGGTGTTATGTCCTCATGCCAGAAGCTGTTCTAGGCACATACCCAACTGAATGAATAAAGACATCTCCTATATGTAACTACGTAGACAGTAGAGGCCATGTGACACTTGTTACCCCCATTATGGTAAGCCCAAAGGATCTGAGTCTGATAGAAGAGAAGGGAATGAGAAAACATGGCCACACGGCCTGATCTCAGACCTGTAGCATGGGCAGGATCTGCTGGGGTGGAAACTTCATCGCTAAATCAAACTCTGGTGTCTCTACAGCAGGGGAAGGAGGCTGCTCTGTGGCAGGGGAAGGAGGCTGCTCTGCAGGACCACCAGTGCTGCCCGCCCCACTTAACCTGATGGAAGCCAACAGGAACGCAGCAGACAAGAGTGGAGATGGTGTCTCTGGAGTCCAGGGTAAGCCACACACAGGGCAGAAACACTGAGATGAGCAGGAACAGAGGGCAGGTATTCAAACCCAGCTCACCGTGGGGCGAGCTGAGAGAGACACCAGTTAGACTGGCCCAAGAGAAGATACTCGGAGGCTGCGAATGCCTTAGTCTAGGTGGGACCGAGGGCTGAGAGTGCCTGCGGCCCGACCAGCACCGTGAGCTTGAGGAGCAAGAGGAGGATCTCCTTGTAAAGACAGAGGAAAATGATATGATGCCATTTTATAACAGCGCATAACAGACAACATAAGAGCCCAGTACAAAGCGGGGGGACCCCAGACTTAGGGTTGACTGCTGTCCCAAGCTGAACTTCAGCAACAAAGATTTCAAAACTAAAACACAACAGCCATACCAGTATCCTAATTTAACTTTCAAAAAATAAATAAGTTGAGTCTAAAGTGCCCCGAGCTGAGAATTCCATTTCTGCACGGCACCCTGTACTCATGAGAACAGACTGCATGCAGCTCAACTCAGGATCCCACATGCAACACGCAGCCTCAATAGGACACACTGGAAGCAACGTGTCCCTCCTCTCTCGGCTCCTCTTTACGGATTCTTACATGGTAGCAAGGTTGCAATTAGCTCACCGGTGGAGAATAAGCCTATTTATAACACCGCAGTCCCCTGAACGGCACAATCACCCGAAAGGGATTCTAGAGGCAAATACAGTGGGTGCAGCTTCTTCCCCCCTCCTGTAGACTCCCAAGGGCTTTCTGGACGGGGCCTCCGGTCTAACCTCCCTGTGTTCACAACCACACTCTGGCCACCTCTACCTCTTGGCTTCCATGTTCTTATGTAACATTTACATAGTACCATAAACACACCCAGAGTTGCATAACATTACCAACCAATAAAGCCTAAGCAGGTCACTCCCTGCAGCCTGCCTGCCTTCCATGAGATCAGGTACGCTGCCGGTCGGCGAGGAAAGAGCCAGCCAAGGGCAGGAATTAACCTGAGGAAACCGGAACCCTGGCTACCAAAAAGCAAAATCAGAAATGAGCCACACCGACATGTGGTGTGTCTATCAATCAAACTATGTTGTTCTGCCCCATAAGATAAAAAGTAACCCAGCATTGCTTATTCAGTGAACT
Organism: Rattus rattus; assembly: GCF_011064425.1. NCBI lineage: Eukaryota > Metazoa > Chordata > Mammalia > Rodentia > Muridae > Rattus > Rattus rattus. The sequence goes on from NC_046154.1 coordinate 261,914,908, forward strand.
CAGAAACCGTGTCTAAAAATACCTCCGTGCCAACTGCCTATCAGTACGGCAGCCTCACAAATGTCCCAATCAGAACGACATGGTGTTTTCTCTTTTCCAGAGGGAAAGTCGAGGCAGTAACAGGTTAAGTTACTTGCTCAAGGACAACCTGTACAAAACAAAGTTCCCTGAGCAGAGGCCTCCTCCCTCTGTCTGGCTCTAACCTTTCACCAGAGTAGCCATTTCCATGTGGTTTATCACATCTGCTCCAGGAGCTGTTTGAACAAACTAATCAGAGGCTCCCCGCCCCTCCACAGGAGTCCTCTCCCCCCGCACTTCAAGTCCATGCCCAGTCAGAAGCTAAAGGCTCCGACTGGGGTTACATCTCTGGGCTGTTCACAGAAGTGCAAAACGTTCCTATCAGAAGCTCTGGTGCCTCTCTTGCTGCTGTTGTCTTTAAAACACGAATGTCATGTTCTCCTGCTACTAACTTAATTTTACATTTCACAATACTAGTGAAAATTCCTAAGACTGGTCTTAAAACACATCATCTACCCAGTGGACACTGTTTACAGGGTGAAAGCCGTCCTCCTTGCTGCTGGCTTTTCCTTTTTTTTTTTTCTTCAGAGCTGGGGACCGAACCCAGGGCCTTGCACTTGCGCTCTACCACTGAGCTAAATCCCCAACCCCTGCTGCTGGCTTTTTACTAAGGCCAGTTTTGATCAGTTGGTAGACACCTATCTCTTGCTGCCCTCACATGGTGTCCGCACGCCAGCCCTGAGAACTGTCTTGGTCTGTCACTTCTCCAGCCCACAGACAAGCTCTGTAGAGGAAACGCAGGGGAGGGGAAAAAAAATCAACTTCTTGTTACCCCGGCCTCTACTTTCCCAGAAGTGACGTTTTACTTTAAGCCTTTTGCAACAGTGGTCTCTGTAGCACGCACTATTGGCAACTAGATGTATCCCGGAAAAAACTGCAGTGTCTGGCCAAGAAGTTTGAAGGCCTTTGAGAATGTTTGCTGGACACAACCAAATTTCCCATTTACCAAAAAAAGAACCAACTCCCCGTTGTGCCCACCCACTGTCACCCCAACAAACATCCACTTCAGGGAGGATACAAGAACAACAACAGGCCAAATTCTACCGCGTTCAGAACCAGTTGGATTACCAATTAAGCATTCTTAACTATGTTGGCAACAAGAAGAGCCCGCAGACAGATAACACCAAATCAGTAGGGAACTGACTGTTTCAGAATCTGGGAGATGTTAAGAGGCAGGATATGAGTTTCACTGGAGGGACTCAGATTTATTTATACACAGAACCCGACAAACCTGAAGACGGAATGTCCTTATTTTTACCACCCTACTAGGGAAACGGCACTGTCACAGATCCCAAAACATGGCCCGTAAGCCCCAGGGGAACATTCCCAGTCTGAAAATCATTCTCTCCCCACGAATGTAAGGCTGTTCGTCAGCCTTCCGGGGTTACCAAGCCTCCACCACTCAGTTACCTGTGACAGAGCAGCAACGCGGGGGGTACGGGAGGGGGGGTGACAGGGACCGGCACAGTTGCCTAACAGAAGCACTAGCCAGTGAACAAAGACCCCGCTGCCGCCACACAAGCTCCACCACTGTGGGAGAACACATCAGAGGATAATAACTTGTTTTTGAGACTCCAAAGTATCATGGTGTCTTCTATGGAGGGGTCTGCTTTACTAAACCAAGACCTACCTGAGCATCGTGTGTGTGTGTGTGTGTGTGTGTGTGTGTGTGTGTGTGTGTGTGTGTGTAGGAGCCACAGACAGACAGACAGACAGACAGACAGACACAGACACAGACACACACACACACACTTGAACTTCCATTGCTGGAAGGTTGGGGGCGGCTGAGAAGCCAAAGCAGGCTTTGTACAATGGGAGCAGCAAATACAGTCCTAATTGTCTCGCCATATCCATCTGCGGGTCAATAATCACTCCGATGCTACTGCCAGATATAACCTTCCTCTGCAACCCCGAAGCCAGAGCACATTTGAGAATACTACCAAACCAAATATTTTAGGGTTTCATGCGCTCTTCCCGGCCTCAAAAGCCTCATAAACAACACAGCCAATGTAGTGTCCCACAGAAACGTCTCCACCACCTCTGTAGTGGGAAAGGTGGGGGTGGGCCTGGCCAGCCCAAGGCCCTTAGGGTTGGAAGGTAAGGGGTGTGTGTGGAGGGTGGGTGCTGGGAGGAGGGACTATGTGCCAAGGCAAAAGTACTGACCAAGGGCCAAGGAGACAGTCCGATCGTGGGGGTCTTTAAATAATTGGGGGGGGGTTGGAAGCGTGTTCCAGGATTTCACCTGGAAAGCATCCTCGGGGTGATTAACTGAATGGGCCTCCTGGGGCGGGGTGGGGGAGGTGGGGAGGAAAGCAAATACAAATACACCTAGATTCAGATTAACAGCTGGGGAACTAGGTTTCACAGGGTTGGAGCGGTTCTGAGGCCAATCTTCAAAAAGGTTTTGGGGCCTGCTCGCCCCATATCCTCCAAACATCGTCTCTAGGCATGGAATTCCGAGGTGGGTGGAAGGGGGGGTGCCCTGCAGAACCCAAGGGACTGAGCGAAAGAAGGGGGGAATGTGACTCCGGTGGCTAGATCATCGGGGTGGCAGGGGAGGGGGGGTAGAGGCACCCCAAGCTGAAGGGAAGGTTAGAGACCCCTACCCTCCTAGCCTAGGGTACACACATAAGCTCTCGGCATCAGAACACATCAGAGAAACAAGCCCCCATCGCCGAACCCCACAATCTTGGCGGGAGAAAAGGCGCCCCCAGGAGCATCTGCTGGCAGGGAATAACCCCCCTCGCACGGACGTGCTGAAGGGCAGGAGGAGCCAGGGACCTCCACATCTCGAGGAAGCCTGGGCTGGGAGCGGAGAGAGCGGAGGGTGCAGGAGGCGCGACCCCCCTAGGCGCCGCGGTCGGGCTCCGCCTGTTAGAGCGCGCGGGTCCCCAAGGCTGACCCACGGCCACCCCAGCCCTCCGCGCCCCCCGCCCGGCCATGTTGCGCGGCTGGGGAGGGGGCGCGCCCGAGCCCCATGGCGAGCGCGAGGCCTCGCCTGGCCCTCTGCATCCCGCGCTGCCCACCCCCCCGCCCCGGACTCACCCTGGATCCCCCGGGGCCCGGACCGCCACTGCCGGCGAGCAGGAGGACAACAAGGGGGAAGAAGGAGGAGGCTCCGGCCGACTCCGCCATAGTAACCGCCGCCGCAGCCCAGCAGCGCCCAGCGCGCGCGCGCGCCCCCGGCGCTTCCCTCCCTCCCTCCCTCCTCCCGCCCGCACGCGCGTGCCCGGCTCCTTCGCTCCGCGCCGGCACGTGAGCTCCCGGGAGCCGGTGAGGCCACCGCCGCGCGCGCCCCCGAAGGGCGGGGCCGGGTGCGCGCGTGCGCCCGCCTTAAAGGGGAGGGTCCCTGTTAAAGGGGCGGAGGCTCTCGCCTCGGCCAACCTCGCGCGCCGGTGCGGAGCTGAGCCGAGAGCGGGGGAGGCCGGGTCCGCCGACCGACCGCCTCCCTCCTCCCTCCGCGAAGTGGTGGCGCCGGCGCCCGCCCTTCATCCCCAGCCGCGACCCTCCAGTCGGTTGAGTCCCACTGGGTTCGCCTCCAGGGTCTCCTAGCCGGCGTCCCCACGAGTCTCCACCCTTGCAGTCCGCTGGACCCAACTACCTGTGCGAGAGTCTGTGTTTTCGAAATGTAACTAGGCTGGCACCGCTGACAGCCTTGGTGAGGGTGCTGGCCAGGTAGAACCATTTTGGTAAACAATGTGACAGCACCTATCAGACAGCCTCACAAAACGCATTGCATTTGCCCGGCATTTCCTCCTGTCTGTCTTCAGGAAATAATGAGGCTAAATATTTACGCAAAATGTTCCCTTGCTTATTTATCATTGGAAAAAGCTGGAAACTAGAGAAGCAATCATAGAAGCTTAGATAAACTGTGGCTCACTCATGTGAAGGAGCACTAGTGATTAAAAATCGGTTTACAAAAACTAATGGCGCGAGGAGGAAATGTTATTCCATGTTAAATGGAAATGCAAACACCAACCTTTACAATATTAAATTTTTTTTGTGGATGATGTGTATGCATGTATGCGTAGGAGAAAAGGGAACAATATTACTCAATATTACTACTAGGGTTTTCTGTTTGTTTTTGTTTTTGTTTGAGACAAGAGTCTTATTATGTAGCCCAGGCTGGCCTCAAACTCACTGGGAACTGCCTGTTTCTGCCTCATAAGTGCTGGGTCTAAAGGCGTGTGCCACAGTGGCAAGCCAAAATAGTTTTTTATTTTTTCCTTTAAATATTCCAGTAATTTCTAAGTGCTTTCCAGATAAACATTACTTTCAAATTTAGTAGGAAGTGCTTATAAAAGTCAGATGGTCCTATATCTTTCTGAAGAGCTCAAAAGAGACTTTGGGATCTGTAGTCTGCTTCTGATAACCAACTAGGAAAACACAGGCAACATGTTAGCCTTTCAAAGGTATAGCTTCATGTCTGAGACCAAGGGATAGAGCAGACTGTGAAGAAAGAGGGAGGAGAGGCAGGCAGATCTCTTGAGTTCTGGGCCAGGATTACTCAGAGAAACCCTGTCTCAAAAAAACCAACCAACCAACCAACAACAACAACAACAACAAAAAGGGAGGGGGGCGCTGTTCTGACATGTAATTCTCACCCTACATAATAATTGTCTTCAACACAGAGAACCCAAGGAAAACAGGACCAAGGCTCTCATTCCCCAGGTACAACACACAGTAGAAAGTCAAACTGGTGCTTAGCCAGTAGCTGGGTGAGTAAACACCACCCTTTTTATTCTTTAAAATTCAATCACCCCCACCAAAAAGTAGCCTACTTTCCCCAAGTCTAACTGGTCTACCCAAATATGCTGTATCTATCCTCCCTTAGGTCCCCAGCTGTGGTCCAACAGTTCTGAGGCCACTGGACCAAAGTTGGCTTTAAAAAACAAATTTATTCTCTGTCTATTCTGAAGCTTAGAAACCCAAAGCCATGTTCCATCAAACTCTTCAGGAATGACTCCTCCCCTTAGAGCTTTTGGTAACTCTTCAGCTTCCTTGGTAACTCTTCAGCTTCCAGCAGTGACTCTAATCCATCTTCACACGGCAGTCTTCTTTCCCGGTCTGTGTCTCCCTATCCAAGCCTGGGGAGAAAGCTCAGTTGGTAAAATGCCCACTGTGTTACCACATGGACCCAGGTCCAGATCCCCGGCACCCAGATAAAAAAGCCAGGTGGACAGCTCACATCTGTAGCTCTAGCAGTAGGAAGGCAGGAACAAGCAGACCCCAGAGTTTCACGGCGCTGGCCAACCAAACTTCAAGTTCAACAAAGATCTCTCCAAGGTAAGGTGGTAGGCCAAGCAAAATAGCTCAGCAGGTATAGATGCTTGTCACCAAACCTGATGATTGAAGTTGAGGCAGAGAACAGACTCCCACAGGTTGTCTTATGAGCTCTATATATGCACCGGAACATGCACACCTTTACCCCCAGACAGATGATGGATGGATGGATGGATGGATGGATGGATAGACAGACAGACAGATGATGGATAGATGATGGATGGGTGGGTAGATAGATAGATAGATGGATGGATATATCATAATAGGTAGACAATAGCTAGATGATTGATAGATAGACAGATAGGCAGACAGATAGACAGGCAGATAGATAGGGTGGAGATCAATAAAGGAGCATAGCTGTTGACCTCCGGTCTCCATGTGAGTGAGCCCACCTTCACACCTATGCACACAGTGCTCACGAAAGTTAAATATGAATCACCTGTCGTCAGAATAGCAGCGATCATCACTTAGGGCCTTCCCCGATCCAGTATAAATCCAAGTCCTTCCATCCCTCTTCCTTCCTGTCTGCCTGCCCTTTTATTTGCTTGGGTTTGTTGTTGTTGTTGTTGTCGTTATTGTTGTTTTTTGTTTTGTTTTTTCAAGATACAGCTTTTCTGTAGACCAGGCTAGCCTTGAACTCACAGAGATTCCCCCCTGCCTCTGCCTCCCGGGAGCTGGAATGAAAGGCGTGTGCCACCACCATCCTGGACCTTTTATTTCTTTTGAAATGGGGTTACATGTAGCCCAGGATGGCTATGAGCTCACCATATACAGGAAAATGGTCTTGAACTCCTGATCCCCCTGCCTCTGCGGATGTTTGAGGCAATAGGTGTACCTGCTCAAGTAGTGAGAACTTGGTTGTATCATCAGATCTGACTCCCACGTAAGAGGACATGCACGGGGTTTGGAGGGAGACTAGCTCATTCTGTGCGGTCAGCACCCCTGCAGTTGGGAAGGGCACACTGAGGACCTTCTGAGATTATCCTTCCTTAGGCCTTGCTACTACCACTTCCACCTCAAGACCAGGGGTCACAGAGAGAGCCTCTAATTACCTCTGAACAGAAAGGTCAACCAGAGCACAGAAAACAAGATGACCACACCCACCATCAGCTCATCTGAACCTGAGTTCCCTGACCGGCCCAGGCCCAGGGAGTGGCATTATGAGAGGGTGTGGCCCTGTTGGAGTAGATGTGCCACTGTAGGCATGGGCTTTAAGACCCTCACCCGAGCTGCCTGGAAGCCAGTCTTCTGTCGGCAGCCTTAGATGAAGATGTAGAGCTCTCAGCTCCTCCTCCTTTGTGGGAGATCTCAGAGGGACACAGGGAGGATCGGTTAGGATATTGTGTGCAAAGCAGGGAAGTCTCAAGGAAAGGAGTATCCGCTCTGGCTATCACAGCTTTGCCTTTTGCTACCACCCTGCAGAGTGGCCGAGGCCTGTCCAAGTGGGCCCCACTTGCGGACGAGGCTGCAGAGACTTAAAGAAGGTGCAACGTTGCCCAGGCTTGCCCGTAATCGGTGTTAAAACCACAGCCATCTTGCACTTTGTTCAAAACCGCAGCATTTCGTGCTTTCCCAAGAACCAAGCTGGAGATGAAGAATGAGATCTGCTGGGGTGGGGAGAAGGGAGAATTCTGTTTCTCACACCCTGTTGTGAGGCCGTGGGGCCTCTCGTTCACTCAGAGCTCCTGGGTGAGGCATTATCTACCTTCCCTCTTAGGCCCTGAGCTTCAGGAAGGCAGACTGCCGGGCGCATACCCATGATCCTTTGCTCCTTCCTGTGACCCGGTTCAAGAATGTCTCCTGGTGTTCCTTGCCTGTGGCTAAAGACTCAGCAAAGTGGCCTTGCTTCCTTGTAGTTAATTAAAAAGTGCTTGTATTTCGTGGTGTCATGTGAGATTTGTGTATATGAATATACCGTGTATGATCAGGTCAGGGTAAACATCTTCTCAGACATCACGTCTTTATAGTAAAGGCTTCAGACACCTTTCCCCTGGCTTTTCTGATCTGCGGAAACTCTCCTAATCTAGACTTTCTTGTGCAGTGGCACACTGAAACTTCTCTTGATCTAGCTGTAACTTCCTACCGTTTATCAACCTTTCTGTTTCTCATCCTCCTTCCCTGTCTCCATAGCCTCTGTGTGATGGTTTGTACGTGCTTAGCCCAGAGAGTGGCACTATTAGAAGGTGTGGCCCTGTTAGAGTAGGTGTGTCACTGTGGGTGGGGGCTTTAAGACCCTCATCCTAGCTGCCTGGAAGCCAATATTTTGCTAGCAGCTTTCAGATGAAGATGTAGAACTCTGAGTTCTGCCTGCACCATGCCTGCCTGGATGCTGCCATGTTCCCACCTTGATGATGATGGACTGAACCTCTGAACCCGTAGTAAGCCAGCCCCAATTAAATGTTGTCCTTATAAGAGCTGCCTTGGTCATGGTGTCTGTTCACAGCAGTAAAACCTGTCTAGGATACCCAGGTAACGATGCCCTACATAGTTCTTTAAACTACAGGCTAGATCTGTCCACATTCTTGCTATGCAATCCCTCAGACCTCTTAGAAGTCACTTCACTAGGGGAAAAAAAAAAAAAACCTTCCTCCCTGAGCTCCAAGGACTAGATCACACAGTGTTACTGTGTCCATCCTGGTCACAAGACACCAAGACAACTTTGGAAAGGACTCACCTCAGTTTACCTATAGAGCTGAGCCCCAAGAAGGCAGCAGCCATTCATCTACTCTATGAGCACTTATAGAGCGCCAAAGTATACCAGACACAACATATACACATGGCTAACTCTTGGTTCCTGGATTTCATGAAGCTTGTTCTCTTGTGTAGACAAGTGTGGAAGAAGACAGTAATGGTTTAGGGACACCGTGGCACAAGCTACAGAGTCAAACTCATTGGGGCAGAGGCTTGGGGGACTACGCCCTGCAGGAAACAGCTGAATAGTTAGGTATGACCAGCTGTTTCTCGGAGGACCAGTGCTCCTCAAACACACAGATCTCTGTGTGTGGAACAGGGCTGGGAAGGCGGCTCAGTGGTTAAGAGTACTTTTTTTTTTTTTTTTTTGTTCTTTTTTTTGGAGCTGGGGACCGAACCCAGGGCCTTGCGCTTCCTAGGTAAGCGCTCTACCGCTGAGCTAAATCCCCAGCCCCAAGAGTACTTTTTTCTTGCAAAGGATCCCAGTACCCACATCAGGCAGCTCACAACCACTTGTCATATAATTATGGGAGCTCTAACGCCTTCCCTGGCTTCAACAGGTACCGGGCACACGTGTGTTACACATGCATGCATACAAGCACTCATCCGTGCACATAAAATACATCTTTTTTTTTTTTTTTTTTTTTTCAGAGCTGGGGACCAACCCAGGGCCTTGCGCTTGCTAGGCAAGTGCTCTACCACTGAGCTAAATCCCCAACCCCAATATATCTTTTTTTTTTTTTTTTTTTTAAAGAGGATCACTTTGCTAATGGAAATAAACTAAAACCTGATACAGAAGAGTGTGGAAGCACAAAGACACTGACAACAAGGAGCCAGAGAGGAGGCTGTTGTCACAGCCTAGACAGGAGAGGAAGGAGAGCAGATCCCAGGCAGCAACAGCCAATGGGGAAACGGATTCAAGAGTCTAACTTAAAGAGGAGGAGGCTAAGGGGTTGGGGATTTAGCTCAGTGGTAGAGCGCTTGCCTAGGAAGCGCAAGGCCCTGGGTTCGGTCCCCAGCTCCGAAAGCAAGAACAAGGTGGACCATGGCTCAGTGGTAGAGCAGTTTACCCAGCGTGCTCTGGGGTCCATGCCTGGCTGCTTGCACTAAATTGAAACATGTCCTCCTGGGAGGAGAGCAGAATCTCGGGAGGCTCAGGAAGCTTGCAAAGTCTGGGAGATTCGCAAGGCTCCTCCCTGAGGTCCTCTAAACAACACACAAAGTCTGGGCGAGGGGAAGCCACTTCAGTGAGGCTGCTGCAGGTCTGTAGGGATGCGGCTGTTGCGAACTGTCTCCTAAGCAGGAGTGGAAGTGTGCCGTGACGGATCTGCCTTCGAGCGACCCATGCTCCTTTAAGTAACCCCGTTACATTCACTAGCTCACAGGGCTAGACTTGGCTGGAATCTCTCCTTTGGTCTGCTGTTGCTCTGTGTGTACTGAATAGTAATAAGCTCTGTAGGAAAACTACAGCAACACCCCATTGCATAGAACAAACACTTAAGTGGGAAGAGAGGACGCCAGGTGACGACGCCTTTCACCTTGGGAGTATTTGTGCACCAAACAAACTTGAGGTAGGCTTTCTTGGAGGAGCCAAAGCCTGGGTCCATCCAAATGAGAAACCCTCTGCCCCACAGATGGTTACACAGTTGGTCTAAGGACCAAGAGTCCCCGCAAGACGCCACAGAAAAGTTGCCCGACTTGAACTTTGGCGTTGGGTGAAAGTGGGGCGAAAATCTTCCAGGAAAATTCATCAATACCAGCCAGCTCCATGGTATGTTTTTTTTTTTTTCTTTTTTCTTTTTTTCAGAGCTGGGGACTGAACCCAGGGCCTTGCGCTTGCTAGGTAAGCACTCTACCACTGAGCTAAATCCCCAACCCTCCATGGTATGTTTTAATTTGAAATTCTCCCTGTCTAAACAGTTTGGGAAATCACTTACTGTTTGGATTCAAGTAACCTCGGCAATGCATGGAAGTACCATAAAGAAAGTAACAGATTATCTCCAGAGGAATCAACCCTTGACATAGGAGATTCTGTATTTAACATTACAATAAATATGCAGCCAAAAAAAATATATAACCAAATAGAACATAGAGGAAAGGGGTTGGGGATTTGGCTCAGTGGTAGAGCGCTTCCCTAGCAAGCACAAGGCCCTGGGTTCGGTCCCCAACTCTGGAAAAAAAAAAAGAAAAGAAAAGAACTTAGAGGAAAATAAATCAACTTAGAACTGTCTCTTCATAGAAAATGCCTTTTTAAAATGAGTCAAACAGAAAGTGTAAGTCACTGCTGACTTCATGCATGCTTTACAGAGTTACATATTCACCAGTAGAAAAGGATTGTATAACTTCCAGGTTAAGAGAAGAGGAAATAGGACGAAAAATACAAGGAAGTAAGCAAGTAAAAGAAAATGGCAATAGTAATACGCAATAAATAGAACAAAAGGAATAAAATAAATTCATATATATGCGTGATTATAATAAATGTAAATGAACCAAATAATCGAATTTAAAAATAACAACTTCCGGGGTTGGGGATTTAGCTCAGTGGTAGAGCGCTTGCCTAGCGAGCGCAAGGCCCTGGGTTCGGTCCTCAGCTCCAAAAAAAAGGAAAAAAAAATAACGACTTCCAGACCAAACAAAAGGGAAAAATGATGTCAGATACTCAAGGTGAAAGGGACGACCTTACTTCATTCTGTTGCTTTACTAAGAGCAGAGAGATTCTAGCTCACTTCTAGTGAAGGAGCCATGAGGGGTTCAAAGGCACAGGAAGCCGAAGGAGCGATGTAGGCTTGAGATGCAAAGGTACAGGGGCCAGCTTTGGCCTGGTGGAGAACATTACTCTCTCAGAGACAGGACGGAGGAGTTGAGCAAAGAGGAAATGTGTACGCACAAAAGCTTATCTTAATGTTCCCAGTCAAGGGACAGTCACTTTGATGTAATTTCCTCATAAGGATGAATGGCTTATGGCGGAAGGTAAGCTTGAAGAAAGTGTTAATAATGTAAAAAAAAAAATTGCAAAAATATGACAGAGGTGATAATATGTAATGATATGGAGAAGGTGAGAGTGATTTCCAGGGACTCAGAAAACCAGAAAGAATGTCCAAGGGGCACTGGGGACTCAGCAAGAACCACAGCAAGTAAATATAAGCGCTCAGGAACCCTGCGGGACAGCACTATCTTTTCTGGAAGTGTTCATCAGCCTGAGGTGGGAGCAGATGAGTCCCTCAGAGCCAGAAAAGGTGGAGCTAGAAGATGGGGGAATATGGGGGCTTATGGGGTGGACGGCCAGGTGAGCCCGCCTATCGAGGGAAGCAGAGGTGTCAGCAGCCTGCAGTCTGTACACAAGTGGTCCTACAGGAAGGAGCTGAGCTGTGACATTCCTAAAGAACACCCTCCCAGGCTCTCCTTGCTCTCTCTCCGCCCCAGAGGCTACCTCAGGACTTCTGAGGAGGGCTTGCTTTCTTCAACTCTCACACTGACCTGGTTCCACCCCAGTGCTTCCTCGGTAAACAGGCCCTGTGCCCTCAGTCCCGTGATGATTCATACTCGAGTTTCTACCAGAGCATGCCCACTGGCCAAACAGGATTGCTCTCCTGGTCATTCTCCTGCTGTGGAGAGCCTCACAGTTTCTTCCTGTCAGCCTGGTGCCTTTGTTCTGCGAGCCGGAACTTCACGGAATGGCGAGATTGCTGGTGCGAGGTCTTCATCTCCTGCTCACCCTGTCCCAGTGCTCTGGCCATACACTACCACGTGCCGGTGTCCCACAAGATGGCCCTGCACTTTTCAGCTGTCTTCTCCAGAACATACAGGCATGTGTAGTCACATATGTAATCTAAAGACAGGGAGGTAGCAGTGGGTACCACTAATAAGTCTGACTCGGAGTCATGAAGATCTAAATCTGAAAGGGAATTTAAGTTATTGTGCCCGGTCCTGCTACTTCATTTTTATTATTGTTGTTATTATTGCTTTTTTGAGATAAGATTTCTCTGTGTAGCCCTGGCTATTCTGGAACTCCCTATGTAGACCAGGCTAGCCTTGAACTCAGGAATCTGCCTGCCTCTGCCTCTGCCTCTCCCTCCCAAGTGCTGGAACTAAAGGCATGAGCCATCATGGCCGGCTTTGATTCTGTTATTTTAGAGTAGAGAAACGGAGGCTCAGCAGAGACAAGTGTCTTGTTCAAGGACAGTGCCCAGGTTGGTAGTTAATACCGCTATATAATGAGAACTTAATACTCATCCAGACAGACTCCTTACACCTAAAGATGGTGTCCGGACACTGGGCACTAGTGTAGGAAGATTGCTCAAATTGTGTTCACAACCATCTAGTAGTAACACCATTCACCTCACCGTACAGGAGAGGAACTGAGCCCCAACCCAAGGTCATTCAGTGACTTCCTAGTCTGGCAGTTTCTCTGTTTTCCTGGTTTCTCCTCCCTATCCTTCTATATCCCTAAGATCCTGGTATAAAGTCTCCCTCTTACCTGCTGATCTATTATGCTAGGACAGCAATTCCTGCTTTTCCCCCGGGGGTGGGGGGGGGGAGGAAGACAAGGGTGGCAGTGGGGGGGGGGTAGTGGGGACAAGGATGGGAGTTGGGAGACAGGGGTGTGGAGGCAGGGGTAGAGGTAAGGGAATAGGGGCAGAAGATGGGGTGCAAGTGTGGGGGAGGGGCAAGGGTGAGAAGAAGGGATGGGTGTAAGGGGGAGGAGCAGGGGCAGGGGGTGGGGATCAGACATGAGGGGAGGGGAAAGAGTGAGAGGCAGGGAGGTGGGAGGGGCAGGTGTTGTACAGGTCAGGCTTCTGACTACAGTTGATGATACCAGGGCTGGCTATCTGGTCCTAGGAAAAGCCACCAAGAGACTAGCTAAGCCACGGAAGGGCTCGCTTGTATTTGAACTACAAAGGCAAGAGAAGCCAGTGACTTAGCTAGCCTGTGGCAGGTACCCGGAAGTGGCCGTGGGCCAGGCTGAGGTGTGAAGGAGGTGGAGAGTACAAAGGCTCAAGGTGAGGGAGACAAGTGAGGCTCACTGGGGTGTGCTCATGGGCGCGTCGAACCTCACCCCTCAGTCAGGTATCCAGCCTTGTCTCAGATCCGTGAGATCTGTCTGGCAGTATTTCCCCTGGTGAGGTCCTCCGAGATTTCCCTCTGTCTCCTCACTTAAATGACTTTGTCCTTGAAGCCTATGACCCAGCAAACACGCCAGCCCGTATAATTCTCTACCAGCTCCAGGAAGCCTTCCCCTCCTCCTCTGTATGCTGTCTGCCTTCTCTGGATCCCTCAGAGCCTGACCACAGCAGAAGTCATTCGGTTCCTGTCGGTGGGAGAATCCTCCAGCTCTGTGTCGCCTGTTGTCAAGTTTGCTGTTTGAAGCCATTTGCTGCTGTTTTATATTCTAGCAATCCATATGTAGGCTACCGATTCTTTATCCTGGAGTACACACTGAAGTCTGTGAGATGGGCCTTGGCCTAGGTCCTGGGGATGAGTAAGCTTGTAGCTCTCGCCCTCCAGAGTTCACAGTCCAGGAGGGGAAGCTAACGTTCTGTTCCCCTGACCAAACTTGGGTGTTGGAATCCCAGCTACCTTGGATACCCACCATGACCACTGGCCCTGTTGTGCTGGCACACATCCAGACAAAGGCTCTTCTTCCCTGTTCTTTTGTATTGTTCTGTCCCCTTCCCCACCACAATACTGGAGTCCTATCCACTCCCCCACTCTCCCTTCATTTTGTGTGGGGAGAGAGAGAGAGAGAGAGAGAGAGAGAGAGAGAGAGAGAGAGAGAGAGAGAGAAGAGAAGCAGGGAGAGTAAGAGTGGAGAGAGAGAGAGACAGAATGAGAGACGTACTTTATGCTATTTTAGTACCCTGTCACTTTTCAAAAACCTGGTGGAGAATCTTGCCAAAGCCCCGGGGTGGGGGAGAGAAGACTGGGCAATCTAACCCCGGGGCAGGCTGGGTGTCTGGGAAGCCAGGTTTTACAACTGCCAGCTGCCAAGCCCAGGTTCAAATCGCTTCACGCACCCTCGACTGCATTCGGCCCATCAGGCCCAACCCCACCAGACCCGGTCCAATCCAACAGGCCCACCTCCTCTTTGGCACACCCAGTCTTTCATCGTCATTCCTCCCCACCAGCCTCTTAGGACCCTGCACACCAGGCACCATGTAAAATTGTTGTGTTTCTGGAAACACACCACACGCCGAGAAGCCTTGAAATTCTTCTTGGAACAGGTCCAGGGGTTTATTTATGAAATTCCCAGGGGGTGGGAGAGACAGAAGTCTGGACTTCGCAGACTGAGTGCTGCGCCGTCATCTCGCCCGCATGCATACCCGCCACTCAAGCCAGCTTTTACTATAGGCCCAGCTCCGGCTGTGCTGGGCCGCCAGAAAGCTAGCTCCGGAGGAGCCGGGGACTCAGGAGAGCGAGGGGAGGGGAGAAAGCAGTTGGCTATGGTCCCGCACTCTGACCTCCCCCCCTCCTCTCTGTCAGCCCCCTCCCTCCCAGTCTACAGTCGTCCCCACCCCCCACCCCCGACGCCTCCTCCACTTTGGGGATCCTTGCTGTCCTTTGGATTCGAGCTGCAAAGCTAGTTTCTATCAAAGTGGCAGGTTTGCGGCATTATACTGTACGCTGGGGCGCTCTTTTGACTTTTCGCAGTTTTCGGTCTGAGGCATGCGTGGTAGAGGATGCCAAAGGTTTGGTGGAAATTTAGGATGTCCGAGCTTCTTCGGATGCTTTAGGGATGTCTCAAGGACATAGATGAGTGGTTAGACCTGCTACCAGCTCAAATCGCTGGAACTGGATCGTCCTGCTATTACAGGCCTTTCGGGCCACTCGCTGCGGGGCTTCTCTGGTCACTAAGTGAGAGGGTTCTTAGTAAGACCGGAGGGTTGGGACCTTGGCGGTAACTTTGGGTCACCAGGCATGTAGTTTCCAAGTAGACGGCTTGTCTGGTGTGCAAGAGGCTTCTACTCCTGTCCTAGGAGGAAAACAAAATATATGCACTTGTTCAACCCCTTGCTTTCAGTGACCCTTTTCCACAAATAACACAATCCTACTTCAGGACCGACTTCACTAATCTGCTAGAGACGTGATAGACGGTTGCCAAGAGCGCTGTGCGTGCCCTGGGAGTCACGGAAAAGTCACAGAACACCATCGATGCCCTGACTAATAAAACCAGAATACAGTTAATAAAACACATTGAATACTGGCGCAACCGTACGGGAAATATCCTTTAGGGACAGCGATCTTCCCAGTCAAGCAGCCTAGGCCTCCAACTGATATTCCGAATGCTCACTCTATTTAGAAAGAGGAATCCAAAAAGTTTAGTTGGCTTCACACACCTCCGGAAGATTCTCCTCCCTCGGGAAGCCCCAACTTGATTACACAGAATGAGCTGGGCTGGGGAGATAGGCCTGGGACCAGCCTCTCCCAGGTGAGGCAAGATGGTGTGGGCTGGAGCACCTGCCGGCCTGTGTGAGGTAGGTAGATCCATTCCTGCCTGGGAGGGGCTGGCATCAGCCTGCCAGGGCCTGCATTTACGCCTGTGGGAGCATGTGTGTACAGACGTGTGCTAATACGCTACCACGTACAGATGGGGAAGGATTGGCGCAGAGATAAAGGCATAGAACTATTCATGCCCCTAAAGCTATCCCAGTCGGCCATGGCCTTTGCCCAGGCTTATAGTTAATGTGCTCATGGGAAAGTATAAAGGTGCAGATCTAATTTTAGAAAATGTGGTTGAGGACTGACCATGGCCTCCGGATGTAGACAGATACGATTCAAACCCCAGATCTATAATTTGTTAGCTGTGCAACTTGGGGCCCACCATTTTAATCTCGCTAGCCTTTTGCCTCCCAATCTGTATATAGAAATAATGAGCTTTTTTTGGTTTTGTTTTGTTTTTTTTTTCCTTTGAGACAGGGTCTCTCTATAGCCATGGAACTCAGGAAGTAGACCAGGCTGGCCCTGAACTCACAGAGACCAGCTGCCTCTACCTTCCGGCTTGGAGAATTAATGATTTTCGTTTTTGCAAAAATGTATGCGAGAATGAACAGAGGGAACTTGTCCTTTATCCGTTGTCAGAGACTGGGGGAAATTGCGGCTGTGCCTTCTGAGAGGCCAAGAATGCCAGTCCTGGAGTCGGGCTGCCAGTTTTAAACTTTGCAGTGCCTCAGCCTTCCCACCCATAAGGCAGGAACAACAGAGGCAGCACATTCGTGCTATCTGTGGGGCCAAGGCACTTAGCTTGGAGCAGGCTGGTTGGTGTTCACACCTCTGTGGTCCTTGTCCCAAGACCCAGTCCCAGCACAGCCCCTGTCCCAGCTTGCCCTGTCTGTGGCTCCAGGCCAGGTTTTTTCCTTACAGTAAAATCTGGTTTTTCCCCAAGCTGGTCCTTCCCAGGCGTGCAGTTGTCATGGGAACCTGCAGAGGCTGCCTCGCTCTGGGGGAGAAAGGGCTTGTAGATGAGCGCCAAGGAATCCCACCACTGCTGCTGCAGCCACTACAATAGGGGCTCGCTATTACAACCCCAGAGGACAGCCAGCCATGGGGGAGGGGCTGTCTGAAGAGGTTCCCACGCACCCCACCTGGTGCCCGATGCTCAGGGGGCCCCTAAGTAAGCAGCGTGACTCGGTGACTGAAATCCCTCGATTCAAACCTCTCTAGCACCATTTTTCCTCCTCCTCCTCCTCCTCCTCCTCCTCCTCCTCCTCCTCCTCCTCCTCCTCTTCCTCCTCCTCCTCCTCCTCCTCCTCCCCTCTTCCTCCTCCTCCTCCCTTCCTCCTCCCCCCCTCCATCCGTGCACCCTCCTTTTCCTTCCCTGCCCCCTCCTCCTCCTTCCCTGCCTCCTCCCTCCTCCTCCTCCATTTTGCTTTTCTCGAGACAGGGTCTCATGTAGCCCAGGCTGGCCTCAGGCTCACTATGTAACTACATGAGGCAGTGAAGGTTTACTCTCATCCCCATCTCCTGAGCACCAGGTTTACAGGCAAATGCCCCACGCTGGGCTTTCTCTGCCACCTTCTCCTCATTTCAAAGATGGGGTCAGTGCTGGCCGCCACTGCTTTGGGGTGAGCTGAACAGATGCAGGTCCCAGAGCAGGGTGTCAGATTTGATTTGTTACTCTTCTTCCTTTTTAAGACAATGACGCGTCTGCAAGTGGGTACAATTGACTTTGTAGGACAGATGGGCAAACTGAGGCCTCAGATGCACAAGTGACTTCCGGAGTCATGTAGCCAGTAAAATAGAAACCTCCTCCTTTGAAGTGTGCCATTGCCTAGAAATGCTGGAGACTGCAGGGGAGCAATGGGAGGGAGGGAGGGAGGGAGGGAGGGAGGGGGGGGACAGGGGAGGGGGGTGTAAGGGACCCAAGAACAGAAACAGACCATCTAATTCTCCATGCTGCCACCCTTTAATATGGTTCCTTATGTTGTGGTGACCCCCAGACATAAAATTATTTTGTTATTACTTCAGAACTGTAATTTTGCTACTGTTATGAAATGGAAATATCTGATAGGCAGGTTATCTGATATAAAATCCCTGGGAAAGAGTCATTTCACCCCCAAAGGGGCTGTGACCCACAGGCTGAGAACCGCTGGTCTAAGAGGTCAAAATGCCAGGCCATCTTCCCCTGTTCAAATTCCACTCCTGAGAGCAAGGCGTTCCCCGACCCTCTCATCCTCTTCTCTCTTCCTCCCTTCTCTCTTCCTCTCTTCTCTCTTCCTCTCTTCTCTCTTTCTTCTCTCTTCCTCTTTCTTTCTTTCTTCTCTCTTCTCTCCCTCTCTTCTCTCTTCCTCTCTTCCTCTCTTCTCCCTTCCTCTCTTCTCTCTTTCTTCTCTCTTCCTTTCTCCCTCTCTTCTCTCTTCCTCTCTTCTCTCTTCCTCTCTTCCTCTCTTCTCTCTTCCTCTCTTCCTCTCTTCTCCCTTCCTCTCTTCTCTCTTTCTTCTCTCTTCCTTCTCCCTCTCTTCTCTCTCCTCCTCTTCTCTCTTCTCCTCTTCTTCCTCCTCTCTTCCTCCTCTTCCTCTTCTCTTCCTCTCTTCTCTTCCTCTCTTCTTCTCTTCTCTCTTCCTCTTTTCTCTCTTCCTCCCTTCTTCTCTTTCTCTTTTCCTCTCTTTTCTCTTCTTCTTCTCTCTTCCTCTCTTCTCTCTTTCTTCTCTCTTCCTCTCTTCCTCTCTTCTCTTCCTCTCTTCTCTCTTTCTTCTCCCTTCCTCTCTCTCTCTCTTTCTTCTCTCTTCCTTTCTCCTTCTTCTCTTCTCTCTTCCTCTCTTCTCTCTTCCTCTCTTCCTCTCTTCTCTCTCTCCTCTCTCTCTCTCTCCTCTCTCTCTCTTCTCTCTTCCTCTCTTCTCTCTTCTCTCTCTTCTCTCTCTTCCTCTCTTCTCTCTTCCTCTCTTCTCTCTTCCTCTCTTCTCTCTTCCTCCCTTCCTCTCTTCCCCTCTTCCTCTCTTCTCTCTTCCTCTCTTCTTCTCTTCTCTCTTCCTCTCTTCTCTCTTCCTCTTCTCTCTTCCTCTCTTCTCTCTTCCTTTATTTTCTCTTCCTCTTCTCTCTTCCTCTTCTCTCTTCCTCCCTTCCTCTCTTCTCTCTTCCTCTCATCCTTCCATCCTCCCTCCCTCCTCTTCCTCTCTTGGGAGCATCAGAACAGCAATACAATGGGAACCTCTGTGGATTTCATAAAATTTGAACCTCTTAATTTCACCCCTAGCAATCGTCTCACGGCTGTCCACATGCTTTAAATCTTTTTTCCCCCTGATTTATTATTTTATAGCATGTGTGGATGCCTGCATGTGGATATATAACACAAGAGTGCAGGTGCGTGTGGAAGCCGCAGGTGTCAGCTCTCCTGGAGTTGGAGCTGCAGACTGTTGTGAGTCACCATGGGCATGCCTTGACTTGAACCCGGGTCCTCTGGAAGAGCAGCCAGTGCTCCCAACTACTGAGCCATCTCTCCAGCCCCTTCCATGTGCTTCTTCACCAAGCAACTCCAGTTGTAGGAATTCACCCCAAAGAAATACCGTGAGCAGACATGTTCCTGAAGCTGCAGACAGATCAGTGTTCACAGGTTCAGGCTCCCCACAAAGGCTTGTGGGAAAGTGTCTAATAGGAGCTGGGGTGGAACTCAGTGGTTAGAGCTCATGCTCAGCATCCACGGGACCCAGGGTGCAACCTCAAGAACATCTACACCGAAAAGTAATGACAGGAAGGTATGTTTATGGTGTATAATTAGGGTTGGGAAAAACAGGTTATAAAATATGTATGGTATAATCTAAAATTATATATAAAAGGGCTAGAAAGACACACAGCAAAATGTTTACAAGACCTCTCAGTTCAGTAAAATTATAAATCATTTCTTCTTGACTATACCATCGGCATTTTTTTTTTTAAAGAAAGGGTCTCACTTTGTAGACCGGGCTATCCTGGAACTTGCTATGTAGACTAGACTAGCCTTGAACTCACAGTGATCGACCTATGTCTGCCTCCTGAGTGCTAGGATCAGGGGTGTGCACCACCACATCCAGCAATATCATTTCTAAAAGATGACTATATCCCGTTTTTATGATTAAACCAAAAACAAAACAAAACCAAGCTATTCGGGTGGGTCGCCACGAGCTTTTAATCCCAGCAGGTAGCATAGATCACTGATTTTGAGGCCAGCCTGGTCTACAGAGCAAGTCCCAGGTTAGCTGTGGATATCCTGAGAAACCCTGTCTCAAAACAAACAAACAAAAAAAAACAAAAACAAAAACAAACAACAAACAACAACGAAACGACCCAACTAAAAGCTAATTTAAAATAGCCTTTCTCTCAAAGCATGATTATACAGGAAAAAGAAATGTGTGTGTATTTATAAATTACATACTAAACTTAAATATTATACCTTCATATATATATATATATATATACTTATATTTAAGTGGGTTATAAACCCCATAGAAATATTTAAATATTTATGAGTTGCTCACTAAGAAATACCAGGCACAAAGTGGAATGTGCACCACAATGGTAAGGGTACACTGTCCAGGCACAGCAACACAAATGGCTTCCATTTAGTAGAATGGAGTCTGTGCAGTCTCCTCCCTCATTTTCAAAATGCAATCCTTCTCCTGTTCAACAGTAAGCGAACAGCCAGGTGAGGTTCAGCGGCTCACTCCCGTAATACCGACGCTCATGTGGTAGAGACAGGAGGATGAGGAGTTCAAAACCATTCCAGGCTATAGAGAAAATTCAAGGCCATCCTGGGCTACACAAGACCTTGTCAGGCCAGACACAATGGTGCAAACCTGTGGTCCCTGTGTTCAGGAGACTGAAGCCAGAAGGACCACTCAGGTGACTGCAAAATATACTGGGCAATAGTGGCAGGAGCGTTATGGGAGGAGCCAACCACTTTTTCATTGGATTTAAGGTCCACTCCCTCCATGACATGACACCCATACCTGACACTAGTAAAGTGACCAAGAACTTGAGACTAGATGGGCCATAGGCCTAGGGGGAAATCTATTATTGTTCTGCTACAGGAGCATAACAAAACAGTGACTCTTCATAGGTTAAACACATAGACTAGAGATTCACGCTATCCTCATCAAAGACTTCCCTTCTTGGTAGATGGGAATTAACACAGAGACCCAGGTCTCAGTTACATTTCTAATTCCAAGATAAAACACCTTGACCAAGGCGACATAGAGAAAAGTGTTTAATCTGGGGGGCTCGTGACTTCCTAGGGCTAGAGTCTGAGATCATCATGGTGGAGAGCAGGGCAACAAGGAAGAAGACCTGGCTTTGGAGCAGTAGCTGAGACCTTACACATTGACCCACGGGGCTGAGGCAGTGAGAGCTAACTGGGAAGGACAGCCCACACCTCCAACAAGGACACACCTCCTAATCCTTCCCAAATAGTTCCACCGACTGAAGACTGCGTATTGAAACATATGAGTCCACCGGGTCCATCCTCATTCAAACCACCACAACCCACAAGTAGGCAGTGTATGGAGACTTGGAAGCAGTCGAGCTTAAATGGGATGTCTCCATCAAACCCCTCCTCTCCAGGGTCAGAGATGTGGGAGGACTCCAAGTGTCTCCCAGTCACAACAGGAACTCACGTGAACTCAAGAGACTGCGGCAGCACAAGATCAGCACACACTCAAGCCAGACAGGGTCCCAGAACCAAGATGGGGAAGTTGACGTGGAGTCCCACCCTGAACCGAGAAGCTATTTATAATTGGTACTCTGCCAAAGAGGAAATCAGTTTTCTCCAATGGAGTGTCACTGGGCATATCTACCACACTCCAGGGCAGACTCCATGCCCAAAAGTAGTTGGCCAATACAAACTAAATTCCGCTTTTTTGTGGACTTTTTGTTTCATTTCATTATATATATAGTTTCACTTCATTTTTTGTGGGGTTTGTTTTTACACTTTATTTTCAAGAGGGAGAAAAAAATTGACTGGGTAGGAAGTGGGAAGGACCTGGGAGGTGTTGCAGGAGGGGAAGGCATGATCAAAATATAGGAAAAATGTACAAGAAGAGGTAAAGGAATTTGAAAACGGATTGCGAGGCAGAGAAAGGTGAAAGAAGAGAATGGGAAGGTGTGTGGAGTGCGTGACACATGCATAAAGGGAGGGAGAGAGAGGGGAGGGAAGGGGAGAAGGAAGAGGGGGGAGGAAGGAGGGAGGGAGAGGGGAGAGGGAGGAAGGGAGAGGAAGGAGGGAGGGAGAGGAGGGAGAGAGGAAGGAGGGGAAGAGAGAGAAGGAAGCAAGGAGGGAGAGGAGGGTGAGAGGAAGAGGAAGGAGGGAGGGAGAGAAGGGAGGGAGAGAAGGGAGGGAGAGAAGGGAGGGAGGGAGAGAAGGGAGGGAGAGAAGGGAGGGAGAGAAGGGAGGGGAGGGAGAGAAGGGAGGGAGGGAGAGAAGGGAGGGAGAGAAGGGAGGGAGGGAGAGAAGGGAGGGAGGGAGGGAGGGGGAGGGAGGGAGGGAGGGAGAGGGAGGGAGGGGAGGGAGGGAGGGGAGGGAGGAGAAGGGAGGGAGGGGAGGGGAGAGAAGGGAGGGAGAGAAGGGAGGGAGGGAGAGAAGGGAGGGAGGGGGGGAGAGAAGGGGAGGGAGGGGAGAGAAGGGGAGGGAGGGAGAGAAGGGAGGGGGAGGGAGAGAAGGGGGGAGAGGGAGGGGGGAGGAGGGAGAGAAGGAGGGAGGAGGAGGGAGAGAAGGGAGGGGGGGAGAGAAGGGAGGAGAGAAGGGAGGGGGAGAGAAGGGAGGGAGGGAGGAGGGAGGGAGAGAAGGGAGGAGGGAGAGAAGGGAGGGAGGGAGAGAAGGGAGGGAGAGAAGGGAGGGAGGGAGAGGAGAAGGGAGGGAGAGAAGGGAGGGGAGGGAGAGAAGGGAGGGAGGGAGGGAGGAGGGGGAGAGAAGGGAGGGAGGGAGAAAGGGGAGGGAGGGAGAGGAGGGAGGGAGAGAGGGAGGAGGGAGAGAAGGAGGAGGAGGAGGGAGGAGGGAGGAGGGAGGGAGGGAGAGAAGGAGGAGGAGAGAAGGGAGGAGAGGAGGGAGGGGAGGGAGAAGGGAGGGAGAGAAGGGGAGGGAGGGAGAGAAGGGAGGGAGAGAAGGGGAGGGAGGGAAGGAGGGAGAGAAGGGAGGAGAGAAGGGAGGGAGAGAAGGAGGGAGAGAAGGGGGGAGGGAGGAAGGGAGGGAGAGAAGGGAGGAGGGAGAGAAGGGAGGGAGGAGGGGAGGGAGGGAGAGAAGGGAGGGAGGGAGAGAAGGGAGGGGAGAGGAGGGAGGAGGGGGGCGGGGGGAGGGAGGAGGGGGGAGGAGGGGGGAGGAGGGAGGAGGGAGGAGGGAGAGAAGGGAGGAGAGAAGGGAGGGAGGGGAGAGAAGGAGGGAGAAGGAGGGAGAGAAGGAGGGGAGGGGAGAGAAGGAGGGAGGGAGGGAGAGAAGGGAGGGAGAGAAGGGAGGGAGGGAGGGAGAAGGGAGGGAGGGAGGGAGAGAAGGGAGGGAGGGGAGGAGAGAAGGGAGGGAGAGAAGGGAGGGGAGGGAGAGAAGGGAGGGGAGGGAGGGAGAGAAGGAGGGAGAGAAGGGAGGAGGAGAGAAGGGAGGGAGGGGAGAGAGGGAAGGAGGAGAGAAGGGAGGGAGGGAGGGAGAGAAGGGAGGGAGGGAGAGGAAGGGAGGGAGAGAAGGGAGGGAGGGAGAGAAGGAGAAGGGAGGGAGAGAAGGGAGGGAGGGAGAGAAGGGAGGGAGAGAAGGGAGGGAGAGAAGGGAGGGAGGGGAAGGAGGGAGGGAGAGAAGGGAGAGGGAGAAAAGAGAGGGAGGGAGAAAAGAAGGAAAGGAGGGAGAAAGGGGGGGAAGGGGGAGAGTCAGCTCAGTGCACAGCTCCATTTATTAGTGGCTCCTATCTATGTAGACACCTCATTCATGTTTTTTTTCTTTCTTTCTTTCGGAGCTGAGGACCGAACCCATCATTCATGGTTTTATTTCTTTAAACTTTTTGATTTTTATTTTCTTGTGACGTGGTCTCATTCAATGTCCCAGCAGACCCCATACTCACTATGTAGACCACGGTGGCTTCAAATCTGCAGCAGTGGTATCCCGCTGCTTCTCACACGCTGTGGGCTGTGGTTGTAGCCCTGAGCCACCACGCCTGGCTCACTTCCTCCCTTTCATGATGAATGCTGTTTGCTTGCATGCTTTGGGGGCAAGGTTCCCCGTAGCTCAGGCTTGACTCAAACTCACCATGTAGCTGAGTCTGACCTTGAACTCCAGATCTTCTTGCCTCTACCTCCAAAGTACTGGGATTGAGGGCATGCCCCACCCACCGGGCCTGGTTGTGTGTGGCGCTGGGGCTTGCACCCACTGCTCTGGCTCTGTGTGTGCTTAGCGCTTTACTGATAAGCCACATCACTAGCCTCAAGTATGCTTGCTTCACAAGATGTGTAAATCACTGAAGACTTCACTGAAATCCAGGGAACCCCCTTCCTCCTCCCTGTCTGGAAATGCAAGAGTTTCTCACAATTCAGTTGGCTTCAGTCGGCGGCTGGAACAAGGGCGATAGATACTGAAGAGCCCTCCCGTTGGCAGCCTCTTCCTCTCTGCGCCTTGCTTCCTCTGCTCCAGTCTGTTACTCAAATCTGCCCTCTCTGCGGCCCAGCACTGAGTCTCCCTGGACTCCAGTGCTTGGTTTAGGAGATTGGGGATGGGATGTGGGGGTGCGTGTGGGGTGCGTGTGGGGGTGCATGTGAGGGTGGGTTGTGGGGTGCCTGTGGCGTGTCTGTGGGGATGGGCTGGGGGATGCTGTGCTGCCTAGGTACTTTCCGGGGCTCACTGCCACCTGTACATGAATGTAGAATTCAGGTGGGTAGAGGTAGGTCAGACGACTGAAAAACCAATACACATTAGGAATGCTAGGTCTGGCTATGCCCTTCCTACAGATGAGTCCCGGAAAGTCAGTCAACAGACTTGAGGTCATGCAGCTCAAGAGAGCCGGGATTGAGACCCATGTCCGCCGCCCTTCAAGGTCCACTCCATCGGCTCCCACATGCTTACGATGAGTGCCAGTTAACCAGGCTAAGTGTGTCCCAGACAAAGGGGACAGTATGTGAAAGCCCGGAGGCAAAGGAACTATGGCTGGAGAAGACGTGGGGGGAGGGAGGCTGTGGAGGGAGCTGGGGCCCAGGCTGCAGGTCAGTGGCCCTGTTTGCAAGGAGTCGGTCGCTACATTTGCTGGTCTGAGCAGGACATGAGGGGAGCTTTTCCAAGTGGAGGGGCCCCGAATCAGTGAGGTGAATAGGAGCAGGGCCCGGTGGCCTAGCTAAGCATGCTGGGAACTGAGGAGTACAAGAGGGAGGAGCCAGGTAGATGAGGCTCACCTGACTGGCATGGGGAGCAGGTGGGAGGGGACAGATAATTATGAATGAACGTCATGTTTGTTGAGCTAAAGCAGGTCACTCCAAGGCGGGGGCTAAAACAAGTTGGAGGAGATCTGCATCAGACATGATTGTGACAAAGAACTATCCAGAAGATTGGACACCTCAAGCTCAGAAGGCGGAGGGG
This sequence comes from Rattus rattus, assembly GCF_011064425.1. Classification (NCBI taxonomy): domain Eukaryota; kingdom Metazoa; phylum Chordata; class Mammalia; order Rodentia; family Muridae; genus Rattus; species Rattus rattus. The sequence goes on from NC_046154.1 coordinate 261,939,962, forward strand.
TCAAGACACGGATTTTGGCCCCCCGGGGATGTAGCTAAGTCGGTATAGTGCTTACTGAGCATATGCAAAGCCTTGGGTTCACTTTCCCCAGCACTGAATAGACGAGGCACAGAGGTACATGCTTGTCCCTCAGCTCTCCGGAGAATCAGGAGTTCAAGGTTCTCTTCTGCTACAAAGGGCATTTGAGGCCAACTTGAGCCGCGTGAGATCCTGTCTTAAGAAATAAACAGAAACACAGGTTTGGAGGCCATTCATACGCATCAAAACCAAATTGCATCTAGATGACCCAGAAAGGTTGTATAAAGGAAGAGGGCCCAGCACTAGCTCCTGGAACCTGTGAACGGAGCAGACGGGCGAAGCAGCGACGGAGAGACTGGCGCGGTGGGTGCTGGGAGAGCCAGAGGCGGGCATGGTCAGCGGTGTTAAAGAGGGAAGGAATAAGAAAGGCCCACTAGATTTAGTAACAAGGAGGCCAGTGGTAACCTCCAAGAGATCAGTTTCCATGGCAAAATCAGAAGGCAGTGGGCTGAGGCGTGAGTGGGAGTTGAGCAGGCAGACACTCTTCCAATAATGTGGCCATAAAAGGGACGAGGGAGGGAGGAGGGGAGGTGGGGGTGGGGTGGGCAGTAGAAGGGTTAGGGCATGAAGGTTTCCGCCTGGAGCAGGTTAGTGGGAAATCGGTGGGAAAGACCCAAGTCACCAGGTGGGAGGACTTTCGCTGGGTTTGGAACTGTGGCTAGTCCGCTAGTCCGAGCTTCCAGGAGTCTGAGGCAAAAAGATCGCTGAGCTCCGGGATTCAAGGCCACTGTAAGAAGAGTTGTAGCAAGATCCTGTCTCAAAAATTAAAGAAAAAAAGCAGAGTGTGGCCTCTGGAAGGGGGCCTGGAAGGGAGAAACCACACTTGAGGACCGCTTGGCCCTTCAGTGTGGGGAGCTTCAGTTGTGGAAGTTTAAATGTTTGAAAAAAATTACCGAAGGTGCCGAGTCACCATCCCCCTTTCAAAATAACTGTAATAAGTTAGCTTTTATGCCTTTTCCCTCACATTCTCCAATTTACACCTGGATTTTTTTTTTTTTAATGTAAACCTGGAAAGATGGCTCTTCCTTTCTTCCCTCCTTCCCTTCTTTCTTTCCTTAACCTACACTGGCCTTGAACTCACTATGCAGACGAACCCTTGTTCCTCCTGCCTCTCCTTCAAGCTATGCACCACCAGGTCTGGAGAAAAGGCCATTTTGAATGAGTGAACATTAAGAAAAAAAGAATTAATTGTATTCATTTCAGGTACGAACAAAAGCACAAACTATTACCAATGGGTTGGGAAAGAACACTTTGTAATTAGCATAGAAATTGTTTGCAATGTAAATTCCTTTTCTGAAGTACTTGACTATGCTTAAAAACAGTAGTTAGTATTTTAAGAATCCCCTTGTGGGGTAAAACCACTTTGTATCTATTTTAAGACCTTGTTAAGTCTGCTTAGATGTAGTTTAGAAAAAAAAAATCTTTTTTAAAGATATCGGCTACATCAGAAAACAGCTTCCGGCAAGGTGAAACCGTGCCCAGCACAGGTGCTTCCAAAGGCCATGGCCGCCGCAGGCAGATCTGATGTCTCGATTGTAACTAAGGGAACAGTGGGGGCGTGAATGTGAATTTCATTTCTCCAAAGACCTAACTAGAGTATTGATCCAAACAGAGCAGCCAGTAAGTGCAGGATAGAGAGCTCTTTTCTAATTCAAGTAAACAGAACTAGAGAAATACACAGATACATACATGTAACCCTAGGTTTTCCTGTTGAGCTGCTGCTCCTGGAAGAGGAGGCCAAAGAGATAAGAAAGCCGGGGACTGGGGAGCTGGTGACACTGAATAGCACAGAGCACTGTAAACTGAAGCCCAGAATCCTATGGGCAAGAATAATGTTCTACCGATGGGAGGCTTGTTATCCATATTCATCTGTTAGTCTGTCTGTCTGTCTGTCTGTCTCACTATCAGTCATCTAGCAATCATCTATCTATTTATCTATCTATTTACCATTTATCTATCTATCATCTTTACAAAGTCCCAATGCTCCGATAGTCCAGCCTGGCTTCAAATTCTCCCCAGGTAGCAGAGGATGACTTTGAACTCCTGATCCTCTGGCCTCTACCTTCCAAGGGCCGAGACCATCAAGACCGCAGACTTGCCCAGCTGCTATGGTTCTTTGTTTAACAGTAGCTCTGGCCAGGCTATTGCCCATTGTGATCACAATTCCTCACCAGTAATCATCTCGGCAAGGTGAGGGAGGGCCTGGAAGGTCTGCTTCTGCTCCTGCCTGATCATGAGCACAAGAGTGGCCGATTCAAGACTCAGCTTTGTGGTCTGGATTCCTCGCCATCCCCGCCTCCACACAAGCCTCAGGTGAATCAGGAGGTCATATGGTATCCTTAGCTTACGTAAGGTGGCAGGTCTCCCTCTTAAATATAATTTTCAGTTCCTTCTTCAGCTTCATTTCAATCTCCATCTCTCCTGTTCCCCACATCCCACGACACTCTGATGAGCTGCTTCATGTCCTGAAATATAAGCATATCCTCGTTAAGGATGTAACATTGTTTTGAATATGTATGCATTCTACGCTTGAATAAAACGGCATTGTGCTATCAAATTCAGTGTCTTCTTTTGCCAATCAATTATATATATATATATATAATATTCTCTCTCTGTGTGTGTGTGTGTGTGTGTGTGTGTGTAATTTAAGGTCTCACTGTGTGGCCCCAGGCCCATGCAGAAATGGCTGCAGCTTGCAGCACTCCTGCCTTCCTCCTGAGTGCTGGGGGTGTAACTGATCCTCCAGGTCCAGCTTCGGTTTTGTGTTTTAAAGGTGTCACCACACTGCTGTACACACACACATTTGCAGACACACACACACACACACACACACAGACACGTCTGGCTCACTGCTTCTAATGTTCACACAACTGTACAACTGTTACTACAGCCAGTTCTAGAATGTTTTTCCTCACTTGCTTCTATCCATCACCTCTGTAAATGCTTTTTGGTTTTGTTGTTCAGACAGGAACTCCCTGTGTGGTTCAGGCCGTCCTCCACCTCAGCCTTGAGAATCCTCACTTCACTCTATGTACATGTATATACATATATACATACACATACATACACACACATATACATATGTATACATCACATGCCTCTTATACATCTACATCTACATACACATCTACATCACATACACATACATATACGTGTATCATATAGACATACATATGTCATATACGAATACACATATATACAGACAGACAGGATTTCTCCGTGGAGCCGTGTTTGTCCTGAAATCGCTCTGTAGATCAGGCTGGTCTCAAACTCAGAGGTGCACCTAAGAGCTGGAGTTAAAGGTGTGGGCCGCTACATCTGGCTTGACCTCATTGACTTTTTTGATGCTTCCCATGTGTACAGCAGTTCACAGGTGTGTCTGGGTTGTTTGTTCTGGTTTGCTCGCTAAGCATGCTACGAGGGCCAAACTTTGGAAATAATAGAACCTTCAAAAAAAAAAAAAATCGAGACAAACAATGGGATACTACATTGTGCTAACAATAGAATGAAAGTTATCTATACTATGTATAAAGCCCTCAGAGATACATTATTTACCGAGGAAAGTAAGGCGCAGGATATTGTGGACAATGTGCTTACTATTGGGGGGGGCGAGGGGCACACATACATGTTCAAATCTGCTTGTACAAATAGAAAGTCGTTCTAGAGGAACGGAAACGTAAGAAGCCGAGGCCAGTGGTTTCTTTGGGGATTTGAGAACCTTGACCGAAGACCAAAGAGCAGCAGGGATGGGGAGCCGACACCCTACCATCCAAATCTGTTTTAGAACTGGGTATCGAATGCGTACATCTCCCCAAATTAACCAAGGGGCTTGGTGTTAGCATTTTGTCCAAGCTCCGCCCCACGGTTACCTGGCAACGGCCAGGTATGCCTGACTCGCTCTAAAAGAGGCTGCTCAGCTCTCTCTTGCTCTTGCCTTCTTGCTCCTGCTCTGTCCTCTTCTCCCTTCCCCTTCTCTCCCCATCTCCCCCCACCCCACGTGCTCATGCCTGACTCTCTCTCTCTCTCTCTCTCTCTCTCTCTCTCTCTCTCTCTCTCTCTCTGTCTTTCTCAGTCTCTACTAAACTCTCAACTCCCCTCCCCATGCTCTGAATAAACTTAGTCTATACTATACCGTCCTGTGGTTGGTCCCTCAGGGGGAAGGGATGCCTCAGCATGGGCCCCCCGAGGCACCCCCTTCCCCCACACCTGACTACACATCCACCAAACATATTCTCTTTTATCTTTTTTTTTTTTTTTTTATTAACTTGAGTATTTCTTATATACATTTCGAGTGTTATTCCCTTTCCTGGTTTCCGGGCAAACATCCCTCCCCCTCCCCTTCCTTATGGGTGTTCCTCCCATTTTTTATCTTTTTATGAACACAACACTTGGGCCTCTTGCTCAGTAGTGGAGAGATTGCCTAATGTGCCTGAGGTCTTGGGCTTCACTTCAGCTCTGCATATAAAAGCAGTGAATACTAAGAAAAACAGTGACCTGGGCCTTCGTGGACATTCTCTTCCGAGTGAAAATTAAATCTGTCGAAGCGGTTGCTTTCTCTGCCTGTACGTCTACGCGCACAGTCGGTTGTGAGCTGCCCTGTGGGTGCTGGGAACCAACCTTAGTGCTCTTAACCGCTGAGCCATCTCTCCAGTCCTTTAAACCTACTTTACTTTCAGTTTCTTTTTTTTTTTTTTTTTTTCCCCGGAGCTGGGGACCGAACCCAGGGCCTTGCGCTTCCTAGGCAAGCGCTCTAACCACTGAGCTAAATCCCCAACCCCTACTTTCAGTTTCTAAAGATTATTATTTTATATGTACGGGCGTTTTGCCTGTCTATATGGCCATGCACCACTAGTGCGCCTGGCCTATAGAGGCTAGAAAAGAGCATTGTGTCTCCTGGAACTGGAGTCACAGACTGTCATGAGCTGCCGTGTGGGTGCTGGGGATTGAACATGGGTCCTGTGGCAGAGCAGTCAACGCTTTTAGCCAGTGAGCCGTCGCTCCAGACCCTTTCATTCTGTTTTATTTGTGGCGCTGAGGATGGAGCCCTGGGCCCCGTGCCTGCTAGGCAAGTGTTCAATGCATCGCCACGTGCCCAGGCTACTGAAGTTCGATTTTAAACGTTGAGCACACAGAACTACCTAGCCCATTTATGTGTGCTTGCTGGCTTTGTTAAGGAGTTGCATCTGTGCGGAGGAAGGAATTGTCTGTATAGCCAATGGTGGCTTCAAACCGTGGTACCTTCTGTCCCTGAATAAGGACAACTTGAAGCCCAGAGGCAGGCTGAACCTCCTCACCCACCTGGTGGCAGGTCAGTGTAACTGCAGGCAGGGCACTTGGGAATCAGCCTCTGCAAATAAATCCAACCCCTACTTGTTTGCTTTACTTCTAAGCATCTGCCTGAAGCATTTGTCCTGGAGGATCATAGGTTCCAAATTAGTAGTCTGGAAATTAGCGAGGCTGCCCATCAATAACCCCGAGAATAAAATGATGGAAAAATCTACTAATTATAGACCAGCCAGCGGCCACTGCAGCACAGCTTGGATCCAGGCCTCTGAGAAAAGGGAGACGAAGGAAACAGGGGGAAAAGCCCAGACGGAACCCAACCTGTGAGGTCGTACTTTCTGTGCCTCTGCCCTTGCCCCTGGACTTGGGGTTAGGAGGACCCAGCATTCAGTGCTTCCTGCCTCCAAAGCTCCTCTCCCAGGGCTGGTTTCTGAGAACTATGTAAGACTTCGGGCCAAATTACTGGAGCCTCCAAAATAAGGAGTGGATGGAGGCGGGGGATGTTTTCTGCGCAGTTCTGGGAAGCTGTCGGCGGGGTTTGGGGGGGTGGCATCGGGCAGGAAGAGGGGTAGCAAAGGCAGACCGAATGCCCGCCATACCCTAGCCTGTCGATTTCCTTTTTCATCTCTTTATCAGTGTTTGTAACTGAGCTTCTTATCAGCAGGAAACGCCTGCCTGAAGGGATGAGGTAGGTCCAGGGGAATTGGATGCCAGAGACTAGGAATTCTGGGTAGTGCCTGGCTGCTAATCAGCCTGAGTAGAGTTGTCTTGGGATTTCCAGAATCCAGACGCGCTGCTCTGGTATTCAGCGAAGGTTGCACTGTGTACTCCAACAGGGACCCCAGGCTAGAGTGTCTACAGGAGGGCGCCCGGAGAGGAGGTCCAGTGCTAAGCCTCAGTGACCAAGGACAAGTCACTATAAAGTGAGAATTCTCTCAGTCGCCAGTCCTCCTTCTTCCCAGAGGAGAGGCCAAAGACATGCCAAGGTCATAAGCAACTCGGTGACAGTCCTAGTGAAGGGCACAGGTGCTCAGCATAGACTTGATACTGAAGGGGAGCAGGGGTCACAGACCGAGTTCTCCCTGAGCATCAAATCCTTTAGAAGCATCGTCCACCGCTTGGTCACCGTGGTGACGCCTGTTTGCAATCTCAGCACTTGGGAAGTTGGGCAGGATGGTGGGAGGCTTTGAGGTCAACCTGGTCAATGTAGGGAAGACAGCGTAAGCTCTGAACTCTGTCTTATAACAGTGAAATTCATCAACTTAGGGTTCTGACGTTAGGGTCTCCCAGGAGAGTGGCGGACTGACGGTAAACCGAGAGTTTTTTAGAGCTGTTTTTTGTTTTTTTGTTTTTTGTTTTGTTTTTTTTTTTTTTTAGAGCTGTTGCCCTAATGCAATTATCTGGGGGCAAGCAAACCTTTCTAGGTGATTCAGGCCCAAGTTTATCTATTTATCTGTGTCTTCCTCCTCCTCCTCCTCCTCCTCCCTCCTCCCTCCTCCTCCTCCCCTTCTCTTCCTCCTCCTCCCCCTTCTCCTCCTCCTCCCCCTCCTCTTTTGAAACTGTCAGAAGACTGAACACTCAGGCAGTTCTGGTAGCAGAGGCAGGAAGGGAGCTGGGGTACTTGAATCCTTCGCCTTATCTGCTGCTATCAGTTGCCCTTGAGCAACCGGCTGGGCTGTTGGTGATGGAGGTGATAACCTAGCATGCTTTGTCCTGGCTTCTCACCGATGGCGTCTCCCTGGGCAGCCCTCCCCTCCATGTGCTCCTGCAGCCGGGGATGTAGGTCAATAGGAGTGGGTGGGTGAGAAAGAACAAAGACTCATCCAGACATGACACCCCTCAGGGCAGCAGTGGCAACACTTGAACCTGGAAACTGCCTGAAAATAGACAGTGTGTCTATGACATTATGCAAATTGTATGCAAAGTCGAGGAGCCCTCTGTCTCTATTTCTAGCAAACTGAATGTGGTCCTGGTAGAAGCAGCTTGTTTCAAGAGTCGCCCACCCAGAGCGATGACTGCACAGTTACCATCAGTCCCAGCCCTAGGACACTGGACTGGGCACACAAACTCCTACCCTACCCAAGGGCGGGTCTCAAAGCATGCAGATTTTGTCATCTCTTGGACTATTAATCATTTCTTTGTTTGGTTTGTATCCCTGGCTGGCCTCTGGAATCATCTTGTGGCTGGGGATAACCTTGAAATCCCCATCCTCCTGCCTCTACCTCCCAAGTGCTGGGATTGCAGGTGTGCACCACTATACCTGGCTTTGGGATGTTGGTCTTAATGCAAGGGGTAAGCCAGGGGAGGCAGAGCACCTTCCTTATAGGCTAACGTGAGTCAGGACTGAAGAAGGATGGAGTCTGGGAAGCAAAGGAGCTGTCCAAGAGAGCCTGGGTACCAAGAGGCGTTGGCAGGGGAACGGTTGATCGGCAGCGTCAAGGCTCAGGCTGCAGGGACCACTCTCACTCCATTTTGCACGCTCTAGCAAACATCCCCTCTCAGGGAGGGACAGAAATGCTTCCTCACTTTTTGTGTGTAATAAGGAAGTTGGAGGCTGGGGTCACTGGAGGAAATCAGAGCAAAGAGCAGAGAGGCTTGTGAGTTCTCTTTTTTTTCCAAGGCAGTACTGGCATGTGCAAGCGGCCAAGGGCTTAGACCGCAGTAACCTCACAAGGAATCTTCTAACGGCCTGGTGATGGGTCAGTCCTGCCAGATCCTGTCCAGCCTACACGGAACTCTTGTACTGCAGTTTTCCCGCTGCCCTTTTCCCGGGCCTCAACCACACTGTGGCCGTTTGGGTGGCAGGCCTTGTGGACCCTGGAGGAAAGGAAGGAGGGAGGATGGGAGTGCTATTAGTGTCCCCATGCTCTAAGGGCTCCCTTCAGAGTCCTCTGGAAAGGTCTTGTCTGCTGTGTGGGCCAGGGAGGGGGTCCACCACCCTAGAGCAGAAGGCTGCAGATTTGCGCCCACTTGGAGGCATGGGGAGCAGACCAAATTGCCAGCCGCAGAAGAAACTGGGGCACTCTCCCTGTTTTCCTAAGAGAGGTCCAACACCCTCTTCTTAGAAACTTTGTATTTCTGGGTTGTATTGAACCGAAAAACTCCTCCCAGCTTCCTTCAGTACTCATCCCCTATTCTCTGTGCCACCCCTCCAGTGGCCTGTCGCTCACAATTTCCTGGGTGGAGCGGGAGGGGCATGAGGTGCTCTCTGGGATTTCCAGGTAAGGGGAGCTTTTCATTCTGGGGGTGGGGACTAATTCCAGACAAGGAGTGGGGAGCACCTAGAGAGGGAATTAAGAAGGAGCTGAACAGGGAGGGGCGAAGCCACCGCTGAGTAAGGAAGCAAAAAGCTCTTTTTCTAGGTGTGGTTTCCAGGCATAGTCTCCCTACAGCCGAGAACAGCTGAGCGCATGCACGCAAGCACGCACGCTGCAACCCGGAGGAGGGCCCGGATCTGCTGGGAGGAGCCAGCCCGCTGTGGGAAAGGAGCAGGGTAGCCGTGGGCAGCGGGTTAGCCAGCAGAGGGCGACGTGGCTGGCATGGATCGTGTTGCTGTCTATCCCGGGTGGGACCTGAAATTTGAACCTCAGCACCATTCTCGGTGTGGGGGCATTCTAGAGCAAGCTTGTCCCAGGGGAATTTGGTGTTCTGTACTTTGGAATTTACTTCCCGTCCCCTTGGGTTCTTTCTGAACCTCTGGAACTGGACCACTGCAGTGTGTGTGTGTGAGTGGGTGGGAATACTAGCCTGGAAGACAACGGAAACTCAGGGGGTCAAACATGGTTTATTGAGGACCTACTATGTGCCTGTCACGGGCTAAGTGCTTCCATAAACTGTGTGGTTCCACTTGCACACCTGCGCTAGGAAGCATTTGGAGAATGCCACCTTCCTTGCCACATCTCCAGTCGTTCAACACCACCCCCCCCCCCGCACTTAGGATTTCCTGGCCTGGAGGAGCTACTGTCTTCCGTTTCTGGCTGTGGAATCTGAGGATGAATTTGTTCCCAAGTCCAGTAGAAATAAAAACCCTTCAGGTCAGAAAGCGATTCCCTGGCTCCAGTGACCAGAGAACCTTCAGACTTTGCCCCACTGGTCTGAAAAAGTCCCGTTTACTTTCTGTTTTCCATCTCGTTTCACTTCCTGGTTCTCCTTGGTCCTCGCACACTGCTGAAAGGCAGTCTTGAGTGACTTTATGGAGAGCTGGGAGCACACACCGGAGGAACTCAAGCGGTCGGCGCCGTGGGCGCGGTCGGCACATGTGCGGAGCAGGATGAACTGTCTCCGTTGTTTCTCCCTTTAAAGGCCAAGGGTTTCTAGGCCAGGTCTTCCCAAGATGGATGCTGATCTTGTCTCTTGCCCGAGCCCTAATTTACCCTCCATAATCCTTGCCTACAGTCTGCTTCTCTCCAGTCCATCAACTCAGGCTTCGAGTTCACTTGTTCGGGATGGGGTGTACCCTTCACATTTCTAAATGCTGGGACTCTTGGTGTTTCTCTAGGCCAAGTTCTCCCAAGGCGCACTTTCTGGGGCCTGGCCCAGGGTGTGGGCTTTGGCCAGAGAGTCCCAGCCAGGAGGAGTAGAACCCTGGTTGCTGGAGGCTTCTTGACAGGGGCCGAATTTCTTTTTAGTCTTGGAAGACCCCAAAGGAAGTCACCGCCACCACCCCCTCCCGGAGCCCTGGGCAGAAGACCAAGCCACAGAGGGAGTCAGAAATTCCTGTGCTGCTCAGGTCCCAGGGTGGCCACTTGCAAAGCTCAAGGCAAGAACAGGGGCCTGGAGATTAGCCCAGGGGGCACGTTGGGCCATCCTGGACTGTGGTGGCTATTTACAAACCACAGCTTGACTCAAGTGATAGGAACGGGGTGTAGTAGACAAGACCTAGCTTTCACACAGCCTGCGCTTCAAGGAAAATCAGGTTCTGAGACACCTCAAAGGACATTGGGACAAAAGATCCTAAGACAGTGAAGTCCTCTCCTATCGGAGGGAGCAATGCTGGGTCCCTTCTACCATGCTTGACCTTCTCCTCAGAGGACCCTTGGGTTTTGATGCCTTAATGAGTCAGCTGAGGTGGTAAGGGGACGGTGGGTGGAAGGGTCAGGTACCACCTCTCCCAAGAGACTAGCATTCACTAGCCAGGGGGTCTAGTCAGGGCGCAATAAACACCCACAGAGAGACACTGAGGCTGCTGAGTATCTCTCTGGCTGAGCCCCAGCAGGTGGAATGTCTGCTGAATCTGGACAGGGCCCTGTGCCATCCTGGCAGCTCTGATGGGGCAGCAAGGTTGACCAAGGGTGGGGAGTGAAAGCCCAGGATCCGGGCCCGGGATTCCCTGGCTTGGCCACCCTGCCCCGGGAGTGGTAGGGGGTGTGCTCTGCTGGCCTTGGGGACAGGGAATCCAGCCAGGCGTCAGAGAGCCGGCCACTTTGAGCAGGCCAGACGGAGGCGGATCGAATTTCAGCCCAGCTGTATTTTTGGCTGGATGGGCTGGGGGCCAAGCTGAGCAGGCACAGGCAGGGCACCCTGCACACTCGCGCTACCTCTACCCAGACGGGCTATGTCTTCTGCCCCAGCACATAATTTAGGCAGAGAAAGTCTGGTGACGCTGGGCTAGCGAATCACTTTGGGTTTCTCTGGATTCTGGCTGAGCTTCTGTAACGTCTTCTTTATGCGTAGTGCGGTGAGGCGAGCGGAGGGGTTGGGGTACCAGCACTCTCGCATCATCTGGGCCAGCCCGGAGAGGACCTGGGAGGTTGGGAGAGGGGCAGAGAGAAGAAGAGGCATATGGGTCAGGAAGCTGGAAAGGAGGCACGGTGTGAGGAAGCAACGGCTCAGTATTGGGAGACATAGTAGGAGAAAGCACAGGAAGGACGTGTATTGGACAGGAGGAAGAAAGGCAAGGCAAGAGAGAGAATGGAGCCCGGTGATGGTGGTGTACACTTTTAATCCCAGCCCTTAGGCAAACTCAGGCGGATCTCTGAATTCGAGAGACCAGCCAGGACTACAGAGTGAGAGACAGGACAGCCAGGGTGGGACAGACCCTGTCTTGAAAAACACACACACAAAGAGAGGAGGGGGGAGGGGAGGTAAGGAGGTAAGGATGAAGAGGGAGGGAAGTAGAAGAAGAGGGAAATGGGGTGAAAGATGGCGGCAGAAACAAGCAGGAGAAAATGTAGGAGGGTGGGAGATCTTTGAGAGCCCACAGACACCCCAGTGCACAGTCTCTGCGGAGCAACTGTCCCCTTCCCCGCCAGGATCCTCTGTGAAGGGTATTTCTGCAAGTCTGTGCTGCCTCTTGCAGCCTGAGACCCAGTGCACAGGTACCGACCCCCAGCCCCTCCACCAACCATGACTGGGAATGTGGCAATGATGGGCATTGCTCCAAAAGTGCCCCCGTTTCCAAGAAAGAGTCCATCCCAGGAAGCTCAGCGGGCCCTGGACATCCTAAGAATGAGTATACATCTGTGCACCGGACGGCATCTATGTGGTCTCTTATGTATACACATATACGTTTATTATCTTTCAGTACACATTTGTTGAGTCTTAGTGTAGGCCAGGAACCAAGGTAGTTGGTTGGAATGTTAGAATGAGAAGTAGGAGGCGCTTCTTGGAAAGAAGGAGGGGCTGAGTGGGAGAAGGCGGGGCTGAGTGGGGGAAGGCGGGGCCGAGTGGGGGAAGGCGGGGCTGAGTGGGAGAAGGCAGGGCTGAGTGGGAGACAGAGGGGCTGAGTGGGAGAAAGAGGGTCTGAGTGGGAGAAGGCGGGGCTGAGTGAGGGGAGAAAGAGGGGCTGAGTGGGAGAAGGCGGGGCTGAGTGGGAGAAGGAGGGGCCGAGTGGGAGAAAGAGGGGCTGAGTGGGAGAAGGCGGGTCTGAGTGGGAGAAGGCGGGTCTGAGTGGGAGAAGGCGGGGCTGAGTGGGAGAAGGAGGGGCTGAGTGGGAGAAGGCGGGGCTGAGTGGGAGGGGAAAGACGATAATGAAATGCTTGTATGCTTGTATGAAATCAAAAGAAGAAATCATTTGTTGTTTGTTTGCTTGCTTCTGTTTGTATGGGGTGTTGAGACAAGGTTTCTCTGTGTAGCTCTGGCTGTCCTAGAACTCACTCTGTAGACCAGGCTGGCTTCGAACTCAGAGATCCTCCTGCCTCTGCCTTCCAGTGCTAAGATTAAAGACATATACCAACATGCTCGGGCAAAGAAAAAAACAATTTTTTTTAAAAAGAGTGAGTTGGGCATGGTGCAGAAACCTTTAATCCCAGTTCCTAGGAGACAGAGGCGGGGAGGTGGATCTCCTTGAGCTTGATGTCAGCCTGGTCAGTAAGACTCCTGTCTCAAGGAAAAAAAAAAGTGAGCTAAAAGCGCAGGTTTTGTCTTCATGGTGCCACAAGTGTATATATGTCTGAGTGTGTGTGTTTATATATACATGTATTTCTTTAAGTATGGAATGTCTTGAGGGAAAAAAAAAAAACATCATCATCAACAACAAAAGCCAGATAGGAGAAGTTTAGCAGAGAGGTTTTGATTCTTGCAAGTGAGGTAAAAAGGTTATAAAATCAGATTGACTGAAAGGTCCGAGAAGGACGAAGGTTCCGCAAGCCAGGTGTGTAGGGGGGAATACCCAGAACAACCCACAATCTATCCAAGAATCAGAGGTTGTAGAGCCAAGATCCTGAACTCAGAAATTCAGCTGAGAATCAATCTCCACCCATGCCAACCCAGCCCCAGCCCAGCCCAGCCCAGCCCCAGCCCCAGCCCAGCCCCAGCCCCAGCCCAAGCCCCCCAGCTCTGGCCCAGCCCAGCTCAGCCCAGCCCAGTCCAGCCCAGCCCAGCCCCAGCCCAGCCCAGCTCTAGCCCAGCCCCAGCCCCAGCCCAGCCCAGCCCCAGCCCAGCCCAGCCCAGCCCCAGCCCAGCCCAGCCCCAGCCCAGCCCCAGCCCATCCCCAGCCCCAGCCCCAGCCCCAGCCCCAGCCCCAGCCCCAGCCCCAGCCCCAGCCCCAGCCCCCCGCTCCGGCCCAGTCCAGCTCAGCCCAGCCCCAGCCCAGCCCCAGCCCAGCCCTGGTCCAAGCAGAGGCCTCACCGGATCTGCTGCCAGTCGGTTAGGGATGGTGGGGGTCTGCTGGTCAACACACACCACCTTTTTCATGTCCTCAAAACTGGGGTCATTGGGTACCATGTCATAGAAGGGTGGCCTGTAGTCCTCCACAATGCCTGGGGATTCAAGGGATGTGGGACAATCACTTGGAACCCAGAGCACCCACAGGATGACCATGCTTGGGGCTAACTGCCTGATTATATTTCTCCTGAGAGCGATCCCGTCCTACAATATAGTAACTGTGCATATAGCTCAGAACTACTGCCTGTGTTCCAAGCTTTCCCATTCGTCCTCCTGGTGGTATCTCTGTGTGGTACCACCCGAGTCACAGATGGAGAAGCTTAGGGTCAGAAGCACCGGATTCGTGTTGCCTAGCCAGTCACGGCACAGTCAGGACTTGAAACCCATGTTTTGGCTTCCTAAGCTGGATCTTATTTTCATCTTGCTCAGCTTCCATCCTGCGCCTGGGTTCCACTGCCTGAGTGACGCCCGATTACCCTAACAGCTGGTGTTCCAGAGCACTTCCGGTGTGTTCCAGGGCACTTCCGGTGGGCCAGAAGGGGTCCTTAGTGCTTTGCCCGCAAGCCTCGCAGTGGCCTATGGGGACTGTAGCATTGTAGCTTCTTGTCATGAACCAAAACAGTAGGTCCAAAGGTTCAGAAAGTTTGTCTTTAAGGATCAACAGGTAGCAAGCGACAGAGCTGGGACTTAAGGCGGAAATCCAACACCAAATTCCTCGATTCCGCTCTCTCAGCAGCATTTATGGTAGGGCTGGATAAGGCTCTTAATAAGGGCAACAAAGAGCAGAAAAACACCTCTCCTAGAAGCAAAAGATTTACTCCCTGGTCCAAATAAGATGTGCTTACTGTCAGGGAAGGTTCACGTCTCTGCAGACCCCATCACCAACGGTGTCCCCACCCCATGTCTAGTTATCCCGAGCCTTTTCTGAAAGGTGTGCCCGTGGGGTCAGAGTTAGCCCCATGTTTCTTCCTCCTTCCCAACCCCAGGCCGCTTCTGTGATCATGAAGACCAGAACCTCAATGAAGCCTTCAGCAGCTGTTCTCCCCATGGCGGGCTTCCAGGCTGCCCCTGTGCCGCCGGCGCCCTAATCAGCGATTTGCAGAGGCCTGAGCGTGTCTAATGAGCCTTTAATCAGTGCCGGGGCTGACACCAGATTACAGTGTTTATAATGCGCTAGGAGTCTGTGTGAGGCTGACAGAGCTTCCCCTCCACCCCAGGAGCCTAAGGCAAATCCATCAGCTCCTCCTTTCCTGCGTAGCTAGGCCTACTTCTTTGGTTTCATCCAGGTACCCTTTCCCCAACTCCAGCCACTTAGAGCTGACTCCAGCAGTAAATGCCCCGGGATCAGAACCCCTGGGAGACTCTCTGGTGACAACTGGGTCTCTGCTGTCACAGATGACCACCGAGGAGGAGTGACGTTGTAAAAGGCTGGCTCCTAGCCAGTAGATGCTCAGGAAATGAAAACATCTCTGGTCCCAAGGAGCAGGGCTCTAGTAGTGTGCCCGGGATTGTCTGCAAACTTTCAGGACTCCCAGCATCCTTGGCTATAGACAGGCCCCACAAACGCAAACATTGCAGCAGGTAGCTGTCCAGTCAACCTGTGGTCCTCCATCTACCCCAGGGTTAAGAGGCCATTAGCCACAGGCCAGCACAGGGCTGCACAGGGCTACACAAGGCTACACAGGGCTGTACAGGCCAGCATAGGTCAGCACAGGCCAGCACAGGGTTGCACAAGCCAGCAAAGGGCTGCATAGGGCTGCTTAGGGCTGCATAGGACTGCACAGGCCAGCACAGGCTAGCACAGGGCTGTGTAGGGCTGCACAGGGCTGCACAGGGCTTCACAGGGCTGCACAGGCAGGTGCTTCTACAATCTTTTCAAGTTATGGTCTCCTGTGGCAATCCACTGTGATAATGAGGCTGCAGTAGGCAGGCAGCACAGAAGCCAGATAGCTTACACATGAATGAAGAAACCAAGACCAACATTTAACCACCACAATAACAGACAGCACTGGCCCAGAATCAAATGGCCTGACTTAAGATAGGCAGCCACAATCATGCATCTCTGCCTTTTCTTTTAGGAAGTGGAATAATAATATGTAAGTGCTCTTTCATTATGACCACTAATATTTAGCTCTAGGCACGGTTTGCCTTTCTTCTCTGTGTAGTCCTGGCCGATCTGAAATTCAAGGCTGGCCTTGAACTTGTAGCAATTCTTCTGCCTATGAGTCCTGAGAATACACCAGCTTGTAGATATTGTTCTAAATACTTAATTTGGACCATGTCTGCAACAACACTTTTTTTTTTCCTTCTAATTTCACAAATGAGGAAGCAGGCACACCAGGGCTAAGTACTCCCTGTCAGGACAAAACCTGAAACTGAGTCCAGGCAATCTGACTGGCCAAATGCCAACTCTTACCAAAATAAGAGACTTCAACAAGTTAGAGTATACATTGTGACACATATTTAAGCTCCACAAATGCTAGCTAGCTTAGCTGCTTCCCTGCCCCGCCCCCATGCTCAGGATCAAAACCTATGACACTGAACATGCCGGGCAAGCATTCTACCACCTCACTATATTTCCAGCTTTGAATTTTTTTTTTTTTTTTTTTGTCTCTAACTCAAGATTTCAAGGCCACATCCACACCCTCCCAGGTTCAGATGAGCCTTAAAGTCCATTTGTGCTGAACTAGGCGATTCATAGCAGTAAAAGAAAGCTAGGAGCTCTAACCTCAAACCATCAGGTCAAGAGCACCAGCCACCACAGAAAACCCGGTCTTGGGTTGGGGATTTAGCTCAGCGGTAGAGCGCTTGCCTAGCGAGCGCAAGGCCCTGGGTTCGGTCCCCAGCTCCGGAAAAAAAAGAAAAACAAACAAACCCGGTCTCCATATATTTACACACATGCGCGCGCGCGTGTACACACACACACGTATGCATGCATGCATGCATAGGCACATACACATATGCACGCTCACACACACATGCATGCGCGCACACACACAACCTGCATACGGTGGGCTCTCACCATTGATGATGGTCCGCCGGGCAATCTCCCATAGCACTAAGCCGAAGGCCCAGATGTCTGTCCACTTATACGACTCAAAACAGTCTGTGCGGATCTGCTCATCCAGCACCTCGGGTGCCATGTATCTCTTGGTACCCACTCGGGGGTTGTTACCAATGTCCAGGTAATCGCTGCTTTGCGAGTGCATCACAGCCAATCCTGCGGGTGTTTGGCGTGTCAGTCCTGCAGGGCTCCCACACAGGGTGACCACTCCAATTCTCTCCCGAACAAAAACAGGCAGAGCCAAGCATGCAAGCCCCGCCCACAGGTGAAGCCCCACCCCCCTCTCCTGCTCACCCAGGTCTGCAATGCAACACTGCAAGTTGCTCTTGACCAGCACGTTGCGGCTCTTGAGGTCACGATGGGCGATGGCTGGTTTGCCTTGAGTGCCAAAGATCTCTACATGCAGGTGCGCCAGGCCGCAGGCCGCGGACACAGCCAGCCTCAGGGCCAACTGGGGCTCCAGGGTCTGCCTCTGCAGAAAGTCATAGAGGGAGCCGTGCTCGTGGTAGTGGGTGATGAGCCACAGCTGCGTGCTGGAGTTCCGCGAGGTCATGTCGGAGGCGATGAAGCCTGTAAACAGAAGGGTGTGACCGAAGTACCCAGAAGGAAGGAGTGGTGAGGAGAAGGTAGAGCTGCTGAGGCACAGAAGGGGTGGGGCAGAGACCGAAGGCTGAAGCCGGTCTGGGAGTTACATCAATGCCCAGAGTTCGGTGTATTCCAGCCCTGAGCTGAGGGAGTTGGGGTGGCTAGGCCTGGGAGAGCAGCCATGTCCCCTAGCTTGCCTAGGATGTTGTCGTGTCTAAGCAGAACTGTGTTGTAGATCTCCGTCTCTCGGAACCAGGACTGCTCATCTCGTGAGGAGAAAATCTTGACCGCCACACTCTCGCCATGCCACGAACCGCGCCACACCTCGCCATATCGGCCCTTTCCTAATCCGTGGCCAAGGGAAGAATAAGGACCACGCACTAGACACACATAGTCCTTGAAGCCCCCACCCCAATTCCGGATGCTATGAAGATAGATCCCCTCTGCAAAAATCCGATTTTATTTATTTTTAACCTTTTTTTTTTTTTAAGTATAAGGTCTCATTTGTCTTGCTGATTTGGAACTTGCGATGTAGACCAGGCTGGCCTTGGACTCACAGAGATCTGCCTGCCTCTGCCTCCCTAATGCTGCTATTAAAGGCATGTGCCAAAAACCCCAGCTGCTTTCTAGACCACAATATTTTTCATTTATTTATTTATTTATTTATTTATTTATTTATTTATTTATTTATTTATTTATTTGTGTGTGTGTGTGTGTGTGTTTGTGTGTGATACACACTAAATGGGATCACATGTGGAGGTTAGAGGACAATCTGAGGAAGACGGTTCTCTCCTCTCGACGAGTACGTCGCAGGGATTGGATTTGGGCCATCAGTCTTGGTACCAGTGCCTTCCCCTGCTAAGCCCTATGGCTCTCCTCAAACCTGAAAATATACCTTTATTAACATCTTGTCCCAGCTTTGGGCTACCCTTAGCTTATCAGTTCATCCCTCTCCTTGCAAAAATGACCTGACCTTGGCCCAGAACCAACCCTACCTAGCAGAGTATCTTACTCTGGCCCAGGCTGGACCCAGGCTGGATCCTGGACGCCAAGGGCTTCCTGACCTCCCCAGGTCTATCCCCAGCTCACTGAGTGCTTACCCACACACTCCACCAGTGCAACCTGTCGCGCTACTGTCCTCTGCACCAAGAAGGGTAGCCCTGAGCCGCTGCCTGTGGTACAGTCGCTGACCAGGAAGTCCTGAGGATAACGAGTAGTTAGTCAGTGGCTTACCCCCCATCAGCCACCGCCTTCTCCATTCTCTGCCACTGCTGGCTCCACTGCTTGGCTCTCACTGTCATCACTGGGTGACCCCTGATACCATAGCTCCTCTCTCCACACCCACCCTCTACCCTGGTATCCCGGGCTGCCCCAGGCCGTACCCCCAACATGCTGTCTCCCTGTTCCGATGCCTTCAAGATGAGACTGGACTCGCCCAGGTCACTGTGCAGACCCCGCGGCTTCTCCTGCCTTCTCCGGACGCGCCACAAGCCCAGAGCGCCCAGGGCCACCAGGACCAGCAAGGCCAGCACGGGACCCAGGATCAGAGGCAGATGGGCATCTACTTCTGGCTCCTCCGAAGGAGTTTGGGTGGCTGGAGGAGGGGGACATTGAGTCCCAGCTCTACCAGGCTAGCTCTCCTGACCCTGAGCCAGCCCACTTACAGTCAGATCCCAGCATCCTGCCTCCCCACACCCTCTCCATGTGAACCAGGGCATGAGAAGAAAGAAGGGCAGGGGGCATAGTTTAATAAGAGGAAGAGTGGGAGAACACCCGACGTACCCTCCAGCATCAGGGACACGTTGTGGTTGCAGAAGGATCTATAGCAGCAGTGATGGTTCACAAACTCCGTGGGACGTCCCAGGCAGAGCTCCTGGTTCAGGCTCCCGCAGCCCCGATAGACCTGGGGGTGCCTGCCCTGCTCTCGAACTAGCACCACTGTGCACCATGCCCCCTGGCAGATTGGCCTCTTGCAGTGTGGGTTCTCACAAGTGCAGTTCACCAGCTGACCCCTGGAGGGCTTCACCAAGTCTCCTGGGGGTCATGAGAAATTTAGTCACTCCTCCTACTGTCCCATCCCTTCTGGTCTCACAGGCAAGCCCCTCAAGCCTTGGTCCTTTAATCCCATCCCCTAACTCTTCTCTCTGAGCCTTGCCCCTAGCTACACAGGCAGTGAAGATTGAGAAGCCAGTTTCTGTCTACAGTCTGTACTGGGACCTCCTCTCCCTACTACAGGTCCTCCCATGGTCCCAGGCTCCCCCTGCTCACAGAGAGTGTTCACAGAGAATAATAAGCCTCCCTCTTGTTCTCTCCACCCAAGACGGAGGTTCTATCCTGGAAGGAGCCTTGGCTTGCAACTCAGTGTCACGAAGATATAAAGGAAGGTGGGAACAGCGTGGGGGCCTAGTCTACGGGACTACTGTCCCTCCTCCAGCCAGGGCCCTGTTCTCAGCCCCCAAGTTCCAGTCCTAGCAAAAGCTGACCTGAACCCAGATAGCCTCTCTCCATTCAGGTCCCCATGCTGCCCCTCCCAATACTCACCCTTAGTTAGGCCCAAGGCCACCGACAGCATCCAAAAGACCCTTCGGAAAATCCCCAGGGTCATGGTCCTTGGAGATAGGAGGAGAAGAGATGTGACGAGATCTGCAAACTGTGATAGCTGTGGTGACCAAGGTCTCCTCCTACCAGGAGGAAATCACCAAGAGGTTTTTTTTTTGTGGGGGGGAGGCAGAGAAGCCACCTCCCAACTCCTACGTCTGGTTTCAGGGCGTGGCTTGCAAGGGAAGTCCCGGTTCACTTCCCCATGGAAACCGTCTGCTGGGGGTAAGGGGTGGAGAGCTATGTTTAGAAGAGAGCCAGAGAGGACCACGGCTCTGCGTTCAGAGGGGATCAGGCCGGGAGGGTTGCAGACCGACAGAGCTACAGCGGAAGAACGTCTCTCTTATAGCTCGTCTCTTGTCCTCAGTCATTTGCCCATCACCCTGCCCACCCTTTCCCAGTGCCCCCCCCCTCCCAAAGCCAGGCTGCTTCAAACATAAACAGGTCCCGTCCTCACTTCCTGCCATTCAGGGTCCCGCCAGGCCGGCTACAGGAATCAAGATTGTTTAGATTGAAGTCTGGATAGAACACGCTGGAGTCACGCACAGCCGGGAGCTCAGGGTAGGGGCAACCTGGAGCCGAGACGACCGCGTGAAGTCTGTGTGGGTACCCTACACACCATCAACCCCAGCTCGGATTTTTTTAAAAAATGTGGTCTTTATTATTGTGTCTGCCTGTAAGGGTCCTTGTGCCAAGGTACAAGTGTGAGAAGTCGATTCTGTAGAGCTGTTTTTCTCTTTCCACCTTCACATGGGTGCTGGGGATGGAACTCGGGTCGCCTAGCTTGTGTAGCAAGCATCTTTACCTCCGCTGTACCAGCTCTTTGTTCCCCTCCCCTGCTGCTCTGTTTTTTTTTTTTTTTTGTTGTTTTGTTTTTTTTTTTTTTCGGAGCTGGGGACCGAACCCAGGGCCTTGAGCTTCCTAGGCAAGCGCTCTACCACTGAGCTAAATCCCCAACCCCTGTTTTTTTTTTTAAGCTTTATTTATTTGTTTGTTTATTTATTTATTCTATATAAGTAAACTGCAACAGTCCTCAGACACACCAGAAGAAGGCATCAGATCTCATTACAGATGGATATGAGCCACCATGGGGTTGCTGGGATTTGAACTCAGGACCTCTTAGAAGATCAGTCAGAGCTCTTAACCACTGAGCCATCTCCTCAGCCCCTGCAGCTCTGGTTTTAAAGGGGGGGAGAGTAAGGCTCACCCAGGGGAGGAGGCCTCTCAGATCCCATTAGAATTCTCTTGCAGTAACAGGAGTCTAACCCGAGAGTCTAGACCCCACCTCCCCAAACTGTTCTTTCTTCTCTGTGTCCTGAGCTGGTGAAGCCAACCTCTGCCTGCATCCTCCAGCAACCCTACACAGCCTGACAGTGACTAGCTATAAAAAGCCCATTTCTCCCTCGGAGCCATCTGGGCCCCCTTCTCTCTTCTTGCTGTCCTGGGAAAGGGCTGGGGGAGGGCCAGTGGTACAGGAAGTGAAACATACTTAGACACTGAGTGTTTGACCTCGAAGAGTTGCCTGGGGTTTCACTCTTCCAGAAGTTTGACGGACGCTGGTGAGAGACGTGACTCTGGGAGATGACAGTCCTCAACTCAGGACCCAAACCAACTACTGCCTCAGAAGCTGCACCACTCTTCCCTTCTCACAGCCCCAGAGCCAGAAGACAAGTGCTGAGCCTGTAGCAAGAGGAGCCTCGGTCAGACGGGAACACAGACTTTCCGAATGGCAGGGTGTGCA
Organism: Rattus rattus; assembly: GCF_011064425.1. Lineage (NCBI taxonomy): Eukaryota > Metazoa > Chordata > Mammalia > Rodentia > Muridae > Rattus > Rattus rattus. The sequence goes on from NC_046154.1 coordinate 261,961,414, forward strand.
GGCTAGATCCCCAGCTCAGGAACCAACATGTGGAGTGTCCTGTGAGAAGACACCAGAAGGCTGGAAGGACTGGTCGCTTACACTACAGAGGCCCATGCTCTAAGCTTGGTATCGAATGGAGACCCAAGATGCTGAGGCTTTTGGGGGGCAGGATGTCTAGGGTCAGGCTGAGGGGCTTGGTGGACCTTTCTGGCTAGTGGAAGCCCCGGCCTTCCTGCCTGGGTTTCCTCTGCCCCAGAGGCCTGGTCTGAGGGAGGAAATAGAGACCTGCCCTGCTGTTGCAGCTGTGTCCCAGGTTCTGCCTGACCTGCCTCTTGCCCCTGCTAGTAACCAGTTAGGACTCTGCAGGGTTTCTGTGGGTAAATGCAGACGGGGCATGTTCCAAGGCTGTGGGCAGGAAGCCATTAATGGCAGACTTTATCAGATGTGGGTAATGGCTATCAACAAGACATCTCTCTGAGACGTGCAAGCAAGAGTCCACCTCCCTAACCTGCCTTTCCTCTGCATATTGGAACCCCATGCAGTCGGTTACCTACGTAGATCCCTTGGTCTGTCACCCACTCCAGGCTTCCATTCAGTCTGCCTGAGACAAGCAAGAAACATACTGGGAGCCCGGGTACAGTAGTGCACGCCTGTGACCCAGCACTGCGAAGGCTGGTGATTTGGGAATACTGAATGAAGACTTAAGACGCCGGGGTCAGGGGAGATGGCTCCGTGCTTAAGAGCACTGACTGCTCTTCCAGAGGTCCTGAGTTCAATTCCCAGCAACCACGTGGTGGCTCACAACCCTCTGCGATGGGATCTGATGCCCTCTTCTGGTGTGTCTGTAGACAGCTACAGTGTACTTATATATAATAATAAATTTAAAGAAAAAAGATGCTGGGGCCAGCCTCATGTAACAAGACATGACGCCAAAAATTCATAAACGAATGGGACTAAAGAAAGGAAGGAAGGAAGGGAAGCATGCATTTGTAAACGGTTTCCCCAGGGAGTTCTGATCCATTTGGGCGAGCACCAGGCTTTGAGGAATATGTCTGGCACAGAGCCGGGCCCGTCTCCTTTGCTTTTGTTAATGTCACAGGACATTGCCGGGTGGACGGACAGATGGAAGGGACTCTGAGTTCCTTTCCCAGGTGCCTCCCTATCTCTTTGGGAAGAAAGAGAATGACACAAGACCAGGGACTCGGTGACACTGCAAAAGGAGGGTGGATATGGGGGTGGGTGAAAAGAATCTGTTTTAAACATCAACAGCATAGGGAAAGGTTGGTAGAAGTCACCCTGGTCCAGCCCCAGAGATGTGACAGAGCTGGGGTTAAGCATGAGGCAGGGGTGGGTGGGCTGTGTCTTGAGCTTCTCTTTTCCTCCTTAGTAAAATCACACGGAGAACCTCTCACACACAGACGCATCACCGCTGTTGGCCAGAAATCACGGACTTAGTTAAATGCCTTTCAAAGATTAACTCAATGCAGGGAAGTAACAGCAGGCAGAACGCTCCAAGTTCTCAGTCTGTGACAGGCACGGAACCTCAGCGGCCTGTCTCTTTGGGGCCTCGAAACACTCCCACAGGAAACAGAGCTAAATATGGCGGTGTGGTGGTAAACTTAAGTGTCTGACAACAGAGCCTCCCTTAATCACGGCTATTCCTCTGGAGTTAGGTGAGGCCCTCAAAGAGGCAAAGAGGGTCCCCGGTCTCAGCAGACATTAACAATATGCCCCCCTGCTGGTGTCAATGACTAGTACCCTCCTCCCAATGTTGTTGCCCAGAAACCCCTTGCTCATTACCAGACTTCTCATGTTTGAGCCTCAGGTGAGGACCCAGAGAGGAGTGTGCCTGGGCTGTGCCTGTCGATCTTTTTGTTTCTTTCGGCAGCAGGGCTCTGAGGTCACACAGTGATTGTCCCAAGGCAGAGAAGCACTAGGATAATTCTGCTATCTTTTACACTCTGGGCTTACTGGCCTCCCAGACCCCGCCAGTCTCAGTATTCACCTGCATCTGCCATAGCAGTAGAATGTGGCAGAATGGCCTAGAGTTTAGAGTCTTAGGCATCTGGTACAACAGCTCCCCCTCATCTGAGGGTGATGCATCCTCAGATCACGCTGAGTGCATGAAACCCAAACTGAATGTTCTGTCACCTCTACCTATAACACATCTGTAATAAAGTTTAATTTGCATATTAGACCCAGGAGACATTAACATTAGTAAGAAAACACGATACCCACAGTAATGTGCTATACCCAGGACCTCCACCTTTTTACTTAGAGGAAGCACTGGGAAGCTTCTCCTTGGTGTACTGAGTCGCCAGCACCCCTGTGCTCATACTTGAGGCCATTGCTCACGGAAATAAAGGTTTCTCGACCAGAAGCACAGCAGCACGCAGTCGGTCTGATAACCCGACAGCTACTGGGTGACTAATGGACAGGTAGAGTGTACAGCATAGATGTACTGGACAGAGAGATGATTCGTATGATGGATGAGGTGAGGGGAGATGAGATCTCTCCCCACTCTGGAGAGGTATGGATTTTAATAACAACAACAACAACAACAATAATAATAATAATAAATCCCCTAGTTCTGGAGACTCCCATGGTCTATTTTCACACCGCAGTTAGTTGTAAGTGACTAGAATCTCTGACAGGGAAACTGCAGATAGGGGAGACTCCTCTGCTTACAGCACAGAGGTCAACACTGGCCCTGATCAAGCACAGCTTCTAAGACTTACAGCCAGGAGATTGGCATAAGGAGAGTACCATCTCCCAGTGTCACTTGGCTGTATGGTAAGTGACACAGGGCAAGCTCAACGGTAGCCATGTATGCTGGCACAGGCCTGTATCCCAGCACTATGGGGCCTCCCGAGGCAGGGCAACAAAGAGGCTAGAGCTGGCTTCCGGTCCCAGGTGCTGCAGGAGCTGTGGCTTACCGTGCAGACATGGCCAAGTCCAAGAACCACACTACACAAACCAGTCCCACAAATGGCACAGAAATGGCATCAAGAAACCGGGTCACAAAGATACAGAATCTCTTAAAGGGGTCGACCCCCAAGTTCCTGAGGAACATGCGCTTTGCCAAGAGGCACAACAAGAAAGGCCTGAAGAAGATGCAGGCCAACAATGCAAAGGCAGTGAGTGCACGCACAGAGGCCATCAAGGCCCTCGTGAAGAAGCCTCAGGCCATCAAGCCCAAGATGCCAAAGGGTCCCAGCTGCAAACGCAGCTGTCTGGCTTTCATCGCTCACCCCAAGCTTGGGAAGGCCAAGGGTCGTAGGCTCTGCCAACCAAAGCCCGAGGTTCAAACCAAGGCAGAGGCCACAGCTCCAGCCCAGGCCCCAAGGGTGCCCAGGCCCCTGCGAAGGCCCCATAGAAAAGGCTCCTGCCAATGTGAGGACAGAGGGACAGCTGTGACACACCTACCCACACACTATTTGCAGATGACCAGCGTCCTATGCTGTTTTTACAAATAAACTTGAGACAAGGAGAAAAAAAAGAGAGAGAGACTAGAGCTGAAGTGGGTGGACTGAGAATCTGAGGCCAGCTCTGTATCAAGAAACAGAGAAACAAACAAAAACGAACCACCCAACCATGGTGTCTCCTGATGTCATGGACTGGAGCCCTCCTCAGAGTTGTCCAAAGCCTGAAGCTGACCTCTCTTCTACAAGCTAGGTACAGTCATCTCCCATCTGATAGGTGAGCAAAATCACCCACAACGTAGAAGGACAATTGAGATGGGTCGGGAGCCAGGTAGTGTAGTGAGGGCCCAGGGAGGACAGACCCTAGACAGACAGAGCCGTGAGGGGTCAGGGAGGGCGCCCAAACTCACCCAGAGCCTGCTCATAAGCAATGGAATGTGTCCTTAAAGGAAGGCCTAAGAGAGAGCTAGCCTGGAGCAGTTCTCTCCAGAGTTGACTGACAGTCTGGGTCTCAGCCTGGGGAAGGGCTAGGATTCCCTAGGACACCGGCGGCAGGGGGATTCTGTGACCATATAGAGGCACAGTTGGGGTGCCAGGTTCTTCAAGCAAGACTGGTCTGGGGAAAGTGGGCTCTATGAGGAGGTTCAGCAGGGTAGTCACCCCTAGGTCAACCCACCACCCTGGAGGGACCTGGGAGCTCATCAGGGAAGAATCCTTCAGGAACATTTTACCTTTTTAGATAAATGAATGGGTCCGGGCGGGGAAGAGAAGCTAAAGGCCTCAGGATGCTTAGCAAAAAAAAAAAAAAAAAAAAAAAAGGTTTTGGTTTTCCATCCGGATTCGTCCCGCTCGCTCCCTCCCACTTTCATGTGGGGTAGCAGGCAGGTGTGTGCCCACAACCAGGGAACCGCTGGCTGTCTTGCCCGGCTAAAACTGACCCTGCCACACGCCACCGTCCGAGAGGTCTTTGAGATCCACAAGAAGGGTCCCCTGAGACCAGGGACACGTCTCCTTGCCCGGCCCAGTGCGACCCCGACTCACCTTTGGACCGGGCGACAGGACCCCCGCCTCTCCTTCCCGGAGGCGGCCGGCGTCTCACGTCCAGAGCGGGCCTGTGGGGCCGGGGAAGGGCTCGATCCGCTCGGCTGGCGCGGCGGCCTCCCGGGACTGGGAAGGGGCTGGAGCAAAATGTTTCTTATTCTAGCTTCTTCCTGCCTGGCCCCGCTCCACCACTCCCTCCTAATAACTCGTTTCCTATTGCCCAGCACGCCTCCGAGCATCAGGGCTCGGCTCCAGAGGGCCGCAGAACCCAGTGCGACCACCCCAGTCCCCTCCCCGCCACGAAGGGGCGAGCTTCGACCCCGAGCCCCCGAGAGTTCTAGGCAGGACCATAGGGACTGAGCTGGCTGCGGAAGCGTCACTCTAGGCCAGAAGAGGGGATAAGGGTAACGCGCACCCAGAGGCAGAAACTTGCATCCGTGCGGGCTTCAGGGAGGGGCCTGTGCGAAGTAGCGGCCGACTTACCTGTGCTCATCCACCTCACTTCTAAGGAACAGTGCAGAGAGCTGAGTTTGGGCTGGGAGTGTCTGCTCAAACGTTCGCTCCGCCTTTTGGACACCCCACTTGGCCTAAATCTTTTTGCCTCCAAGTTCCAGCCCTTCACCCTTAATACTTTTGTTCTCATTTGTTGTCCACAGTATTGGTCGTCAACTATCAGCCTAGGGCTAAAGAGGCTCAGAGAGGTCTGTTCTGAGTCTGTCTGGTCTGAGCACCTCAAGGCTTGGCGGTTGTTCCTCTCCATCAGGTCAGGGGTGGACAGAATGGAGGGAAAGGCCGCCTTGTCCTTTCTGTCCAGTTTGGGCGGGACCCCAACCATGGAATGGGGCAGACTCAACTACCAGATGGAGCTTTAGAATTTGGGGCATGGAACCTTGTGAGACTGGGACATACTGAGCGACGGCAGAGGGCTCTGATGCACAGGCTAGGAGTGGGTGAAAATCTACGCCTTCCTGGGCAGGACTTGAGTTTCACGTGGATATCCACACTGACTTTGAAGTAGGTCCACCAGCTGGCAGTCCAGACTAGTTGCTGGGACCCCACTAACACCTCCAGGGCTCTCGACCCCAGCTATGCACGGTATGCAGTAGACCATCTTACAAACAGGAGACGGTGCCTATCTAAGTTCCTCAAGGAAGGTGTCCATCGGCTAATATTTGAGAAGGGATGGCCCTAGTGCCCAGTAGGAGAACACAGAAGCAATCTCTAAGGTGTCATGTCTGTAGATTTTGCAAGATGGGGCAGAGATGCTCTACCCTTTGGCAGGAATAGAGGCTGGGGGAGGGAACCCCTTCCCCAGGTTCACACTGATCTTACTTCCTCTGCTGAGACCTTCCCCCTTCACACGCCAGCAGCCTCTTGAATTGTGAGCGCTATGACCTTCCAAAGCCCTGTCTCAACCAAATTTCAGCATCGGGACAGACCGTGTCCTGCAGCCAATAGGAAGTACTATGGGATTACAGTATCTGCTTCTCCAGATTGTGGCGGTCACTTCACCACGCTCTCTTAGCTAGAGAGCAGGGAGCCTGGATACATGACGGTCTTCACACCCACTCTTCCTCCTGCCTGCTATGGCTTCTGGCCAATCTCTCTCACTCTCCAGCCTGTGGCTTTCTGTCTTGAGTGGGATGGGACCCATGGGACCTCTGCAGCCCAAGTCCAAGGCCTGCCTTCTTGGGAAGTCATGTCTAGGAGATCATGGGTAAGGTCAAGAGCTGGAAGTGGCTGAGGGGAGTCAGCGGGGACAGGAGAGTTTCTGTGGGCAGGCCTGTGAAGCAGAACAGAGAGAGGGGCAGATTTAGGAGGCTGAAGAGAAGCTGTGAAAGGGGGTGGCATCTTCCCTCTCTTCTCAGTGTTCCGGACACTGGCTAGTGTGACGCTCTTGTGAACCCAAGCCTCCCATGGTGCACAGGGAGCCTGGGGTGGAGGAGGGGGATGTGGGAGGAGTGACACAGAGCTGGAGAAAGCACTAGGGCCTCAGGCCCAATGAGGACATAGAAAAGGAATTACAGACTGTGTCCAAGTCTACAAGAATTAGTTGCTTACAGGGCCCAGCTGTTGCCTATATTCAGTGAGGACAGAAAAAGATGAAACAGGCCCAGAGAATTCTGATCTAGATCCAGGGATGCAGAAGGCTTCCCAGCAGGGTCTGAAGCAGAGGTCTGCAGATCCTCAGAAGTTAGCGTGAAGAACCTCAAGGAGGCTCTCTCTAGAGGCAGGTGGCAATGGTTTGATGCGGAGGCTGGCGATGAGCTCTCAGGACCAGCATTCAGTTCTCCACAGTGCGCTGCGTTTGTTTTGTTTTGTTTTTGAGAGCGGTCCCTAAAGTCTTAGGGTGGCTGTGAGCATTAGATCTTGCTGTTGCCACCTCCCTAGAGCTAGGATCCCGGGTGCTTGCCCAAGCCTGGTTCAGGCCTCAACTCTTAGAGAGACGGAGGCCAAGCATGCACAGCTGTTCAGAGCCCTGTGCTTGAGTTGATGCCCTGCCACCGCCATCATGAACTTCTTCATAGTATTCTTAATGGCATTTGGACCCAGGACACGTAATTTTTGTTTTGCACCAGGCCCTACAAAGTAGGTACCCCATTTCTGCACCAGGGTAAATGGGGAGAAAAGTAAAGCAGGAGAGAAGCAGGGAAATGAGCTGGGGTTTGCTTCTCTGCAATGGAAGAGGAGCGGCTAAGTGGTCTTACACTTCCCCGGCATGTGCAAGGTCTGGCTTTTCAAACTAGAAAGACAAGGTAGATAACGGAGTAGAGTTGTGGGTTTCCTTTAGGGAAGACGAGGAACACATATCTGCAGATTTCAGCTATCTGGCTATTAAACACAGGAGAGGTCCTCAGTGTGGAGGACTGAACAGAGTCCTGAAGGGACGGGTGTCACTAGTGCCAGGCAGAAAACACCAGTGTCTTGAAAAGGTTAACCACGTGGGTCACAGAGTTAGGTTCCAGGCCTGGGTCACCTCTTCCTCCCTCAATTTCCTTCTCTGTACAATGAAGGGTGTGAGCTGGAAAACCCTGGAGTTTCCTCCCAACCTGTGTGACATTCTTATTAGTCCCAGACCCTGTCTCTCTAACCTTGGCTATGTCTAGGTTTGGAAGATCCCAGAAGCCAGAGAGTAACCCTGATCCTCGAGAAGAGGCTGGCAGACAGTACACATCCCTAGAGTTGGACCACCAAGGGCTTTTCCTCCTCAGGACTCCCTTGGAAGGGCTGTCCATTCCTTACCCACCCTGAACAGTCAAGGCCACTCATGTCAAGTCGGGGCCCTCGAGGAAGGGATGGCACATCGGGATGAAGTGCATGGAGTTTAGAAGGTGCCCATGTGGTGTCATAGGGGTGTATGGACATGAAGTGTGGTGGCTCTTGGGAAACTGGTCTAACCTTGCTTGCTCACAGGTAGGGCATTGAGCTCCAGGTTATCCTTCCTCATGTGCTTCCAGAGCCGTGAATGTTCACCAGCCAGCCTGACCGCAGGAGAGGACAGTAAGTGGAAAGAGCCCAGCTTGCAAGTTGGGACAGCTGGAAGTGATCCAAGGTATGCACTCGGAGGTCAGAGGACAACTTGTGGGAGTTGGTTCTCTCCTTCCTGGGTCCTGGGGATTAAACTCAGGTCATGGGTCTAGAGGCATCTTTACTTGATAAGCCATCTCTGCAACCCAAGGCTCTATCTCAGAACTTTAAGAACAGCCGGGTATGGTGACACATACTTATAACCCCAGCACTTGGGAGGCAGAGGCAGGAGTATAACAAGTTCAGACTTATCCTTGATTATGTAGTGAGTTTGAGACCAGCCCGAGCTACTTAAGATCATGTTTCCAAAAAGCAAGTAAATGGAGTGGAGAAGATGGCCCCACCCCCAAGCCTGTCCACCCGAGTCCGAACCCTGGGACCCACAGTGGTCCCGTGGTGGCATCCACATGGTGGAAGGAGAGAACCACCTCCCACAAATTGTCCCCTGACTGCCACATGAGTGCCCACACACATACATGTGCACACAAAATATATAAAGATGTAATAGAAATTTAAAGATAAACAAAAAGTCTTTTCAAAGGCCCAAGGATAGAGCTCAGTGGTAGGGGACCTGCCTAAAGCCCAGTTTGCAGGCACGCATGAGGCCCTTGTTATATCTAGTTATTGATTGATACGTGTGTGTGTGTGTGTGTGTGTGTGTGTGTGTGTGTGTGTGTGTGTGTACATGTGTGGGCGTGTGCATGTAGTCAGAGGTTGATATGGGGTATAGTCTGTATGTGTGTGTGTACTTGTTCTTGTGTATATGCACATGTGTGGGCCTGTGCATGTGGAAGTCAGAGGTTGGTATGGGGTGTAGTCTGTATATGTGTGTGTGTACATGTTCATATGTATGTGCACATGTGTGGGCCTGTGCATGTGGAAGTCAGAGGTTGGTATGGGGTGTAGTCTGTATATGTGTGTGTGTACATGTTCACATGTATGTGCACATGTGTGGGCCTGTGCATGTAGAAGTCAGAGGTTGATATGGGGTGTAGTCTGTATATATGTGTGTATACACATTCATGTGTATGTGCACATGTGTGGGCCTGTGCATGTAGAAGTCAGAGGTTGGTATGGGGTGTAGTCTGTATGTATGTGTGTACATGTTCACATGTATATGCACATGTGTGGACCTGTGCATGTAGAAGTCAGGGGGTGATAGGGGGTGTAGTCTTTAATCGCTTCTTTACATTATTATTATTATTTTCTTTGTTTATTCTTTTAATTTGAGGCAAAGTCTCTCACCAAACTTGGAGATCACAATGTGGCTAGGGTGACCAGCCAGAGAGCCTCGGGGACCCTGGTGTGCCTGGTGCTGAGACTACAGGTACAAAGCAACATACCTGGCTCTTCACGTGAATGCTGGGGTTCTGAACCCAGGTCCTCACGCTGTCGAAGTTAACACTTTTCCTAAGTAGCCTTCTCCCCGGCCCCATGATCAGACTCTCGCTTCGTAAATTTAACTAACATAGCCAAACCCCGCAGTTCCTATTAGTGTTAGACAGGAGCTTTCGATGATGTACTTATTGATGACAGTGGCACCCACCCCTTCCCTAGAACGGTAACTTGCTGTCGGTGTGGAAGATGTGTCAAGTCACTGGGGCGAATCCTGTCTTCTTCCTACCTCCATCCTTCCCGTGCCGTGTCCAGGGTCTCGCGGAGCACTGTGGACAGCACAGAGCCTTCCAGAGGCATCTAGACTTTTCCTCCCTCCAGTGAAAAACTGGGCCTCTTGACTGAGGGAGGGCCAGGCTAACTAGTAAGGGCTGAGCGGTGCTGTGAAGGGAATCTTGCTTTCTGGAAGAGACTGGGGGTGGGGAGTGGAGGCCTAAGGTAGCCATCGCTAGTGGGAAGGAGAGGGTCTCTGGGATTCAAGACTAGAAATGGCTCAGACTAGGAGAGAGATTTGTTTGAAAGAGGGGCCAATGCCTGGGTGAGGCCAGAGGCCAGCGGGATTTCCTTCAACTCCAGCCACTCGGGAGGGTGGGACCGGATTGCTCATGCAGGACACAGGAATCTGCCTTTGTTTCCAGCGGGAGGGGAAATGCCATAAATCCTTCCCTTCTCCTGCCCAGCCTCTGCCTTTCCCAGGACTGGAGGCCCTCAGGGAAGCCCTTGTCTCCAGGAACCCCCAAACCATAGGCCTCTGTCCTCTTGTGCCTCCCCCCTCCCACCCTCTCTACAGGTCTGGAGTTGAACCCAGGCCTGCTCACCCCTCTCCTCTCCTCAGCAGAGCCGTTGCTCTGAAAACAGTCAAGGAAGCCACCAGGATCTGCAGGGAGACGTGAGGACAAGCTCTAGGCTTCCTCTGAGTGCCCCAACTCTGGCTTCACATGGTCATAGACTCTGAACTCCAGCCCTAGCCACACAGACAGTGAAGAGAATAGTGTGTGGTACTAGAGACACAGGTGGAGGGGCGGTGGGCCTGGAACTCCAGGAGCAGGGGCAGTGGGCCTGGAACTCCAGGAGCATGGGAGCACTGTTTTCTGCATCCTTGTTGTGCATGTGTGCCCGTGTGGCTAAGGGTGTGCATGTGTGCTTTATGCTTGTGTGTATGTCTTGTCTGTGTTCACCTGGGAGCCCGTGTGTCGATCGATGGCAGGTGATCATGCAGTATGTCATATGTCAGGTCTGTGATCATGCAGGTCCCTGTGGGTTCTAGCAGATGGCACGTCTACGTGGGACCATACCTGTGTGCATACGGCCACCTTTTCCAGAAGTAGGTGGTGGTAGAGCCAAGGGCTCCAGAGAGTGGGCCCAGCCTTGTCCCCAAGGCCTCCTTTCAGACCCAGGGTCTTTCTCCACAATGAAAATCATGGCCTCAAAGGACAAGGGCAGAAGCCAGTGGATTCCAACCACTGCATGTGTCCTGGCCGGGTGGGCGTCTCTAAAGGTAGGTAAACCTTAAAGGTGACAGACCCTAAAAGATCAGGCAAATGGAAAAAACTGGCTTTCAGGCAGTTAGGAGGAATCTCTCTCAAAGTCCACCCCCACAATGACACACACCCTCAAACAAGACCACACCTCCAAGGCCACACCTCCTAATCGCGCCACTCTCGGGCCAAGCATGTTCAAACCACCACAAGGGGCCTTCGAAATACAGTGCAAAGCTGGGGAAACAGAAGCTTACCCATTGTCTCTCTCAGCAGGAGTCAGCTTCTCACCTGCTGGGCGGAGTCTTTTCCTCAGATCTGGGAGGAGAGAGAGAGAGGGAGGAGAGAGAGAGAGAGAGAGAGAGAGAGAGAGAAATGGAGGAGAGGAAGGGGAGGGAGGGAGAAGGGGGGGAGGGGATAGAACTTGGGTCTGCAGATCTCCAAGGCCTCACTGAGCTAATATTTGACTTGACAAGAGGCTGAGTTTCTTAGCCTTTGCAGACATGGACCAAGTATGGAAGCCTCAGAGGCTGGGATGAGGCTGGCCACATGGGTGCTAGAGGGGAGGCTAGCTTCAGGGAGCACAGGCAGGGCAAGGCAGGCCTCTTTCCACTCAGCATGAAGGGATGCAGGCAGGCTGGAACTAAGGGATCAGTAAGGATAAGGAGTCCTTTCTGGTGGAAGGCTTAAAGCCCAGTTACCCTGGAGATGGTCAGGACTACAGAGGCAGTTGTTCACCTGGGGGATGGGCACTCCGGGAGAAATCACTGTCTAGAGCCAGCTCAGATAGGACAGACAGGACCCTACAATGCTAGGGTGAGCCCTGGGCAGGTGGAAGGGACAGGCTCAAGAATAAGAGGAACCCTTGTTGTGGGCAGAGGCCACATGCTGCAGGGAAGCAGGTTTTGTTGTCTCGGGGACCTGAGCTTTGGCTCTCTTCTTATCAGCTGGTGACACTGGGCCAGTCATTTAGCTATCATAGCCTCAGATCCCCTGGGACTAGAACAGTTGTGAGCTGTCATGTGGGTACTGGGACTTGAACCTCGGTCCTCTGGAAAAGCATCCAGTCCTCTGAACCACTGAGCCATGTGTTGGGTCCCCAAGCTTGTTTCTGTCTACCTAGGAGAGCTGGGTGGTTCAGGAGAGTTAAACGACTTCCTCAGGGTCCCAAGCCAACTCTTAGGCCACAGCATTTTGCCACCATTGCCTTCCTAGGCTGTAGACATAGCTTCTTTCCTGGCCACTGCCAGGACTGGTGTGGCATGCTGTGATCTCAGTACTGGATGAGGAGGGAAAGACCCTTCCTCCACCCTGGAGGCCCAGAAGTGGGCCTTACCAAGTTGGTATTACCCTTCCTTAATACCTGCCCTCCTGACCGCACTTTACAGTTTGCAGAAGTCTTTCTCTGCATCATCAGTCTGTCTCCATCCCTCAGGTGTGAGACAGAGGAGAGAAGGAGGAGGAGAAGGAGGAGGAGCTCTTTCCAGATCACACAGGTGGGAACAGCCAGATTAGCCTGCAGCCCATGGAGGCCACCTTCAGAGCACTGTGAGAGAGACTGACTCTGATTTTATTAGTTATTTCTGTGCATGTGTGTGTACATGTGTGTACATGTGTGTGTACATGAGTGTGTGCATGTATGCATGTGTGCGTGTATATATGTCCTTATTCAGAGAGCAGAATAATTTTTGTAAAAAAAAAGTATTAATAATTAAAATGACAAAATTCTCTGTGCAGACACTCAAGATATTGGTGTTCAGGTTGACACTGGGCCTCCCAGGAGCTGGGGTGTGACTCCTGCCTGCTGGGTGTGAGCTTCCTGAAACAGCCTCCCTTAGGGAGCATAGAGAGTGAGGAAAGAGTTAAATTCACAAGGTACTGGGCAATACCTCAGCAACTTGTGAACACCAGCAAATGGCAGGTCATGTTTCCAGAAAGCACCCAAGGCTACCTGATGGGAAACTCAACCTCTCTATTCTACCTTAAGACTGAAAACCCCAAACCCAGAGCTCCACGCTAGACCTAAGAAAAACATCAGCCTTGGGCTATAGAGCAGGGTCTACCAGCCTTGGGCTACAGCCTACACCTAGCTAGGACAGGAGAGAAAATGAGGAGGAGGAAGAGGAGGAAGAGGAGGAGGTGGAGGAAGACAAGGAGGATGAGGAGGAGAAAGAGGAAGAAGGGGAGGAAGAGGGAGAGGAGGAGGAAGAAGAGGAAGAAAAGGAAGAGGAGGAGGAAGAGGAGAAAAAGGAAGAGGAGGAAGAGGAGGGCAAAGAGGAGGAGAAAAAGGAGGAGGGTAAAGAGGAGGAAGAGGAGGAGGAGGAAGAGAAGAAGAAAGGGAGGAAAGGAGGAGGAGGAAGAGGAAGAGGAGGGCAAAGAGGAGGAGGAGGAGGAAGAGAAGAAGAAAAGGAGGAAAGGAGGAGGAAGAGGAGGAAGAAGAGGAAGAGGAGGAGAAAAGGAAGAGGAGGAGGAAGAGGAGGGCAAAGAGGAGGAAGAGAAGAAGAAAGGGAGGAAAGGAGGAGGAAGAGGAGGAGGTGGAGGAAGACAAGGAGGATGAGGAGGCATAAAAGAGGAGGAGGAAGAGGGAGAAGAGGAAGAGGGAGAGGAGGAAGAGGAAGAGAAGGAAGAAGAGGAGGAAGAGGAGGAGGAAGGCAAAGAGGATAAGGAGGAGGAATAAGAGGATGAAGGAGAAGAGAAGGAAGAGGAAGAGGAGGAGATTCAAATACTCTAAGCTGTCTGGTTCATCAGCAACAAGGAGTACGGTGTGAGATCTGGCTGTGACCGAGAAGGGAGAGGTGAAAGCTAGGGGAGTGTGAACGGGTTGTAGACCTGAGTCGCCCACCGTAAGGAGCAGCCCGTCCACTGTGATAAACACAGTGATAAAGGTGACCATGGTCTGCCTGTGCACGTCAGTAACCTCTCTGCAAACCCACAGCTGTACTAGAAGTGCAGAGCTGCTCTTGCTCTTGCTGAGGCCGGAACTCACTCTAGACCAGGCTGGCTCCAAACTCAGTTCTGCCTGCCTCTGCTGGGATGAGGCGTGTGCCGCAGAACCCAGGCATATTGTAGAGCTTTTCTTGTTCCGCTATGTTTTCTTTTAAAGCCAAATATTTCTTTGTAAACAGTGAAAGGTTTCCCTTGTCACTCCTGGCCAAAATGTCAGCCCTTTTCTGGAGAAAACACCTGCTCCTTGCTAGGATGCTCCAGAGAGGACCGTACGGCTAATGCTGTGCTAAGGTGACCATGCCCAGTGGCCAGGTCCCATGCTTGGTGTCTGTCAGTTTCAACTATGGAACCTGGGTACAGGTTGATGTCAAGGCGATACATGATTGGACAGTAGAGAGTGGGGCGGGAACAAAGTTTTGTAAGGCGGGATAGGGGAGGAAGGAGGGGATCGTGCTGGAGTCTATGGAGGAGGATGGTTCAGATTTAGGTGAACTAGATCGATTTTATCTTGTGTAGGTGGGCGGTTTATATCTTTATCAATTGGCAGTGGATTTATCATGAGGATGAGCTATGGATTGAGAATTTAACATATAAATCTAATTGCTAAATTACAAGTTTCTGGAACTTTGATTTTACCGGGCTAAAGAGGACAGTGCATGAAGGAAACGGCTGAGAGGCAGTTGGAGCGTGCAGATCTGGTTCTGCTGCCTGTGCAGAGTGAGAACGCTCAGGGCCCGCAGAACAAGATGTATGTGTGTGTCAGGTGTGGTAACTACCGCCTAGGTGACCGCGTGGAGAGGGCGGCTAAAAGGGAGACAGCCCGGAGAGGGCGGCTTGCGGACCGAGTGGCACAGTAGCAGCTGGAGCGAGTGGATCTAGCTCGTGGGAACTGATAGAAAACCCTCCTTTTTAATTTTCACCGCAACACCCAGGTATTCCTTATAACTTCTGTGCCAGGTCTCCTTAAAAGCCAGAGTTTGCAAAGTCATGGAGAGGGTCAAATGTATGCATGTATATATTAAGAGCATATGAGCACATTTCTACAGTAAAAATATTGGGGGAAAAAAAAACCCACCAAATTTTCTTTTTCTTTTTTCTTTTGGACAGACCAGAAGAGGGCATTGGATCCCATTACAGATGGTTGTGAGCCACCATGTGGTTGCTGGGAATTGAACTCAAGTCCTTTGGAAGAGCAGTCAGTGCTCTTAACCACTGAGCCATCTCTCCAGGCCACTAACCAAACTTTCAAATTCAGCCCTTCAAAGTTACCAAGTGCCCCTTCAAAGCTATTTCAGCTCATCGGTTGATAACCCCACCTATGGGTCACCTAGGGGAGGTAACCTCTCTTGACAGACTATTTACTGTGGATGGGTTTTTTAATTTTTTCTCTCTCCCTTCCTCCCTTTTTCTTCAGACAGGGTCTCTGTGTTACCCAGGCTGGTCTCAAATGCATAGGCCCAAGTGACCCTCCTGTCTCGGCCTCCTGGATAGCTAGAGGTGCAGATCAATGTTCTACATCCAGTAAACACGCTATTTTCTACTCATTAAAGCCCGGACTTTATAAAGCTTCCTTTGTAAAGTCAAGCTGTAGACGATTGATAAACAGCATGTTGTTAATGTTATTGATTATACCACTGCTTTTAATTTAATTTTTTATAGATTTATTTATTTTATCTATATGCGTACACTGTAGCTGTCAGACACACCAGAAGAGGACATCGGAACCCATTACAGATGGTCGTGAGCCACCATGTGGTAGCTGGGAATTGAACTCAGGACCTCTGGAAGAGCCGTCAGTGCTCTTAACCACTGAGCCATCTCTCCAGCTCCCAAGTTATTCTTATTTGGCAAAAAAAGTAAAAAAGTTCAGGTTTTTACTGCCAGGTGGGAATTTATTTTCCTCTGAATTTGCAGCCCTCTTCGGAATTCCTTGTTCTGTCAGCAGTTCCTGTCTTTGATCGGTCCTGCCGAGCCACTTATTAAGTAATCAGATCACTTTGGATACTCACAATATCACGCAGTGATCTCGGTCCATCCAGGACGTCAGCGGAGCCTCACCAGCAGAAGCTTGCAGCAGCAGGCCATGTCACACCTACAGATGGGTGACAGGAGATGCCAGGGCCTGTGCCGCCTCCTTCTTTCCACTGTTTGGGGTCCCGGTTGGCTGACGACCCTCCTCACATCCAAGCGGCTGTCCCTTTCTCAGTTAAGCATCTACGGACACCCAGAGGCCTGTGTCCCATGTGATTCTGACTCCTAAGGAGTTGAGGATAAGGATGAGTCGACAGCATGATTGCACAAGGGAGATTTCCACTTGGACGAATGGCACGCCGTGCAGCCGTGCACGCTGCTCTACCCTCAGCTGTTTGCTTGATACAACTTGTAGGTTTCACGTGAGAGCCGTTCGCTTTCTCTTGCTTTGTGACATCCTACACAGAATACAGTGTGTGGTTATTACTGCCGTAACCGCTGTAGCCAGTCAGTCCCCTGCCGGCAGACACCAGGTTGGTCCCGTCTCTCCCGTCGATGCTGCTGTGGACAACCTTGTGTACTTGGTGGGAGCAGGTTCCCGCTGGCAGAGATGGTTGGGATGCAGAAAGAGGCCCCGGACGGGAATGAGTCTTACTTGCCTCCAGCTTGGCCTAATCTACCTCCTCGTGGTTCACTGCTTATTCTTCCTCCTTCTTCTTCTTCTCCTGGAATCTCCAGATGGGAAGAGTCAGACTTTGCTTCCCTGGAGGTCTGAGTATCAACTCGTACTGTGTAGCAGGGGAAGGTGCCTTAGAGAGGAGGATCTTAGGGACTTGGGACCTGAGACTGGTGCTCTCCCTGGACTGTAGCCACTGGGAGAGCATATTCTGAGGGCTCTGGTAGGGGGCAAAGGCCTGGGGAACAGGGACTTCCTGAGGAGGATGGGGTGCTGGAGGAGGTGGAGGGGCAGTACCCAACAGCTCTGGCACTGACTTGCCCCGAATGCCCAGCGTGGGTGGATGGTCAGGGCACAGTGTGTGGCAGGCAGTGGTCAGGAAGGGACTGGCCAAGCTGGTGGTGACAGTCACCAAGTGGTCCAGGACACCCCCTTCCTGAGGAAACTGAGCAAAGGAGAGGTTCAGAGTAGCTTGCAGCCTCTCTAGGAGGGATGGGGCAGCCTGATCCTGGGCCTGGGCCACAAGTTGGGCCAAGGCTGGCCACTCTGGCTGGTAGTGCAGGCTGAGCTGCTCTGCCTGGGGCCGCCTCAGCAGCTGCCGGATCTTCCGTACAGTGTCAAAGCTGTCCGTTAGAACGGCCCATTCCAAGGCTGTCTTGCCCCGGACAGGATCCACGGAGCTCAGGTCAGCACCTGCAAGTGACCCAGTGTGATTGGTTAGCGAGCCTTGGGTTGTACAAGGGCACATTCTTCAGCAGCAGGACTGATTTAAGCCAGATTCAAAAGCCCAGGGCTGCAGCCTTCTGTATAAGAGACAGGAAGCACCAAAGTCAGGACTGGGGGAACCTTGCAGTGAGCCCACGTGATCCCACGGGGTCTCCAACAGGCTCACAGAGCTGGCTGAGCAGAGCGGAGCGTAGGATGCTCAAGCTGCAGCTGCTTGGGGTCAGGGTCCTGTTCTTCCCCACCACAAACACACACACACACACACACACACACACACACACACACACACACACACACACACACACACTTTGTTTCTTCATGCTCACGCCCTTGTCTCTTACTTTCCTGCTAAATCTACTGAGGTTGGGAAGGGAAGGCTAGGGGCAGAGATCTCTCAGAGAGACCAGCAGAGGGCACCAGAGATCAGCCACCTCAGGGAATAATGAGGGCTCCACAAGTCCACACACAGAGCAGCCCTCTGCACACAAAGCTCCAGTTGCAACTGAACACTGCCTAAGAGTTAGAGTCAGTCCTCACGGATGCCCCACTCATCAGCCTTCATAGTGCTGTGGTTGTATTTCTCCACCTGGATCTCAGGCAGAGGCAAGACTGGGACTAGAACTCTTATCACCTCAACCCAAACTTTCCCCATCTTATGTCTGCACTCTTTGCTGGGACTTCCATAAACAGCTTTGCCTAGCTGCACTAGTAGACTGTGAGAGGATGGGAGCATGGCCTTCCTCCAATAAGTTGTCCTCCATTCATATTTCATTCCCACCTCTCTGGCTGCAAGTGAATGTATCTGGTGGGGTGGTAGTGGAGAAGGTGCAACTGCACACTTGCTGTAAGTACACTTGCCATACAACACCTGCCATAGCACACCTGCCATACAACACCTGCCATAGCACACCTGCTATAGTACACCTGCCACAGCACACCTGCCACAGCACACCTGCCATAGCACACCTGTCATACCAACTTGACACAACACACCTGCCATAGCACACCTGTCATACCACACCTGCCACAGCACACCTGCCACAGCACACCTGCCATAAGGAGTGCAACCACGCACTCAGAGCGGTCCCGAATGGCAGCCTTCATCAGAGCTGTCAGTCCCCGCTGATCCCTGCGTTCCAGGTCCAGGCCAGCAAAGTAGTTGAGCAGGAGAGTCACCAGAGGCACATGACCTGCAGAGACAGGACCACAAAGCTAGTTTCCCAAGGTAAGGGAATGCTGAAGCCTGGTGGGGGAGACTCCTGTGCAAGATTTGGGGCTGCAGCAGTGGGGGTGGGGTGGAGTTGGGGGTGAAGGTGGGGTTGCTGTGGGATGGGGTCTCACACCTGCTTGAGCCGCCAGCATGAGGGCTGTGTTCCCGTCTTTGTCCTGCTGGTTCACGTCCAGGAAAGGACAGCCACTGAGCAGAGCCACAATGGAACCAAAGCCATGGTAGCATGCGACCATGAGGCCTGTCTGGGGACAGAGCAGCTTAGACCTCCACTTTCCACTAAGCTCTCCTTAGGACCCCCCCCCACTTTGTTCCCTAAATCCGCACTTCCCCAGGGCCTGTCCAAACCCCTGTGAAGACTGTCTCCACCCATCTAAAGAGTGGGGACAACTCTGGGACGATGGGGAACCGGACCAGGATGCTACGTGTGAAGCCTGAGCTATCCTCTGCTACTCCGGTGAGCCCTGGGGCATCTCACCCTCCCGTTGCCGTCCACTTGGGAGGCCTCCTCTGGAGACACCCCGACGTCCAGCCTGGCTTGGAGCTCAGCGAGGTCATTGTGGACACATGCCCAGTACAGCGTCTTCAAACCGCATCCAGGACTTGGGGTCTTGCCGCCGGGACACGGCGGTGCCTCAGTCATGTCCAGTCCGCTCCAGGGGCGACAGTGGCTCCTCTGCCTGCAGCCCTTTTCATTCAGCAGGCAGCTGTGACAGAACACCAAGGACCAGTTCCTCTTGCAATCCTGGTTGGCTATGTCCCCACAGCTGCACCAGCTCCCCAGGGAAACCCTTCACCCCGGTGGGTGTCTCACTTCTGCCTAGACCCAAGACAGGCAGTCAAAGCATCTTACTGTATGTAGGTCAGGTCCCAAAGGAAGCTCATGACAGGGGTTACCGTTTCCCCTCCCCCAACCTTACCTGGGACTCTAGGGTCTCCAAAAGACCACCATGGCAGGGGGCCAGCCTATGGCTCAGCACACCCCCACACCTCAAAAATCACTCTAGTCCTTCTGTGGGGTAGCTGTCACCAGGAAAAAAAAGGCAGGTGACAGATGGCTGTGTCTGCAGAAAGCTGCCATCAACACCTTGGGGCTGAGCCGGGTCAAGCCGGTTAGGAAGGGATTGGGGGCCCGGAGGGATGGCTGTATTACCTGCCATTGCCCAATCCCCGCCCTAAGATCCTGCTAGACTTGGCTGGTGGCAGCTTCTCCAGGCCCAGAGCGGAGTGGGTCTCTCTGGGCGGATCTTTCTCCGCTTCATAGCGGGAAGTCAGCGGTATTTAGATGTGACCTTGCAAGGGAAGCCTGAGATCCCTTCTACTTCAAAGGAGCAGATTTGGGGAAGGGGCTCTGGGAAGGTGGGCTCCAGAGTTTACCCAAAGAAATCAAAACATGAAGAGTTTTCAGGCATCTGGAGAGACAGCCCAGAAGTTAAGAGCGCTGGCTTGCTCTTCCAAAAGACTGTGGTTTAGTTCCCAGCACCCACCGGGCACCTCACAACTGTCTGTAACTCCAGTGCCAGAGGATCTGATGCCCCCTTCTGGTCTCTGCCGGTACTGCACTCCCATGGTGCACAGACATAGGCACTGGCAAAATGACTGTAAACATAAATTACTAAATTATTAAAATAAAATTTAAAAAGAAGATTATGATGTATTAACTTTAATGGATTAGATCTGAAGTCGTAAGTAAAATATGGGATATTTAAATGATGTATTAAAGTAATAAGACTTTTGTATAGTCATTTTTAAGATTGGTAACTTGAACGACTTGGAGTGTGGTGCTCTCCACACTGCCGGGCTCTCCTTTCCAGCATTGTTTTGGTTTTTCTTTAACGGTTTGGTTCCTGCACAGTTCCTCCACTCTTTATATTGGTGTTAATATAATACACGTTGAACATAAGAACTAAAATGTTGGTTTGTACTTGTGTCTTGTTATTGTCTGGTTTCTTGTGTTTGTTTAACTTATTAATCTTTTGTTTTGAGAAAGTCTCTTATGTAGCCCAGGATGTCCTGGAACTCACTATGTAGCCCAAGGTGTCCTTGAATTCACGATTCTCCTGTCCAAACCTTCCAAGTGCTGGAATCATATGAAACCTAACTTGTGTGTATGTTTTTATTTGCTTGTGTTTTTTTTTTTCTTTCTTTTTTAAAAAATTTATTATTAAGTGCTCTGCTGCACATACCTTGGCATGCCAGAAGAGGGCATCAGATCCCATTACAGATGGCTGTGAACCACCAGGTGGTTGCTGGGATTTGAACTCAGGACCTCTGGAAGAACAGTCAGTGCTCTTAACCTCTGAGCCATCTCTCTAGCCCCTTTTTTTGAGACAGGGCCCCACTACATAGCCCTGGCTGTCCTGGAGCTCACTATATAGACCATACATGTCTTGAACGCACAGAGATCGCTGTCCTCAGACACACCAGAAGAGGGCATCAGATCCCATTACAGATGGTTGTGAGTCACCATGTGGTTACTGGGATTTGAACTCAGGATCTCTGGAAGAACAGTCAGTGCTCTTAACCACTGAGCCATCTCTCCAGCCCTCCACCTTGTGTTTTAAGGACCTGTTCTAATGAGGTCATATGCAATTTGGGAGTTAATGTCTTGATGGTATGGGGCTGACCTGAAGAGCAGGGGCTTCTATCTGGCTGTGTTCAGCCTTCGTCCAAAGCTGCTGGTGAGCTTTCTCTGGAACTGCCAAAGCTGAAAAGCTAAGTGAGCATTTCCCAGCCTCCCTGGAGCTGTGAGTCTGGGCTTTATGTTGTGTAAGTAAATTTGGAGCAGAGCTTTGTATTGTGGGACATCCGCTTGTCTGAGACAGACCGTGGCAGCATGGGCAGGCTCTGCAAACAGCCTCCTTGTTGGCCAGCTTCCTGTGGTACTGACCTTGATTTCTCAAGCACAGGCAGAGGTCATGTGACCGTTGACACTGGCAGTGGTTTGGGACCTAGAGCCTGCTTTTCCAGCACTTTCTGCCTGAACTAGTCAGTAGTATTTCTGCTGTCTGTCACTGCGCTCTAACAGATGGGCACAGCTTAGCAAATAGAGTTTGACTTGGCACACATAATTTCAAGGACAGCAAGCTCGTGGTATTGGCTAAGGGATCTGATCTGATGGTCCCAGGGCCTTGCCTGGAATTCTCTAATTTTTCCTCTTAGTCACAAGATGGCCGCTCTACCACCAAGCCATCAGAGTAAGATGTGGTGAATGTGCACTGTGGAATTCTATGCAGTACTTAGAAAATATCTATGACATTGTAGGCCAGACATTTATTATCATTTACAGATATCCTATCCACAGCTTCCATTTTCTCTAGTCAGCTTTGAGCTAGATCTGATTGTGTAATACAAGCTCAGCCTGTGATCTGTAGCAGAAGTCTGATGGATGGGAACTCTTTGCTTTGACGTTGAAGCATCTTTATCCTGTCCTCACTTTCTCCCTGCTTCTTCCTGCTGTATGGAATCCCAGTGGATGAGCACAGGTGTGTGCACGCAGGTGTGTGTCCCTAGGTGTGTGCCTGCAGGTGTGAGCCCACAGGTGTGTGCCTGCAGTTGTTTGCCTGCATGTGTGTGCCCACAGGTGTGAGCCCACAGGTGTGTGCCTGCAGGTGTGTGCCCACAGGTGTGAGCCCACAGGTGTGTGCCTGCAGGTGTTTGCCTGCATGTGTGTGCCCACAGGTGTGAGCCCACAGGTGTTTGCCTGCAGGTGTGAGCCCACAGGTGTGTGCCTGCAGGTGTGTGCATGTAGGTGTGAGCCCACAGGTGTGTGCACGCAGGTGTGTGTCCCTAGGTGTGTGCCTGCAGTTGTTTGCCTGCATGTGTGTGCCCACAGGTGTGAGCCCACAGGTGTTTGCCTGCAGGTGTGAGCCCACAGGTGTGTGCCTGCAGGTGTGTGCATGTAGGTGTGTGCCCACAGGTGTGTGCATCCACCATATTTGACTTTCCCATTCTTCCAGAGGTGGATGCACCTTAAAGAACAGTTTATTTTGGCTCACAGCTCTAGGGTACAATCCACCACAAGAGAGAAATAGTAGAAACTACAGGAGGGTGAGGCCAGACTGGTCTACAGAGAGAGTTCCAGGACAGCCAGAGCTACATAGAGAAACTGTATCAAAAGAAAGAAAGAGAGAGAGAGAGAGAGAGAGAGAGAGAGAGAGAGAGAGAGAGGGAGGAGAGGGAGAGGGAGAGGGAGAGGGAGAGGGAGAGAGAGGAGAGAGAGAGAGAGAGAGAGAGAGAGAGAGAGAGAGAGAGAAACAAAAACAAAAACAAAAAGGAAGAGAAAGAAAGGAAGAGGTGAGTAACCATACATGTGAGAAAGAGGAACCCTTATTCCCAGTTGTGGGAATGCAGCCGTTATGGTAAGGATTGTGTGAGCTCCTCAAAAGGAAATGGAAAGCTCTCTCACACAAGCCTGGACATCCCACTCCTGAGCACGTACCGGAGTCAGCATGCCTAGAGACCTGTGCTTTTTCTACAGTGTTTTTTTTTTTTTTTTTTTTTTTTTTTTTCCGGGCTGGGGATCAACCCAGGACCTTGTGCTTCCCTAGGCAAGCACTCTACCACTGAGCCAAATCCCCAACCCCGAGACCTGTGCTTTCTGGAAAACTGTTCGCAACAGCCAAGGCATGAATGCTCATCGACAGACAAGGCGATGAAGAAAGTGTGGTCTGTATACACAAGGAACTTTACTCGGCCATTTAGAAGAATGAAACTGTTATGGGGTGTGTGTGTGTGTGGAAGATGTAAATGAGACAATTACATTAGTGAAATCACCCAGATTTAGAAAATACCAAGTATTTTTCCAAGTTTGTATATATATACATACACATCCTCAGGTTCCACTCCCAGCACCCCCACATGTTACTATGGGCATAAAGGCAGGTGGGACCTTGACCTTGACCTAAGAGGATCACTGTCCTCGGGAGGGAGAGGACACTGGAAAGCTCTGTGCCTGTAGGAGAAACCATCACTGGAGACACAGTGAGGGGATCCAACCCAGCAGCAACCGAGGCTGCTGTGCCCTGACCCTGGGCTCCCGGCCTCTAGAACAGGAGCTTCAGCATTTCCTTAAGGCTTCCCAAGCCACCGCCACCGAGATCTAACCTTGCTTTTCCCTACAGACTGAGTTAACCGCACAGACTAAGCCATTCTCTCTCCCGATTTCTGGTGCCACTTAACCATGCACAACCTTGGGATTCCCTTTAACATTTTTTTGCCATGTTGCCAGCTGTTTGGGGTGGCAATGGTACTCTGGCTGGATAATGGGGCGAGCCCTCCACATTTTAGGGTGTTTTACTAAACAAATTCTTATTCTCTTGCATAAAATTGCAAGTAAGATGGTTGGATGCTCTTGAAACTTTAAAAGACCACGTATTTGTTTAGTCAGTTTTGTATGCGTCTGCGTCTTTGAGTGATCGTGCATCCCACGGGGCACACGGTGGAAGGGTTCGCAGAAGTCGTTTCTCCTTCCGGTTGAGGCTTGGATCAAACTCAGGTTGCGGCGTTTGGGAGGGAGCTCCTTTACCCAAAAGGGCATCTCCCCAACCCAATTTTTGAAAAATTTAAAACATTTTAACAAATTTTGATAGGAATTGCATTGATGTTTTTATAGATTAACTGGGGAACAGAGACTACCTCCTATTGCGTGCTCACCTCGAACCTGGTGTACACTCCGAAACACACACAGGGCGCTGTCTTGTCCAGCATGTCCCTGCCCTGCATGGTACTGGAGGTGCAGGTTTGGAGTAGGGACCAGTGCTAGGCGACATAGCCAGAGAGTGCCTTGTTTTTCCTTTATGTGGGACATGGCCTGCCGGTGTCTGTGAACCAGGAAGTGGATCCTTGGTAGATCTTGGAATGCTGGTCTTAGACTATTTAACTTGGGCTCTGGGGATTAAACTATGGTCTTCATGCTTACCCAGCAAGCCTTTACTGGCTGAGCCATCACCCCGCCCCGCCCCTCAACAGCCTGGAAACCAGGGCATCTGGTTTGGTCCTTCCCTAGTTTTGCCTTCTGTCCCGGATGGTCTCACATATCCAAGGTTGATTGCCGGTTTTTCTCAGTATTGTCACCCAAGTGCCTTAAAGAACATCGTTGCTGCAAATGCATCCGGTGCCCCTTCCCGTCTTTTCTTACATGGCATATATGTGGAGTTGGACTAGTTCTAATCCTTAGTGTCTGACATATTTTCACTGATTCATCTGCTTTGGGGTTGAGGCCTGCTCCACAGTCAGGAACTCATGTTTGGTACTCTAAACCTGATCAAAAGCCCACGGCCAGGGAGAACAGAGACCCCCGAGTCAGGGAAGTTGTGACCGTTCTCTTACTAAATGAACAGGTTGTCAAGCTTCCTTCTGAGTATTTCTGTTTACACATAGATCAGCACTGCCTCAACCTGGGACAGAGAAGCCTCTCTCTGCGGTGGGCAGCAGTGAATGCAGAGGCTCATGGCTGGTCAGAAGGTTGGGGATTTGTGACCACTGAGTGCTCAGTCCTAAGTGGATCATTTATAGTAACGGCTCCCACAAGGCTCAGGGAGCCTTTTGGAAGAGGAACCCGAGAGAACTCGACACTGCTTTGATTGTCTGCTGTCTTAATCTATTCCTGCACAAACACCATGACCAAGAAGCAAGTTGGGGAGGAAAGGGTTTATTCAGCTTACACTTCCACATTGCTGTTCATCACCAAAGGAAGTCAGGACTGGAACTCACACAGGTCAGGAAGCAGGAGTTGATGCAGACCATGGAGGGATGTTAGTTACTGGCTTGCTTCCCCTGGCTTGCTCAGCTTGCTCTCTTATAGAACTCAAGACCACCAGCCTAGGGATGGCACTACCCAAAATGGGTCCTCCTCCCTTGATCACTAATTGAGAAAATGCCTTACAGCTGGGTCTCATGGAGGCATTTCCTCAAGGGAGGCTCCTTTCTCTGCTTTCGTCAACTTGACAACACAAAACCAACCAGAATGCCTGCCCAATATCAAGTCAATCAGAGCATTGGCACCCCAAAAGATAGTACTAACTTGACTCAGTGGGCTACAAAAAAACAAATGAATAAAAGATAAAAACAGATGAGGGGACTAGAGAGATGGCTCAGCGGTTAAGAGCACTGACTGCTCTTCCAGAGGTCCTGAGTTCAATTCCCAGCAACCACATGGTGGCTCACAACCATCTGTAATGGGATCCGATGCCCTCTTCTGGTGTGTCTAAGAACAGCTACAG
This sequence comes from Rattus rattus, assembly GCF_011064425.1. Lineage (NCBI taxonomy): Eukaryota > Metazoa > Chordata > Mammalia > Rodentia > Muridae > Rattus > Rattus rattus. The sequence goes on from NC_046154.1 coordinate 261,987,030, forward strand.
TGTACTCATATACATAAAATAAATAAATCTTAAAAAAACAAAACAAAACAACAACAACAACAAAAAAAAAAACAGATGAGAAGGTCATGCTTGAGGTGCCTGAGGGCGTTTGAGAGAGAAGCAGGAGTGGACGCCACAATTAAGATACACTATTTACACATATGGACTTGTCAAAGAATACATAAAAGTTATTCTACTAAAATGAACAACAGCAACACCCCCCAATAAAACCATAAAAATTGCAAAAAGGCCATTGATTCACACAAGAAGTATAAATGATCAATAAATATATGGAAAGATCTTTAGCCCTACAAGAGAGTAGTACAAAGTAAATTAAAAACAAAAAAATGAAAGCCAGGCACACCTTTAATCTCAACACTTGGGAGGCAGAGACAAGGCTGATCTCTGAGTTCTAAATCCAGCTCCACACAGAACAACCCTGCCTTTAAAAAAAATGAGGGGGCAGGGTGGAGGAGGCTAGTCTCATCAACACAGAAAGTTCCAGGATAGCCAGGACTACATCTAGAGACCCTGCCTCAAAACAAACAAACAAACAAACAAAGAAAAAGAAACAAGAATAAAGGGACAGTGGTACAGGCCTGTAATGTCAGCAGTTGGGAGGCAGAGGCAGGATGGTGGAGAATGCAAGGCCAGCCTGGGCTATAGAAGGATAACTTGTAACTTGTCTCATAAATGTAACATAGAACAATAATGATACATTCATTTTGGGTCATCAGCTTAGCAACAGTTAAATGTAACATTAAGTATCCACCCTAGGCGCTAGAGAGATGGCTCAGCAGTTAAGAACACTGACTACTTACTCATCCAGAGGTCCTGAGTTCAATTCCCAGCAACTACATAGTGGCTCACAACCATCTGATGCCCTCTTCTGCTGTGTCTGATGAAAGCTACAGTGTATTCATATAAATAATAAACCTTTAAAAAATGTGTCCACCCTGTAGAAGAGGAAATTTTGGATAGCAGTTGACAGTGTCTACCAAAATAACAACAGAACCAAGGCCAGTAGAAGGCATCAGATCTTGTTGTAGGTGGTTATGGGCCACCATGGGGTTGCTGGGAATTGAACTCAGGACCTCTGGAAAAGTAGCCAGTGCTTTTAACCTCTGAGCCATCTCTCCAGCCCTGAGAGTTTTGGTTTCTTTAAAAACCCAGTTATGTTATATGGATATGTCTTTGTTTTAATGCCAGGTGTGGGATATGGGCTGCTTCAGTTTGCCCACAGCCATTAACTATATTCTAGGGGAGTGTGATTTTTGCCAGCTGCAGATAGTTTAATTGTGGGGACTCTGGGGAGGATATAACTTCCTGATCCCTGAGAGACCCTGTGGTGACTGCTGATCTCCCGCTGCTGTGTTTGTTTGACTTGCTGGATTGCTGGATAGCTGTTACTGGATTGCTGGATTGTTAGAGATACCCTGATGAGGGAGATTGGATTTGCCCCAAGGAACCAACCCAATGCCTCTAACCAGCAGGAGATAGACTAAGGTCTACACCTCCTTCTCCCCCTAGCCTCCTTTCTCTCCTACCTAATGTTGGGAAGTTGGAAGGGACTAGGGTGGAAGAAGCGTTGGTAGATAATAAGAATCCAATAACATTACCCAAAAAGCACACACTGACAAAGTACCTACACATTCGTTTACCTAGACGTCCTGCCTCTAGGACGCTCTTCCACAGCAGCACTTGCATATATGGGCACCAGTGTGTGGTACAGAGCTCACAGTGCTGTTTGGCGGGCAGTGCGGCTCAGCGGTAGTGTGCTGGGCTCTGTTGGCTCCACTGGGGGCAGGGGATAGGCAGAAACCATTAATAGAAGCATTGGGGGCAGTTCAAAGACTGTGGTTCCATCATCAAAGAATAGAGGAGGCCAGGATGATAGCCGTTAGCAAAGAGCTCTTGCAAGCACAGGGACCTGGGTTCAATACCCAGAATTCCTCACACAAAAAAGCCACGTGAGATGGACTGTCTATGATACCAGCATCAAGGAAGTGGGAATCCATGGATTCCTGGGGTTCCCTGGCAAGCCAGCCTAGATTAACTGACAAGCTTCAGGTCAAAGAGAGACCCTGTCTCAAACAATTTGAGGAATGTCTTGTCTTGAGAGTATCTGTGAGTTAAGCTGTGTTGTTACTTTACTGGGAGAAGTCAACGCTTAGGCACACACCTGCAAACACACATAATCTAACGGGAGCACACGTGTGTAAGCATGAAGCAGGTTCCTTCTTTTGCCAATGAATAGAAAGAGGCATGGCAGTTCTCCTCACTGGCCGCACAAGGTAATCACTTTAGAAACAGCAACTCACAGAACCCAGGCCAGGGATTCTGAGGCATTGGTCTGGGGCCCAGCCCGGAGGAGGGAATTTCAAAGCTCTCCTGGAGCGGTTCTAACGCAGGCGAACGAACGCCGAAGCCTCTGCCCAGAACAATGCTCGTTAAACCCAGAGGCGGTGAGTGAGCAAAAGGTGGGCTTCGCGGGTTGCATTTTGAACTTGAGTGATGTTACTTACATAACGGTAAAAAGAGAAATTATTAAGCCGGGCAGTGGTGGTGCACACCTTTAATTCCAGCACTCAGGAGACAGAGGCAGTTCGGGGGCAGCCTGATCTGAAGGGCGAGCTCCAGAAAAGCAGGGTTACATAAATAGTCTCAAAGAAAAACAACAAAAAAACAAGACAAAACAAAAATCCCCACAATACATTGCTCTTCTCTCTTCATTAATCGTGCCCTTGGCTCTTTTCCCTCACCTTGGGCATCTGCCGCCTGCATTCAACAGGGTTAGCTGTTCAGCAGACATGAAACCCCTGCCCATTTCTCCTAGGTCCGAAGAGCGCATGCACGTGGCCGCTGAAGGACAAGGAAACTTCAGCCTGTGTGGAAAAGCTCCGAGGACATTAAGCTACTGAAAGGACCTTAGCTTTGTAATTCTCTTCAGCGGTCCAGAGCAGGCTACCTCCTGCCTCCAGTAAGCATCTGTTTCTGTCAGGTCACGTTCAGCCACTAGGGGGAAGCCATGAGCAGGAACAGTCATAGCCCCCCGAGCCTCAGAGGCTACCGTGGTCCAGGTCGCAGATAGCCTTTAAGGTGATGGGCAGTTCACAGAGGAGGGAGGTTGCGGCCCATCCTTGCCCTAAAGCGCAAAGATTAGGTGAGTTATTTCCATAGATCAGATTTAGCCAACCTGGAGGTATACCAACCTCCTATACCCAGACGTTGGTGAGGATTCTGTTCCTCTCTGCCAGCTGGGTCCTGTCTAGGTCTCCTCCCTGAGGAAAGCAGCATGTTGTCCAGGTCCATGCCCTTCTCAGTTCCATACCTTTCTTGGTTCCCAGGATGGGTCTTGCCCTTGCCTGTGTGTGTCTCCATTGACAGAGATGGTGGGAGGAAGGCATTGTTCAGTGGTAATACACACATTTCAACCAGCGGCTATAAGAGTTTCTGTATGTTGGCCTGGAGGTTCAAAAGTACTACAAGCGATTCTTTGTCTTTTCACTGTTGGTTCTGACGGGAGTTCACCTTACTTTGCATATCAGTTTTTCTTAGCTTCATTTTTGATAATAACATATATGGGGGCGGGGGTCACATTAAAGGGTAATGGCAGGTCATGCCTGAGATCCCAGAACTCAGAAGGCTGAGAGAGGAAGGATGCTGAGTTCAAGGCCAGCCTGTGTTACAGAGTAAGACTCCACCCCCTTTCATTTTAATTTAAAAGATTGTTTAGATTTATTTGATGTGCATGAGTGTTCTGATGACATGTACATATATGTGCACCTCATGTGTGTCTCGTTTCTGTAGAAATCAGAAGAGAGCTTTGGATCCCATGCAACTGGATGTCTGAGAGCCACTGTGTGGGTTCTGGGAACCAAACACTGACACTGATCCTCGGAAAAAGCACCAAGTGTCATCATCTCCAGCTCCAGGACTCCAGGACCCTATCTCTTTAAACATGTGTGTGTGTGTGTGTGTGTGTGTGTGTGTACATGTGCATGTACATTCCACACGTATGTTTAGGTACCCACAGAGGCCAGAAGAGGGTGTTGGATCCCCTGGAGTTACAGTTGTGAGCAACTCAGCTACTCAGCATGGGAGGTGAGATTAGAACTTGGGGCTGAGAGGGCAAAGAGGGCTCTTAACTGCTAAGCCTCCTCTCCAGCTGCGAACACTGTCTTGGCTCCCGTGCTCTTTAACGCCAGGCTGGGAGGGTGGCTTCATGGTATAGCACTTTCAATATGTGTAACAACCTGGGTTGGAGCCCCTGATTCCTCAACCCTGCAAAAACGAAAGAGAGAGAGAGAGAGAGAGAGAGAGAGAGAGAGAGAGAGAGAGAGAGAGAGAGAGAGAGTTTAATGTCTTCTCTTTCAGTTTATCCTATTTCTTTGGTGCCTCTCACTAGCTGGCTCTCTCCACCTCAGCCATCTAACCACCCTCTCCTAAGCCTGAGAAGTCCATGTAGACAAGGCTTGGCGCTCGCCTGGCTGTACTCTTCCTACACCTGGCCTAGGATGCTCTCACGTGTCTGTCTGCTTATGGGATTTAATCAGATGGGCAAGTGGACACGGGGGCTGTGGAAGCAATTCTATGGACAAAGCACTGAGGAAGGAGTTGAGTGTGGTTTGGAACACAGGCTCCAGCAAGCAACCAAATTCATGTTTACCACATCCATTTCCTCTCTTCTGGAGGCTTTTCCCAGGAGCAGGCTTATAGGTAGACTTCATGGCAGATTCTGCTGAGGCCACAGGTCAGTACAAAAATGGCCTCACCCAGTTTAAATATTAGGCCAGGGATGGGACCCGGCAGGGTGGGGCAGAGAATGGAGGAGGTGACCTCTGACCCCAACTCTGGCCCCTTCTGGGGGTCCAGTGTGATCTGCCATAGGTCATGTCCCCTACTCCCCAACCATGATCTACATCACAATGCCGACAGCTCATAACTCAGGGCTGGCCAGGGAAGTCTGGGATTGATTTAGGGTTGGCTCTGATCAGCCCACCCTCTTTGGATGATGGCCCTGGGGCTTGGGCAGGAGCAAGGGTCATGGGTGAAGTTCAGGCAGGAAGGTCCTTGGCACCATTGCAGTGCACCTGTAACAAACCCTTCAGCACTCCCCATGGGTAAAGGGGAGGGGCTCTCAGATACTTTTCAGGCTCTCATGTTCTCTCTCTGCTCAGCTCAAGCCCAGGCTGGGGGGCATTCAGGGGCAGCATCTTCAGGAGACTCAGGTACCAGGAGTCTCAGGAAACAGCCTCATCACCCACCAAAAGTCAACAGACTCTGTGATAGCCCCTTCGAAGGACCACCAGCTTCATTTAGTCTTAGCTTGGCTCCCAGCCTGATGCCGGAGGCTGTGGCCCTCTCCCTTTAGCACATTTCACGGCCCTTTCCCATTAGCACACTTCAATGCTACTTTGTATCCAGCCAATGTTCTCCACCTATATCCATGAAGAGTGTCCTCTGCTCTAGGTGTTTCAGCCCCGTCTCATCCTTTTCCTCATTTCAGCTGGACTCAGGACACGTGGGCACACATGACACTAAAAGCAAATCTCAAAGGTCAGTGAGATGGCTCAGTGGTTTAAGGGTGTCTGCCACCAAGTCTGATGACCCAAGTTCAATTCTTGGGATCAACATGGTGGGAGGAGAGAACCAACTCTGCAAATTGTTCATAGACTTCCACAGGTGATCTGTGTCACATGTCCAGACACACACACATGCACACACATACACATACACACACACACACATACACACACACAAAACTATAAAACATATATTATTTTATTTAAGGTTTTTTTAATTGCACATATGGGTTTGTGCTCTTGGAGATCAGAATAGGGAGCTGGATTCCCTGGAGCATAGGAGAAGTATCAGATAGAAGTATCAAGTTCTCTTGTTCTCTCTTGCTCTTACCCTCTTCCCCCTTTGTCCCTTCCCCACTTCTCTCCATGTGCTCATGGCTGACCTCTATTCTTCTATTTCTCTACTTCTCTCTCTGCCCTTACTACCCTCTTAACTCCCCTCCCCATGTCTTGAATAAACTCTATTCTATACTAAAAAAAAAAAGTATCAAGTTATGAGGAAAAACAATATTTGCTCTTAACTGCTGAGCCATTTCTTCAGCCTACAACTGAAAACCAAGTTGCTATGAAATGTCTATTCTTTTCTTATAACTAGCTCACAAAGTAAAGCCCTCCTTACAGCATTCTCGTATCTGCTTGGTGTGGGCTCATCCTCCCTCAGACACCTTATTCTTTATGGTAAGATAGGGTCTTACGGTGTAGCTGGTGTGGACCACACAAGGCCTCCCGAGTCTTGGGAGTTTGGGCATGTGCCACCAAGTCCTGCTTAATGTTCATTCATTTGACAGATGCAAACACGTGTCTTCAGAAAAGCCAGGGAGAAAGACAAGGCAGAAGTTTTCTTGGACCTGTTTGGTAGCTGAGGAAACAAGCCCCAGAGGCTGACGGGTCTGGCCGAGCTTACCTGGCAGGTGAGTGATGGGCTTTCAAGCCACATCTTTCCCTTTTCTCTGTGGCCCATGACTTCTCTTTCCCTCTCTGCAGCCCTCTGCTTTGAGTTCATTGTGAAGGCCACCCCTTTTGGTGGGGAAAGAGCACGGACAAGCAGCTGAGTAATTCTGTTTCCCATGTCATCTGTTAACATGGCACACCATCTGTCAGGTCCACTATTTTCAGCCTCCCACCCTCTCCCTGAGGCCAGAGTGGGGGAGGAGGCCATCTCCCACAGCCTGAGTCTTGGGGACCCTTCTACTCCATGGCCTCAGAACACCCACATGAAGTGCAGGTCTAACAAAGGTGAGCTAAAGTTACAGGAGCCATGGGGTGGGGGTGGGGTTGGGTTAGGGAAGCCAAATGGCAGCTAGAAAGACGGCAATGGATTCACCTGGGTAGTTACTGCTCCCAGAGCGAGCCACAGAAGCCAGGCCTTTGGGACTGCTGAGAGGCACAGCCATTCACACTCCCAGTCTGTCCTGCAGGGGCTATGGGTGTGGCTGGCTTTTAATTAGCCTTTGACTTCTCCATTCCCCAGGCCCCTCTCCCTCTACACCCCCTCCCCAGGAAGGCCATTGTGCAAGACAATAAGGAACCTATAAATTCTGGGGGACAGGGCTGTGGGGGAAGGGAGCTAGTCACTTCAGTACCTCCTACCACTCAGGTCCTGCAAAGACAGAAAGGGACAGGCAGGCCCTTCATGGACTTGCCCTTCACAAGCTACACAGGAACCCGCTGAGAAATGTGAGCCAGATCTCTCATCTTTTACAGACGAAGAAGATGAGGTCCCGGACTAAGATGGTTCAGTTTGCAAAGTGTTTGCCATAAAGGTATGAGGACCTGAGTCTGTCTTCCCCAAAGCCAGAGAGATGTCTGCAAGATGGCTTCGTGGATAAAGGTTCTTGCACAAGTCAGGTGACCTGAGCTGGAACTCCAGAATCCACGCTCAGATGGAAGGAGAGAACCTCCAACCTCCCATACACACTCCTTACATACAACAAAGAAACAAAGAAGCAAATGAATACATGTGAAGAGCCTGTGTCTCTGCAACATTGTAAATCCTAGCACAGGGTGTATGTGTTGGCGGAATGGGGTGGAGACAGTCAGATCCCAGGAGGCCAGCCAGCCAGTCCACTGACAGATACTATGTAAAAAACTTAAGGTGGCAAGAGACTGAGTGTGCTGACCAGCCTGGCTGAGGCAGGGTTATGAGACTGAGGTCAAACTGGGCTACAAGGAAAGAAGGTTGACTTGGACGCTGATGCTAGCTAGCATCCGGTGGCCAGCTCTTCCTTCACCTCTCTCCAGCTGCTCTCCAGTCACTCTCCCACCTGGGCATTTCCTCAGTGAACTTCCTTGGAGTTCTAGCTGCACGTAAGGCCAAGTGCGGAGGAGGCCATAATTATGAGCCCAGACCCATAGCCTAGTAGTGGCTGTAATGAAGCAGACCAAAGGGTGATGAGTAGGTACCCTTGCTCTAATGCACACACTAGCCCCCAGTGGCAGGTGAAGTACTTCCTTGTCTTAAAAAAGCCAGAAATGAATGAATGAATGAATGAATGAATGAATGAATGAACTATAGATTCTCCTCTAAAACCTGTGACTTTATTAGTCCTAGGTAGTTAGTTAACTAATCCTAGGTATTTAGTTAACTAGTTTTCCCGCACCACATTTGATTTCCCTCTTGATGTAGGCCTTGGCTCAAATTAGTTACTATTGGTTACTCCCAAGCATGCATGCCGTTATTGCTCCCTTGGGGTCATTGTACCCTTCCCTGATTCTTTATTGTTTATATTCTCTCTCTCTCTCTCTCTCTCTCTCTCTCTCTCTCTCTCTCTCTCCTTTTTTCCCTAAGGAAGTTTCTCTGTGTGGCCCTGGCTGTCCTAGAACTTACTCTGTAGACCAAGCAGGCCTCCAACTCAGAAACCTGCCTGCCTCTGCCTTCCCTAAAGGACGTGGAAGAAGAACCCTTGCTTTATCTTTTCTGCTTGCTCTTGCTAGCAAGTCCATTCCTTCACTGGAACTAGAGAGTACATCTTTGGGGTTCCGGGATATAATAGAGATCAACTGAGACACCCAGCCTCATGGCTTTAACCACAGGATTTTTGTACCGTCTGATAGCCATTGATGGACAAGCTGAACCACTGCATGAATATATATATATATATATATTCATATATATATATTCATATATATATATTCATTCTTTAAGTTCTGTTCCTCTAGAATAGCAGTTCTTTTTTCCTTTTTTTTTTTTTCAGAGCTGGGGACCGAACCCAGGGCCTTGTGCTTGCTAGGCAAGCGCTCTACCACTGAGCTAAATCCCCAAGCAGCAGTTCTTAACCTGTGGGTTATGTCCCCTTTGGGGGGTCAAATGACCCTTTCACAGGAGTCACCTAAGACCATCAGAAAACATAGATATTTGCATTATGATTCATAACAGTAGCAAAATCACAGTTATGAAGTAGCCATGAAAACAATGTCATGGTTGAGGGTCACCGCGATATGAGGAACTGTATTAAAGGATCGCAGCACCAGGGAGGTTGAGAACCGCTGCTCTAGAGAGCCCTGACTAACACAGATGGAAGGTGTGCACCACCATGCTAGTGCTCTCCTCCACTCCTCACCTGATTAACCCTGTGCTCCACCTCACTGTACGGGCTCTTCCCTGATGTCCTGTCAGTTCTGTTCCATTTCACCTCCCTGAGGTAGTTATGAATTGTCCTAGGCTCAGTCATCTAGCCCACCCCATACCTGTTGTGTGGTAGTGATCTGAATCCGGGGCTTGCAATGTGCTTGCATTAGTCGAGTCACGGTGTTTTTTGGTGGGTCTGGATGTACAGGTGTCTCTGCCTGTAAGACGATGACCTGTTACTGTCTACTTTCTAGGGTGGTTTGTGAAGTTAATTAGCTAAGCCATCTAAGGTGCTGAGAATGATGCCCGCCCAGCACTGAGTCTGCACTCGCTCAGAGCAGACAGTTCTGGCCAAGTGTCTCTGGGAATGTGCTGTATACAGGTGCTTGCTGCTGGTCCCTCCCTTTGGGCGGAGGTGACCCAATGGAGCAGCCTCCAGCTTGGTATTCAGGGATGTCTCCGTTTGTTAAATGTTCAGAATATGTGTGGAGCGCGGAGTGTCTCCAAGGTTTACCCCAACTGTGACTGCCAAGCAGGTGAATGAGGAGAATGGTTACAGAATGTGGAAGCGTGTGTAAGGTTAAGTGACAGTTATAACGGAGGAGGATGCAGTGGGTGGGGCCGCCTCTGCGGTATGGAGAACAGCAGAAGGGACCAGAGGAAGTGGCCGGTCAGGTCAAGTCTGTCAGATTCAAGGAGCAGCAAGCAGTGATTGGGGTGCTGAGGAGAGGGCCAATGTGGGGTGCTGAGGAACAACGCCTGGGCTTCCGAGGGGAGCATGTCATTGGTAAGCAGAGAGAGCAAGGCACGTGGCCTCGGTTTTCTGGGTTAGTGTCTGTGCCCTCGGTTTTCTGGATTGGTGTTTTTAAACGTCTGTTTGTTGCGATGCGAACTGATCCTGGAGAACTGAGAGAGATTTTGCAGTTGTACAACAAATCTGGGGGTTGGGCACTGATCTACATCTTCAAGACACAGGGACAAGATTCAGGCGAAGAAGGGAAAGGGATTCAGTAAGGACCAAGGAGCCGAGTGATTCAGCTTTTTCTGTTCTGAGCCTCTGGAGTTCTGCTCTCTTTAAGCCTGCCCCTAACACAGGGTGTCTTAAATCTGCAGGTTAAGGGGCTGGGGGCGTCCAGGCAGCCTTGTCCCTGCCGTGCTGTTGTGAGAAAGGTGCCCTTTGCCTTCCAAGGCGAGTTGCTTGACAAGTCCCAAGGCTTAAATTTCGAACACCATTCACCCTCTGGGTCCTTGATTAGCTCACAACCCGCACAGTCATACAGCTTCCTTCTCTCCAGCCCGCAAATAAATCTTCAGACACTTGAGGCACAGCGGGTGCTGGGCTCTGCGAGGAGGGGTCCTCCCAGGTCCAGAGGGGATCTCCCAGGGCTGTCCCTGGAGAAAGAGTGGTCCCAACCTGGCACCCATACCCTTGCTACTAAGCTGGGACACCCATACCCCTTGTGCTTTCCGCCTTTCAGGTCCTCAGAGCCAGCAGAGCCTGCGAAGCCGATCTTCTGGCCTGGGGCTGCAGGGGGGAGGGTCCGAGTCGTAATTGCTGCCATCTGCTCTCAGTGTCTCCCTTCCCCCACCGCCCGGCCTGGGCGAGCCGCGGCCTTCTTCCGCTGCTTGTTGGGAGACCGGTCTTTTCGTTCCCACTCTCTTGCTCATCGGGTCTCTCAGGCCTCGTAGAGTCAGATCTGGAGGGAGTGGGGTTATCCCTCCCAGGCTTCCACACCAATTGGCCTTGAGATGTGACGCCTGCGATCTGGGACCCACAGACGCGTCAGTGTGGGGAGGATTGGAATGGAGAAGCCAAAGCTCAGACTTGAGCGGGTAGAAGGAGGCACGATTTAGAACTTGAGACCTAGAGGCTGGCTTTCCGGCACCCGGGGATCGGAGTCGGTACGCCCTAGGACCTGCTTCTGGGGTGTGTCCTAAGACCGATCAGGAAAGAGAAAACACACTGGGGAGGGTAGTTAGTTCTGCTGATCTGGGGGAATCCCATCTGTAACAGCCTTGGGAAGGCCCGGGGTAGGGCTCTTGAGTCAGCTGAGAGCCAAGCATAAGGTGCTCGCTTATAATCTCAGTGTTTATCAAGTGGGAGAAGGCACTGTGCAAACTCAGGCTACTGGGCACGATCCTGTCTCGAAACGCAAACAAACAAAACACACCTTTGAGGTAGGGGGCTGTGACATCTGGGAGCCTTGAGAAAGGAGGGCCTGAGCTAGGTAATCTGGCTAGCTCAAGACCACGCCCATTCTTCCTCAACAGCTACTGCAGTGACGGTGGGATGTGGAAGGAGAAGGTCATAGACATTTGAGACATCAGGTATTCTCCTGTTCTGGTCCCTTTATCCCACTGAAAGGTTTTTCTTTTTTCCACCGTAGTGTCCAATGCTCGTGCATGTGATCCCAGAACTAGCAGCGTGGTTGTTGGCAGGACAACAGGTTAGAGGCTAACCTGGGCTCCCCTTGTGTCGGTGACCTTGCAGGTGCTGAGTCAGCACTGGGCTCTATCTCCAGCCAGTGCTCCCTGTTTCCTTTACAAATTCTGCTCACTGGAGGCTTCGACACAGGGGTCACGTGGAGATGCAAATGTGCTTCCAACCTAAGACACAGAGAACATCCTCTGTCTCTCTGCCTACTCCCACAAGCCAGAGTTTCTGCAATGAGTCCCTAGCACCAGGCTGGTGGCCTCGTGGTCCTAGAGGTGGTCTTTCTACAGAGGGAGCATGCTTTGGGAAGTTTCCTGGAACCAGAGGCGACTTCCCCAGGGCAGAATAAAAGAACTCTAGGCAGAAGAAAGAGTGCTCCCCAAGACTGGGTCAGGCAGACCCCTGGTGGGCACGGGGCCAGTGTTGGGGGCGGGGGGATCAGCTAGAGTTAGAGGGAGGCTGGACTGACAAGCCTCTCAGGCCAAGCCAATTAGACCCGAATTTGCTATAGCACCTTGAAGTGTCTTTTCAGGAAGAGACAGGTAGGAACTTCCAAGGCCAGGAAGTGACAGAAAGAGGTCACACTGGCTGGAAGGGGTTCCAGGGCCTGGAATGTAGCTCATTCTGTGCCTAGAATGAGTATGCACAGGGCTCCTGGACTTGATCTCCCTTAAAAAAAATTTTTTTTAAGATTTATTCATTTATTATATATAAGTACACTGTAGCTGTCTTCAGATACACCAGAAGAGGGCATCAGATCTCTTTACAGATGGTTGCGAGTTACCACGTGGTTGCTGGGAATTGAACTCAGGACCTCTGGAAGAGCAGTCGGTGCTCTTAACTGCTGAACCATCTCTCCAGCCCCCTAAAAAATTTTTTAAATATAATTTTTTCACTATATAGTTTCTCTCTGTGTCTCTCTATATCTCTTTGTCTCTGTCTCTGCCTCTCTTTCTCGCTCTCTCTTGTTTTTTTTTGAGACACAGTCTCTCCATGCAGTCCTGCCTGTCCAGGAACTCTCTATAGACTAGGTTGGCAGAAATCTGCCTGCCTCTGCCTCCCCGGTGATGGGTTTACAGGTCTGTGCTATCACTGGCCAGCCTAGTCTAGATTTGGGAGACAGTGGGGAACGTGGGGTCTACAGTGCATGTGTGGGTAAGATCCCACTACTGTTAGGAACTTAGGACTACCAGGTTCATTTTCTCCTCCTCCTCCTCCTCCCCCTCCTCCTCACCTTCTCTCCTTCCCCCCATCTCTTTAACAAGGTTTCACATAGCCCATAGTTTTGAACTTACTATGTAGGGGAAGATGTCCTTGAACTTTCTGATCCTTCTGCCTGAGTTCCCAGAGGCAGGGATTGTAGGTGTGCACTACCATGCCCCTCACTATTTACAAGGAAGTAAGTTTGTATCTGACAGCTCATTTTTTTTTTAACTGTTAGCAACACTTTAAAACTTTTTACAGCCTCGTCATGAGTCTAAAAATACCTTGGCACAAACCCGTGCAGGGACCAGGTTGTACCCAAGGCCATAGGGTCCTGGGGAAGCTAGTGCAAGTGCTAGAGGAAGGAATGATCTGAGTAGCATGCCTGGGCTCCAGGGTGCACACATGCATTCTGAGCAGTGTGGAGCAACAGCCTAGGAGCCAAAGGTCATGGGGCCAGTTGCAATTATCCAGGCTGCGCAGTTACAGTGGGAATAAAAGCAGCTGACCTGGAGAGAAGACCCCCTGGGCTCAGGAAAGGGGTCTTTGGAAATTAGCTTTCTTTGGAAGGCTTTAGGCTATCCCTTTGACCTCTTAAACACACACACACACACACACACACACACACACACACACACACATTCCATACCCCCTCATAACCATCTTGTGAGTGGAAACCTATTTCAGGGGAGTGTCCTGAAAATCCAAAGAGTGTGCTCAGGCAGGCCACACCTTGGAGCTGGGTAAGACATACATTCCAAAGGGCCTGAAGAAGGAGTGCTAGTGCTGGGGGAGGTGCTCAGAAACCCGGCCTGGCCTTTAGGAAGACCCCAACCAGCCGTAATGGGAACCACACGTGGGACAAGCTTGGAATCCCGGATTGCCCGTGACGTTTGGCTTTGGAATCGGACACTTGGCTGAGGTCACTCCTGACCTGCTGAGGTCTGAGGCCTCCCAGCCCAAGCTCCTTTCCTAATGGCTAATGGCTGCCAGACACTGTTCTGCACCCAGCCCCGGGGGCCTGCCTGCTTCCGGGATAGGGGATGATTCTTGGGTACCATTTCCTGTTTCGGAGCACTGAAGCCCTGAGGAGTAGGAGTCCTCAGATAAAAATTTAGGTATCCTCCGGGGCCAATAGTGGATGGGCTTAGATGGGACAAAAAGGCAGAAGCAGGCAGCTCTCTATGAGTCCGAGGCCGTCTGGTCTACACAGTCAGTCCGGTCTACACCATGAGTTCTAGTCCAGCTAGAGTTATAGAGTGAGATTCTGTCTTTTAAAAAAGTGTCTTCCTGTGTCCTTCAAGACCTGTGGCCCTTGAACCTCACACCCTCCCTGGGAGCTCTGCAGAGGCATCGCTGCAATACCTGAAGGACTCTGCCATTGTGGCAGGCTTAGCCGCCTTCCCGCTGTGTCCTACCTCAAGCCCCAGGAACAGAGAGACCTGAAACAGAGGGGAAGAGGTCTGTGAGCAGGTGCTTTGCTCCCAAAGAGTCTTGAGGAAACAGGAGGACCCGTATCCCTTCTAGCAGATATCCTGGTACTATTTTTCTCTCCTATCACCCTTAGGTGTTAGCGGTGGTAGTCTTAGTAGAGCACAGAGGCCTAGGACGCTCCTGCTCCTGACCAGATCCACAAGCTTTGGGTCTCTGCTAACCTTATTTCTGCTGCACCCTCTTTAGAGCTCTGTGACCAGAGGTTGCATATGCATGAGCATACTTTGCTTTCCAGAATCCCCCCTCCCATCCCTCCATCCCACTCCCTGCCCCCATCCTACCTCACCCCTTGGTACCCTGCTTTAGAACTTCTGGGCATCCTGCTCAGAATCAGAAGCTGGAGGACTGCATTCCTGGGCTAAGGGGAGTAGGAGGATGCCTAGACCCTCTCCTTCCTTTCCGCACACACTCGCCCTGCAGTACAGATGCTCTGTCTCTGAGCCCTGACGTCAGCCAGTGCCTGCAGAGTGCGTGTGACCTAGAGGCTCTGCTCAGGAAGAGAGCTCTGGAGTTTTGCTCTGTTGGCTTCTGAGACAGGGTTTTAAAGCCTAGGCCCAGAGCGCCAGGATTCGTATATTGTTCATTATAACTCCAGGCTCGACAAGCCTCTGGTTTTTTGTTTGTTTCTTTTTAAGGATTTATTCTACTTTTAAGTTTTTTTTTTTTTTTTTTTTTTCTTGTTTTTTTTTTTTCCAGGTAAGCGCTCTACCACTGAGCCAAATCCCCAACCCCTGATTTATTCTACTTTTAATTCCTCTCTTTCCCTCTCTGTCTTCTCTCTCCCGTGTGTGTGTGTGTGTGTGTGTGTGTGTGTGTGTGTGTGTGTGTGTGTGTGCAGGTCACAGGAGATTATCCATCCCCTGGACCTGGAGTTACAATAGCTCTGAGACCCAACCCACTAGGGTGCTGGGAACCAAACTTAAACTCGGGTCTTCAAGAGCAGTCAGTACTTGCTGTTAATCACCCAGCCATCTCTCTAGCCCATGCACAAGCCTCTGTACGTGGAGCTAGTTCACTCCTAGATGGAACCGAAGGAACCCAAGGTCCCAGCACTCATCATAGTTTGCGGAGGGGTCCCCTGAGGCAAGGTGACCAAGCAGGCACAGACCACAGAGCCGGTACTGGGGCAGCCTTGGCCTGACTTATCTCTACAGTCCCGTAAGGCCGTCTTGGTCTCAAAGTCCTTTAGAGATGGCTCCGAGGCTTCCGGAGAGAAATCTGCCCTCTGGAACAGACTGGAAACCAGGTGGCAGTTGCAGGAGAGTAAACCAGTGTGGGAGCAGCAACCCTAGAAGTAGGCTGCAGCTCCAGGTAGTCCCTCTTAACCCATCCCTTCCCCCCTCCCCCCAGCCTAGTTTCGGGAAGCTCTCCCAATGAATATTTAATAGCTAGTGCTGGGCCTGATTGAATTTTAATGTGGGCGACCCGAGCCCTGGAGCCCAAGTCCAGGCAATTAGTCAGGAGCCATTAACGATGACTGAGCTGATTTATCGGCCAGACAAGGCCAGGCCTGCGGAGGAGGGGTTGGTGGGGGAAGCTCAGGCCTCCAGCAGCCCAGGATTGGGCCACAAGGTCTTTGGGACCAGCCAATCCCCACAGACATCTCGGCCTGCTTTGCATCTCATTTACATAGTATCTCCCGAGGGTAGACCTCGCTGGCGTCACGTGGGGGAGGCAGCTGATGGCTGGGGCTAGACCCAATCTGGGTCGTTCCCTGATCTGACGATTGTGGCCACTCCGGAAAATATAAAAAATGTAACAAACACAAAACACTGTATTACACATGGGACTCCATCTAACCATCCCGCGGTTCGGGTGATCTTCTCTCTACTCTAGTTGGACTTAGGTAGGAGAGAATTACAAAAATGATGCTAGTCTAGGGCCAGCCGGGAACTGGGCAGAGCTGAAACCCCGGTCTCAACAAAAGAAAGGACTCTGCTCGTAAAAGGCTCTGCGCTGAACCCTCATTCCACTCCAGGCACCGGCTTCCTCCCTTCTGCCCCGCCCATCCTCCTTGTCTGCACTGCTGGGGGATGGGAGTGTCGGTTTCAGGGTGCTCCTCAGTGCTCGAAAAGCCAGGGATGAAGGCACAGGGCTCTTGGAAGACAAGGGCCTCCTCCCTTTTCGTACCCTCCTCCTCTACCCCTCATCCCCCTGACCTGGGTGAATGAGCTGGGATTCAGCCTGGAGTGCTCTATTGAACTATGCCCGACCTCTTAAATCATAGGTCAAGGATTTAGCTGGCCTGTCTGCTGCCACTCTGGCAGGTGGCCTCCTCCTCACTCCCCCAGCCTCCGTCTAGGCCTTCTGCAATGAGTGGGCATGTGGTGAGAGAGGGTAGCCTTCCCTATCTGAGGCCAGTGGCCTTTATGGTGCAGGTCTCATCTGATCTGGGCTGGGAGAGCCTGGAATCCAACTGTGAAGGGAATGTGGACCCCCGAGTTGAGAGGTCACCGAGAGCTTGGCAGTCAGGGAGAGCTTCCTGGAAGAAGTAGGGCAGAGTGGGAACCGGAAGGAAGGGAGGGACAAGTCAAAGGACAAGGAGAGGAAATCCTCCGCAGTCACTGCACCGCCACAAACAGGATACAGCCAAGGGAGGCTCAGAAAACCTCACATGCCAAGCGTGGTTGGCACTCCAGCCTCAGCAGATCAGCGCGAGGCCGCTGCAAAGGCGGAGGAGGATGTTATCTTCCCCCTTGATGAGCACCTGCTGTGTGTCAGGCACGACATTAGACACTTAAGTGTATTGTCTCACGCAAACGCGCCCAACCCATGTCCACCTGAGTCCTAGGACAGCTACGAATGTGCCCCCACACATTTGCAGAGGGCGCTATCACCTTGCAACCTCAAAAGGTGCCTGGGGAAGACAAGGGCACCACGGGTTGGGGAGGCCACACTTGGCTCTACCCTCCGGTCTGTAGAATCTGTGATTCTGAGACTTCTGAGGGCTGAGAAACAAGTGCCTGGCTGTCCAACCTTACCTCTGATGACTGTGGAAGAGGGCTTCGGTAGGATGCAAGGCTGAGTCGAGTCTCGTTGGCCTGTGGGCACCAGAGCTTCTGTTCCTGCCGTCGTCTATGGAGACTTCATATCTCAACCTTGCCCTCCTTCAGGTTGGGTCTGGTGGCCAAGACCAGGCAAGCCTCTGGTCAGGAGAGCTGAAATGTTTCTCTAGCTCTCAGAGATGCGTCCAGATGAACTGGTCACAGAGACTCAGGATATAAGAGGGGTCCTAACTCTGTGTGCAGCACCCTCTTTTGACAAGGTCTGGCTTCCTCTGGAGGTCCACATTGGATCTTTAAAGTCTTGGCCCCAGGATTTCATCCTTGCCTACTCTGCAGCACCTCCCGTGGCTTGGAACTCACAGAGATTCACCTGCCTTTGCCCTGCAAGACATCTCTAGTGCTAGCATTAAAGGCTCGAGCCACCAAGACCTAACTTCTTAAAAATGGTTTTATTTAGTGTCACAAAACAAGAAGTCCTGGGCAGAGGCTGCCGCCTAACTCAGGGGCTTAGCGGTGTTTCTGAGGACCTAGCTAGAGTCTTTGTTTCTTGTGTTCTTGTAGGACACACCTGTCGTCCCAGCGACTCAGGAAGCTGACACAGGGGGACTCACATTAGCACTCCTTGACTCATCATTGGAGGGGTTTTTTTTATATCATTTTTTTTGTTGTGTGTATAAATGTGTGTGTGTGTGTGTGTGTGTGTGTGTGTGTGTGTGTGTGTGTGTACAGGGTACAACCTTGAGTTGGCATTTGTATGATGTCATGATGCAGGTGAAGGGAGGTAAGGATAGAACGAGGCCTGTCATTGGATGAGAAGGAAGGATGAGGGGGAGAAAAGTTTTAGAGGGGCAGAGGAGGCAGGAGCAAGGAGGAGAGAGCTGAGAGAACATGGAGATGGATGTTAAGATTCCTCTCTGCACACATTATAGATTGTTATGATTATTCTTAAGGGATGGATGTGCACAGGGTTTTGTGTTGTGCAGATGGGCAAATTATATCTTACCTGGATGGGCAGTCCATATCCTTATCAATTGCTTGTAAGTTTGTTGTGTGGATGTATTGTGGATTGAGAATCTAACATGTAAGTCTGATTGTTGAGTCTTCATTTTACTGGGTGGCCGGAATCAGAGTTCGAGGCCAGCAGACAGCCGCCGGGAGAGATACTAATCTGAGATAAATTAGTGCTAATTCCAATGGCCTGTTTATATTTTTGCTGGACAGGCATCTGCCTTTTTTTAAAAAAGTTTTTTAAAAATATATTTATTTACATATTTTACGTCTACGGGTGTTTTATCTGCATGTATATCTGCACACCAGAAAACTGCACCAGACAGGTGCGAGCTGCCATGTAGGTGCTGGGAACTGAACTCAGGACCTTCGGAGAGAGGAGGGTGACCCAGGGTAACTGCTCAGAGGCCTCCCCTCAGCATGGAGGATCCACCCTGAGGAATGAAGTCTGTGTTTTCTTTCCAGGAGTAATGGCCACACATTGCTATTCCTGTGGGTCATCCTAGCCCTCCAGAGAGGACAGAGAAGGGCACTGTGGACCCCAGCATGCATTTTTCTCTCTTCGGCCTTAAAGAGTGAAAATGTGTGCTGTCAAGATGGCTTGGGTGGAAGATGGCTCAGCACTTGGTGTCAGGCCTGGTGACCGGAGTTCTGAGGGCAGGATCCTTGTGGTAGAAGGGGAAAGCTGAGTCCAAATGTTGTCCTCTTACTCCACAGGCGCGCACGCGCACACACACACACACACACACAGACATACACACTTCCACAGGCACAAGCACCCCCGCCCAGAGGCATACATACTTTCACAGACATGAGCACTCCACACACACAGAGAGAGAGAGAGAGAGAGAGAGAGAGAGAGAGAGGCATGCACACTTCCACAGGAACAAACACACACACACACACACAGAGGCATACACACTTCCACAGACATAAGCACCCCCCTCCCCAAAACACTAAATTTTTATGTAGGAAAAGAAAGAGAGAGTGGATGGGCCATGCCACAGGATAGCAGAGCTGTTAGGAGAGCGGCCCCTGGGGAGAGGCGGCCTTTGGTTCTTCCATTTTGTCCACTTAGGGTACAACACGGATCTTGACCTTAGCCAGGTACTTGGGAATGTAAATTTGAGAGTTAAATCATGAGATGAGCAGCTCCTGGGTCCTTGTGGCGTTCCTACACCAATACTTCCACCTCCAGATTTCTTTTGTGTGAGAAGAATTTAAAGCACCACCCCAAGTTCAGCTAACACATCCAGGTGAACCTAACCCTAACTCAAGGAGATGCTGGGGTTTTGTTGCCCTCAAAAGAGCTATCTGGGGGTTGGAGAGATGGCTCAGCGGTTAAGAGCACTGATTGCTCCTCCAGAGGTCCTGAGTTCAATTCCCAGCAACCACATGGTGGTTCACAACCATATGTAATGGGATCCGATGCCCTCTTCTGGTGTGTCTGAAGACAGTGACAGTGTACTCACATAAATAAAATAAATAAATCTTTAAAAAAAAAAAAAAGAAGAGCTATCTGGAGGGGCTGGGGAGTTGGCTCAGTGGTCAAGAGCACTGACTGTTCCTCCAAAGGTCGTGAGTTCAATTCCCAGCAACCACACACACGGTGGCCCACAACTATCTATAATAGGATCTGATGCCTTCTTCTGTCATACAGACATGCAAATAGAGTACTTGTATAAATAAATGAAAGAATTGCGGGTTCCCGCAGTATGATCAGAACTGCACCAGCCACGTTGTTATGGTTACGGTTTGAATATGAGGTATACCCCAAAGACTCATGTGTTGAAGGCCTGACTCTAGCTGGTGGCAGTTCTGAGAGGTGACTGAATCATGGAGCCCTGACCATAGCTGAAGAGGTTTTAGGACATAAAGGAAACGGGCCACTGGGGGTGAGCCCCTGTTCCTAGTCTCCTCCTGACTGTGTCCCTTCCTGTGAAGTGAGCTCCAGCACATCCAGTCATGTTTTTCCTCACTAAAACTTACGTAGAAACGACCCGCAGAGACTCTGAAATGAGGAACCCAAATAAATCTTCTTTTCTCTAAATTATTTGTCTCTAAGATTTTGTCACAGTGAAAAAAAAAATAGCTAGCACAGTGGCCCTCAGGGGATGGTGTCACCCAGAGACCATGTCAGAATGCAAAGACAGAAGGACCCAGGGGCCCCGATACTCCAGACTTCTGCGACGTGACATCTCACCAACTCTCAGCCGTACATTCCAGCACTTTTTGTCTTTATTTGTTTTAAGACAGGGTCTTATTCTAGCCTGGAACTCCTTTTGTAGCCTAGCCTGCCAGCAAACTTGTGGCAATCCTCCTGCATCAGCCCTCTGTGTACTAAAATTAGTGGTGTGGGCGACCACATCTGGTTTCCTTTTCACACTTGGAAAATCAGTATACATCTTATATTCAATGGCATCTTAATATGTCAGCTAGATACCCCTGTGAGTCAGCTACCCTTCCTGCATGTGTGAACTCGGTGGCTGTGCTGGCTAGCCTTATGTCAACTTGACACAAGCTAGAATTATCAGGGAATGTCAATTGAGAATAGGTCTCCATAGGATCCAACTGTTGGGCATTTTCTAAATTAGTGATTTATGGGGGAGGGCCCAGCCTTTGTGGATGGTGCCATTCCTGGGTCCTGGGTTTTACAATTACGTACATACATACATACATACATACATACATACATACATACATACATACATACATCACACACACACACACACACACACACACACACACACACACACGAAAAAGAAAAAAGGCTGAACAAGCCATGATGAGCAAACCAAGAGCAGCACCCTCCATGGTCTCTGCATCAGCTCCTGCCTCCAGGTTCCTGCCCTGTGTGAGTTCCTGTCCTGACCTCCTTTGATGATGAACAGTCTGTGGAAATATAAGCCAAGTAAACCCTTTCCTCCTCAGCTTGCTTTTTGGTTATGGCGGTTTGTTGCAGTAATAGAAACCCTAAGACTTTCCTGGCGTTCCTGGTGTCTCAGGGGACAGTTACTAACTCCGATCTCTTAGTCCTGACTCAGCATCAACCTTTTGAATGGGGCCAGCATTTCTGCCATGAGGAAACAGGTCTGTAGAAACTGTGAGAACCTCAGGCACCCAGCCAGCGCCAACCAGGAACCGAGGTCTGCCACCGGCCACAGGAATGACCTTGGAAATAGATTCTCCAGCTTCTGGCGGGTCAGCTTGTGTGAGGCTTCATAAGAGGCCATGATGAGCCAGAAGCAGACAGCTATGACTCCTGTGCCCCTGACGCCTAGAGAATAAAATGTTTGCTGTCTACAGCTGTTAAGTTTGGGACAATGTTTTATCCAGCAATGGACAATAATGTCATACAGTGCGCTTCAGAAAAGTCCGGCCACCAGTTTCACCAGTCTTCTCGAGGGTTCAGGGGGATCTGCATAAAAGGCAGGCACCAGCAGTACAGAGTTTTAAAAAATGATTCCCGGAACCAGACTCTGAACAGGACAAAGCTTTTTGTCTTACTTAATTCTTTCTGTTTTGGGAAGACGAAGCCCAGGGCAGCATTCACTAAGTCTGCGAACAGCTCCTGTCCTGAATGGGATACAGTTTTAAGAGAACTTTTATTTTATCCACATCTTCCGAGTTATCCATGAGCAAAAGTGATGTCAGAGATGTATTTGCAGGCCTGATCTGGTGGCAAGGGCCTGCAACCCTTGCTGTGTGGGACTCGGAACAAGACAGTCTCAAACTCTTCCTGGGCTAGAGTGAGCTCGGGTTCTGCACAGCATAGTAATACCCTGCTTCAGAGAGGGGAAAAAGGAGGCTGGAGAGATGGTTCAGTTCTTCTGAGGCTCTGGGCTCGATGCCCAGTACCTACATGGTGGCTCACAGCTGTCTGTAATCCCAATTCCAAAGTTTTAGAGGGTCCTCTTCTGGCCTGCCCAGGCATATTGTGCATTTGGTATGCAGACTATAATAAAGGCAAAACACCTAGGCAACACACACACACACACACGCACACACACACACACACACACACACGCCTGACTCAGGTAACTTGAGTTGGACTCCCAGGGCTCACTGGGCAGGAGAGAACAGACTCTCAAACTGTACCCTCTGACCTCCATACACATGCTGTGCCATGAACTTGTACCCACTCAAATATATAAATAAATATTTTTTTAAGTGAGAGGGTCCTGTTCTCAAACGCACTTATGGATGGAGTTGAGGGGGTGGGGCTGGAGCTCTTGCTCACTGCAAGGCAGCTCACAGGGTCCAGCAATGGGGATCTGCATTCATTTAAAAAGTCTTTTCAATAAGTGATATGGAATCCTAGTCCGTTCTTCCAGAAGCCCTGAGTTCAAATCCCAGTAAACACTTGGTGGTTCACAACCATCTGTAATGAGATCTGATGCCCTCTTCTGGTGTGTTTGGAGACAGATTCAGTGTACTCATATAAAATAAATAAATAAATAAATAAATAAATAAATAAATAAATAAATACATCACATGTTTTTTAAAAAATAAAGTAGTCGTGGTTTTTAAACAGCGGTGGCGCCTGATAGGATGAATTCTGGTCACGTGTTTGTTTTATGGGCCAGGCCACGGTGGGGGGGAGGGGGGTTTGCTGGAACTTGGTGTAGAGGGTTTTAAGCCAGGGCCCTATAGGAACTGGGTGGTCAAGGGAGACCGAAGAAAGAAGGATAGACACGTGTGAGGGGCACATAGGGTTGGTGGCAAACAGCTCAAAAGTATTTAAACATCCACATTGACCACTGTCTGAATTTTCCAATAGAGTATGTATGTATGTATGTATGTATGTATGTATGTATGTATGTATGTATGTATTTATTTATTATTCTCTGTGTGTGTGTGTGCACGTGCGTGCGTGAGACCGGACAATTTTTCTGTTTCAACTTTTATTCACCCTCAAGCCTTTTTTGGGTTTGCAGAGTAACGGCGGCTTTGCTGCGAACACAAGGGGATATAGAAACTTGCAGAGGAGCCCTTCCTCTTCCCCACACCCACCAAGTGCCTGTTAGCACCCCGCCGCCGGAGGTGCGGGAAGATAAATGTTGCACTGTGCAGGAGGAGTCGGTTGGACCTACTTTGGGCGCAATCAAGTGCGGATCAGAGGCACAGCCTTTAGGCAGCCAATGAGAAGGCAGAGGGAGAGGGTGTCGGTCAAGGCACAGGGTATTAAACTCACAGGGCCAGCAGACCAATATTTGGGCGATTGGTCCGATTCCAAAGCGGGTCGAGGTGGCAATCTGAGTCTCATGTGTACAGTAAGTCAGTTAGCAGTGACCTTCTGACGGTGCAGGGCTGCCCCTGTCGCTTGCTGGTAGGGATCACTCAGCTGCCACCCTACTCCCAGCACTGAGCACCCCACTTCCTGTTTTGAGACCTGGTGCAACTTGACCCAGGGCTCAGTGAAGGTGTGTTCGTTCCTGAAACCACCTTTATTTAATTTTTTCCTCATCAAGATTTCGTTTCTGGGGGGTTGGCGATTTAGCTCAGTGGTAGAGCGCTTACCTAGCAAAGCGCAAGGCCCTGGAGTTGGTCCCCAGCTCGAAAAAAAAAAAAAAAAAAAAAAAGATTTCGTTTCTGAGCCAGTGAGATGGTTGAGCAGGTAACTGCATTTGCTGCCAAGCCTGACAGAGTCCACCCTTCTTGGAAGGGTCCCCTGACACGTGCACTGTGGCACTCAGGTGCAGGCACACATGTCCATAACACACGTTTAAAGCTTTAAAAAGAATTCCATTAAAAACATTTTGTTTCTGAGAAAAACTATCAACAGCATAGGAAAGTTAACTCTTGTAAGTGTGTGTCATCTGCCTCACTACGCTGTCATCAACAGCATCAGACGAGAAGAGGTGTTCAAAATATTTGTCTTTGAGAAAAGCAGGTCGCAGAAGTGTCAACCTCTCTACACATATATATGTTCACAGGCATGCACACACACTTACACACCTAAATGTTTGACAGCTACAAAAAACCTGCCGCTATTTTCCTTTGGGTAATGGATTAAAGGTGTCTCAATTTTAATTTTTAACTATTGTTTTTATTAACATCTCCTGATTTTTATGAGACTATAAAAATTACTTGTGCAACCAAACTGTGTGTGTGTATGTGTGTGTGTAGGTGTGTGAACATGTGTGAGTATGCATACGTGTATGAGTTTGTGTGAGTGTGTATGTGTGTGAATGTGTGTGTATATGTGTGAGAGTATGTATGTATGTGTGTGAGTGTGTATATGTGGATGTGAGTGTGTGTGGATGTGATTGTGAGTGTATGTGTGTGAGTGTGTGTATTGTATGAATGTGTGTATGTGTGTGAGTGTGTGTATGTGTATATGTGTGCGAGCGTGTGTGGGTGTGAGTATGGAGATGTATGTGGATGTATAATGAGTATGTGTGTATGTGTGTGTGGACACGTGTATATGTGTGAGTGTGTGTGAGTGTGTGTATGTGTGTGTATGTGTGTGTGAGTGTGTGTATGTGTGTGTATGGATGTGTGTATGTTTGAATGTGTGTGTAAGTGTGTGTGGTGGTGTGTATATGTGTGTGTATGGATGTGTGTATGTTTGAATGTGTGTGTAAGTGTGTGTGGTGGTATGTATGTGAGTGTGTGTGTGTGTGAGCAAGTGTATATGTGTATGTGTGTGAGTGTGTGTGGGTGTGTGTGTGTGAATGTGGATATGTGTGTGGATGTGTGAGTGTGTAGACATGTGTATATGTGTGAGCACGCGTGAGTGTGGATGTGTGGATGTGTATGAGTATGCATGTGTGTGAGTGTGTGTATGTGTGTTGTGAGTGTGTGTGTATGTGTGTGTTAGCGTGTGTATGTGTGTGTGAGTGTGTATGTGTGTGTGTGCGCCCTGGATGTAGGTTGCTCTGTCTCTGTCAGTGTCCCTTATAGGCATTTCTCCAAAATGTTTCCTATTCCTCAGGGCACAAAGAGGTCACTAGTGAAGCATTACAAAACTGCACTTCAGGTTGGGGCTGGGGAGATGGCTCATTTGGTACAATGGTTGCCATGCAAATATGAGGATATGAATTTAGATTCCCAGCACCCACATAAAAAGCCAGTCCTGGTGGCACATGCTTGTAACCCCAGAGCTGGGAAAAATCCCCAGAGCTTGCTAGTCAATCACTGATCTCCAAATTCAGAGAGACTCTTTCTCAAAATACAAGATGGAAGCCAGGGGGTGTGTGTGTGTGTGTGTGTGTGTGTGTGTGTGTGTGTGTGTGTGTGTGTGTGTGTAACCGCACTTTTTAAAATTTATTTATTTGTTTTTTGTATGAGTACACTGTAGTTGTCTTCAGACCTACCAGAAAAGGGCATCAGATCTCATTACGGATGGTTGTGAACCACTATTTGGTTGCTGGGATTTGAACTCAGGACCTCTAGAAGAGCAGTCAGTGCTCTTAACCGCTGGGCCATCTCTCCAGCCCCAAAGACAAGAAACACACTTTTAATGACAGCACTGAGGAGGCACAGTTGGAGGATTCTGTGGGTTCCAGGCCAGCCTGGTCTACATAGTGAGCTCTAGACTAGCTAAGGCTACATAGTGAGACCCCCAAAACAACAACAACAACAACCAAACAGTGGCAAAAGATTGGGAAAGACACTGGACATCAATCTCCAATCTCCTTGGACCTGAACACACATGAATACATAGACACACACTGGATTTTACAACTTACAGCTAGGTATGATGGCATTCAACTATAATTCTAGCACTCAAGAGGCCAGGGCAGGCAGATTGCTGTGAGTCGAAGGCCATCTTGGGCTGCAGAGTGAGTTCCATGGGCTGCAGAGTGAGTTCCAAGCCAACCTGAGCTAAGCAGAGCAGCGGATAGGCAGCTTTGAGCCTGATAATGGTGGCCACTCAGCACTTTCCAAAATGTTGTTTGAACACTACCACCCCTTTCCAGGTGAGGAGGGTGGCAAACTTCGCTGCACCCCAAGTCCTAGTCTTTAAACTGTAGCTGCACGGCTACGGTTTCTTTGAGAGAGTATCTCCCCTTGTAGACCTATCTATGTATATCAGACTGGCCTGAACTTGCAGTGATCCTCCTACCTCTGCCTCTGCTGTTGGGGTTATAGACATGCACGGATCTATCTGGCTTCTTGTACTGCCTGTTCCCCACTTTGCTGTACCTACTTCTCTGAGCGTGCTGGGGTCTTCTAAGTCTCCAGTCTCAGAGCCGAGTACTCTTGGGCACCAGTAGGGGCTGTCTACTAGGATCTGGAGTCTTTTGAGGCCCATCTTGGTCGGTCCACTCTGTTCTTTATTTTCCCAAGACCCTCTCTTATTTTTTGTGAGAAGGTCTCACTATGCTGCTCAGGCTGGACTGAAGCTCCAGGACTTAAGCAATCCTTCTGCCTCTGTCTCTGGGGTAGCTGGGATTACAGGCATACACTACCTATTGAAGCTCTTTTCTGATACCCTTTAATATTTTGCAAAGTCTTCTGGAAAATGACTGACAGCTCGAGTCGTTTCAGGACCAGCTGTTTTCTTGGCGTTGTACTATCCCAGATGTGAACGGGGCTAGAGCTGGTCCAAGTGGGCAACGCATACGGGCCTGGAGGTAGCTCAGTTGCGGCCCAGCGAGCACAGTCCCACAGCACCACGGCCCCACGGTCCCACAGCTCCGGGATCTCACGGCCCATGGCTCATTGGCACCATGGTCCCACGGTCCCACAGTCCCACGGCACCTCAGAACCACAGCACCAAGGCACCACAGCTCCGGTAGGGTTAGGTTCGACCTCTTGGGCTTTGCTAAGCCCCTCCCCACTGAGGCTGGAGGAGGGAGTGGAGGGCTGGGTTAGAAGGGAGGAGGCTGATCAGGAGGCGCAGTCCACTACGTTACCCACCCGTTGGCTTAAGTACAACCAGATGTACTGAGACTTTCCGATCAGGCCCAGCCCCAGAGGGCAAAGCAGGGGCAAGAGACCTTCTCTACAAACTGGTTTTCTAATTCCACACCCTGTCCTGGGTTTGTAAACTTTGTAAGAGAGGAGAGACTTCCTGTGGGTCTCCAGGAACTGGCATGTTAAGAGGGTGTGGGTCCTGCAGGGGTGGGTCCTGCCTTAGAATGGACAGGGGTGGGGGGGGTGGGGTGGGGGCAGGGGGTAGAGGGCGTGGGGATGGGAGGTAGGGGTGGGAGAGTAAGAGGGACGCTCAAAAAGCAGAGATCCGACTCAATATGTAGAACCTTCTTGGAAAGGACCTTAGAGGTGGGCTGGTTTGGAGTTACTGACCGCCAGGTTTCACAAGCTCGACTGAGTTGAGTTCTGAAGGTTGAATTGGAAATAATGTGTGGAAGAGTGTAAGCAGTGGGGCTGTTACTAAGTTCTGTGGGACTAGAGACACAAAGCGGGGTCAATTCAAGCTGCTGGTGCAAAAGTTGTGCTGCAGGGTTGGGGGGCTCTGATCCCATAGCAACAGCAGTACTGAGTAAAATGAGGATTCTGAGTGTGGGGTGCTAGGGTCCCCCTGAGTTAGGCATGTGGAGGTGAAATAGAGACTCTTCTCCAACGGCCTGACGTAGATGTTATCCGAAAGGAAAGGGTGCATTCTCTAATCCCCAGAGGTTCCCAGAGACTCTCAGGCTGGCTGAGGGGGTGCTGACCCAGACCCAGCCTGAAGCAGGAGGCAGAGGTGGGGGGCACTGGTATAAGTTTTAAAAAAGCAGCAGGGTAAGGTTCGGCTGGGAGGGTCTTGGGGGGTGGGGCATGGGTAGGAGGGCTTTGGCAATGAAGGAGACTTAGGCAGCTGGGTCTTGATGGCTGAACCCGGAATTCCAAAAGGCTGGCACCTGCATTTGTAGCCAGAGCAGCCCGAGCCCAACCAGCCTCAAGTTTGGGCAGCAGCTGGTGGGGTGTGGTGTCCTCTGGGCACACTCCCTGTCCTCTCAGCAGGACACGCTTCCTTCCTCTCCTACCCACAGAGACTCCTGAGGGGCCAGCAGAAGACCATGGAGAGAGCTCCCACCCTTTCCTCTCCATTTCTGCTTCCTCCGTCCACCCATCCTTCCCTGGGGCCCTTTTCTTCCTTTCCTCACCCCACCTGCTCCTCCTGCCTTCTCTGGGTCTGGCTCCTCCTGCCTCCCCTGAGCCCTCCTCCCTCCCTCTAAAGCCTTCCAGTTGGAGGGCAGAGGCATTCAGCGTGGTTTTGGAAAGCACTTGACGCCCATCTCAGGGCCAAGATGTACCTACCGGCTCCTACATACACATGCTCTCCCACACATGCACACGGACTCACATGCAGTTGCTGGCATGCAGTTGCCTCACACCAAGTGTAGCCCCTGCTCCCGGGCTGGGTGGCAGTGGGTGCTCCATGCCGGAAGTGATAGAAACCAAATGGCCGCAGAGGGTGGCAGGTCTGGAAGAGCGATGCATTAGCCATCGTTATCACTATTATTATCCAATCCATTGTGGGCACTTGACCTGCCCTGGGAGGCTCCCAGTGACCTCGGAAGGGGCCATGCAGGGCACAGATCCCTTGCCTGAGGGCAGATAGGAGAGGGGTCAAGCAGGAGCCCTCAGAGATTAGCCCCCCAGACGGGCCAAAGATGGAGACATAATGAAAGGCCATTTGCCAGGACTGAGTGAGTGTCAGCTTCGAGGTGATGTATTAACAGGACCTTAATGAGCTCAGAGAAGTAGAGCGATACGTCATTGCCTGGGCACGGGACAGGATGTAAGTGAAGGCTGCACATGACCAGACTCCCCTTACCTGCTAACTAAGCCCTTACTGTGAACCATGGCCACCTGAGAATCAAAGCCATCTATCTGATCCTGCCAAGTTGCTGGGCTGGCCTGTGGAGCCTCCTGAAGCATCCCAGTGAGGCACGAGGAAGCTCTCCTGAGACCCTGGCACTGGAAGGCTTTTGTCTCTAGGCGGAGCTGGGTGCCTCAGAAGGGCACCATCTCATCCTAGAACCTGGTGTAGTCTGGTCCCAGGGCCACCCGTCGGCGAGGCCAGCCTTGGCATCCTGGCACAATTCTGGACGACAGAGATATCCCTGCTTGGCTCCTGTGGTCGCTGACCCTCAAGCGAGTCCAAAAGGGCTGGGGGTATAGAGAATGGGGGTGCAGGGGCTCTAGATTAGGCATTTCTGACTGCTCCCAAGCAAGTCTCTTCTCTCTGGCCTCAGGTGTCCTAACAGTGAAGAAAGAACACATTTAAGCAGTTTCTTGTTTTGTCACAGCCTACCCCGCCCCCCCACCCCACCCCGGTCCTGCTAAGATGGCAACTATAGTCGTTTGCACCCTGCCTCTATGATTATGATGCTGGGGACCTAGACCAGCATTCCTGAGTCTTGGCGCATCCCTGATTTGTGTCGGGGTGTGTGGGTGGGTAAGAACGGGAAGGTGGGATATAAACAGGAAAATTCTGGGGCCGGAAAAGCCCCGGGTCTTGATGAATTTCAGAACTTTATTGGCTGCTTGTCTTCTTTCCATATTTAGACTTCGGGGGGGGGGGAGGTGATTGGCGGCCTGTGCATTCCCTTTCTCTGGCATCTACAGAGCGGCCTGGGTCTGTGGGATCCTCGAGTCTCCGGAAACGTAAGCACAAGTGAAGAGACAGTCTTTAGAATTCTGCCAGACCTGGAGGTCAGAGGCCTGTTCTGCAGGTTAGAGGAAGCCCCTCCAGCGTGAGTCTTGTCCTACGAATGCTCTTGCCGAACTGCCACCCGGAAGGAAAAGGAAGTCCTAGAATGGGTGGCGGCAGAGCCCTGAAGCACGACCTACGGGTGGGAAATGCTGGTCACAGAACCTCTTGAGGCTCCGAGCTCCTCCAGAACCTCCACCATATGCGTCGCGCCTGTGCCATGGCCTCCAAAGGCTGAGGGAGTCTTGGCCTTTATCACCACCAAAGCAAACGGTGCCTACTCTAGACTGGGAGCGCCTCAGCGCAAATTCCACTGGTCACCCGTAAGCCTACTAGGTGGATGGGTTTCCTTATCCATAGGTGCCGTGGGTCTAGGGTGACCGTAGCCTTTTTAGGCATGCTCTCCAGTGTGATTGTCCCACCACAGAGTCCTCTGCTTCGATAGTGCAGGCTCGCGCGCGCGCGCGCGCACACACACACCGTTCTGTGGCACCTGTGCAGAGACAGTGCCCTCGCCTGGCTCTGCGACCTGCCAGGGCATCCTGCACTCTGTAGTTGCTCTGCGCGCCCAGGGCAGGGACGTAGGCCAGAGTCCACAGGCGTCCTAGGAGAGGTGGTCTTGGCCAGGCAGCGGACGGGGCGGGTCCGGCCAGCTGCCTTCCCCTTTGCCCTTCGACCCAGGAAGCGGCTCACAGCCAGCGGCCACTCAGGGCAGCCAAGAGCTCTGTCCTGGCCTCCGCGCCCGTCCGGCCTCCCTGGTCTCCCCGCCTCCAGGCCGGCCTCCACCCCCAGCGCAACTTCCCGCTCCGACGGCAGGGGAGGCGGGAGCGGGCGAGCGGCCTGAGAGTGGCGCAAGGACACTCTCGCACCGAGGGTCATTTGCTCTTTTTCCCCCGGGTGGCTAATTTATTTTCGAGCCCGGGGAGGGAGAGGCGGGGCAGCTAGGCTGCCGCGAGGGGCCGGGCGAGCCGGGGCGGGGGCGGGGCGCTGGGAGGGGCGGGGCGCGGGCCGGGAGGGAGGGCGCTGGGGGCGGGCGAGGGTAGGCGGGGTGGGGGTCCTGCCTGCGGGGGGAGCCTGGGCCGCCCCTTGTCCGGCCACCCCCACTGCCCAGTCCCGCTCCCGGCCGCGGCGGCCGCAGCAGCCGCAGCAGCAGCGGCCCCAGGATGGTGAGCGCCGCTGACCCCCAGCCCTGGCCCGTCGCCCCCGGCCCGCGCTCCCGCCCCGGTCCCTGGGCCGGACGCCCCCCCAGGCCGCGCACACTCACCTAGGACCCGGCCGGGATGCCGAGGTACGCATCGCAGGCCTGGGAGGGGGCAGGCGCGGGAGAGCGGGGGCCGGCCGGGGGTCAGGGGGTGGCGACTGTGCGGTCCGATGTCCAGAGCTTTGTCCGCGGGCGCGGGGCCGTGCGAGGCCCGGGGAGGGCGGGGGCTAAGGGGCAGGGGGTACAACTAGGCGGAGGTCGGAGGGCAAGGCCGGGAGAGACCCGAGAGGGTGCGTGGGAGTCCAGGGTCATTTCCCCGGAGGAAGGGGGCGACCAGCTATGAGATCGCCCCTCAGCCGCCGATGGGCACCCCCTCCACCGCCCAGTCTGGAGCCGAGGAGGTGGTGTTAGCGAGCGGCGGACTCTGGGGAGTCTGCGGGCTTGGGGAGAGGGAGCCATGATTTGCGGGTTCGGGTCCCAGAAGGATCCGGCGGCCTGAGCCCGAGGGCCGGCCCGCAGGCCCCTCCCACTCCGTCAGGTCTTTGTCCAGCGGCCCCTGTGTGTGCGGGAGGGGGTGGGGTCTGGGTTACTGGCCTGGAGATTCCCCAGCATCGTGACGGGGCAGTGACAGGAGACTGAGGCCATTTCGGTCCCTGCGCCCCTAACGCACACGCCCTTCGTTTCTCCTCAGCCCGGGACAGCAGTCCCAGCCCAGAGTTGGGGTGTTGCACAAAGCTGCGCTTACTTTCACCCGTGGGCCATTAGTTACCCGGAGCCCCTCGGAGTTCCCGGCTCTTGCGCGAGCCCCTTAAACTTCCCCACTCCTAAAGCCTTCTGGTCTATGCAGAGATTCCCACTTCCAGACCCTTGGTAGAGGGTCCCCTGTAGACTGTTGGGCACACAGTAAGAGCTTAATAGATGTTGGCTTCCTCCCGGACCTCTCTGGTCCAGTGGTTCCTGCTGGTTGAGGGCCTGTGAGCATTCAGCGCCGAGGAGAGCGAAAGCAGCCTGGAGCCTGCGCCCCGCTGCGGCCGGGAGTGCAGGGGTGGGTGGGCGGGTGGGTGGGCTGTTAAAGGAACGGTCACTAAATCAGGATTAGGCCGTGGGGCTGTCAGGCTGCCGGCCCTGTCTCCATGGATACCTAATTTGGAGGAGAATAGAGGACGGAAGAATGTTTGTGTTGTCCGCACGGGCAGTAGAGGCTGAGCGGGCTCTTGCTTTCAGCCCAGTAGCTAGGAGTTGGGGATCTGCTCCCCTCCCAACTTTAGGGTTACAGTCTAGGAGCTTTTCGGTTCCCGGGGTTTGACCCTTCCCCTGGAGCCATCCAGTATTTGGAGTGGGCCAGGAGATGCTGCAGTCCAAAGACCTCTGACTGCACGGGATAGTTTTGGACCCTGCCAGAATCCCATCCGAAACCCCTAAGCGCCCTTCCGGAACCTCCCGTCCCCCCACCCACCCCCAGCACCCTTAGGCAGGGTGTGACCGCCCTTCTCTGAGTTTTAGTCCGGCCCCCAGCGACAGCCGTAACGGGGTGCAATGGGGGTACAGATCTGCAATGCTCCAGGATCCGAGAGCGGGTTTTTCGACCACCCTGAGCTGTGTGCAGGGGGGCGGGGCGGGACTTTCTCCAGTCGCCCAAAGAAAGGGGAGGGTCTTGCTTGGATGGCCCGGGAAGGCGGTGTGACAGGCCTCGTAAATCGCCCTTACCCACATTTAGCACCATTTCATTTATTCCTACTTGATTCCATTGGTGCCCGGAGCATCCAGAAGCGACCTTCACGCCCTTGCTGTACTATCTGCTGAGGGAAGGCCTTTTGGGCCAACGCGAATTTAGCTGAAAGTCAGGATTGGAGTTGTTCCTTCTCAATGTCCCTAGGAGTAGGAGAGGGACCAGGAATGCGGTGGGCCTCCAAGGGCCTGCATATTTTTTGGCTCTGGGGAAGACAGTGGCCAGAAGGAGGGTCACTGAGTCAGACAATTCCAGATCAAGGCAGGGAAGGGGAAGGCAGGAGAGAGGAACCCAGGCCCCAGCGTGGTGTTCCAGAGTCCGTTCCTGCCTCCCTTCTGGTCATCCATGGCTACAGCTTTTTATGAACCCAGAGTCCCTCCCCTCCCCTGCCTGGCCGCAGCTTTATTGCTGAATCCCGGGCTCTCCACGCAATTTCACGCCTCTCTGCCTTTGCTCCTGCTGTTCCTTCAGCCAAATGCCTTCTCCATTGTCCCAGTCTTGCCACAACCTCCTCATTCTTCAAGGCCCAGCTAGGATGCCACAGATCCCCCTGGGTAGCCTCCCCAGAGTCCCCAGTTTTGTCACTTGCCCCTCCCTCCCTCCATGGTCTCTCAGCGATTGCACCTGTATCTCTTTTTCATTGTGGCTGGGTCCAAATGAGGCTCTGCCTCCAGAAGGCCAGCCTACATACACCCACACCCGCCTCACGGTGTACTTTGTACCGTTTGGGTACCCATAAATGTTGGTAGGGTGAGGAAAAGGAGCTTGGTGAAGAAGACTTTGACCGGGTGGTCCGCAAAACATGGAATCCAGTCCCATTGGACAGGAGCTCTGCCCTCCTGGGTGGTGGAGCCCCCTGAGTTGCTCAGCCCCTCCTTTCTTTCTCCCCTCCTCCTTGAGGATCCTCCCCACCCTCCAAGTCCAGGGAGGACTTTGCTCCTTTCCTTCCCCACAGACCAGCATCCCCCCCCATTATCATCCTGTTAAACAGAGAGGCCAGTCAGGACCCATATGGATCACATTAACAATTGCTTATTATCTGGCCTGAGACACCCCCAACTCCCCACCACTAGTTCCTACTGCTGCAGCTCTGGGTCCCGAGGAGCCTTGCCTCCTCCCCTCCCCCACCACTGGTCATGAAGGAGGTCAGGGGACAGGTTGGTTGGTTACCCTCTCTTCCCCTAACCCCTCTAGCAGAATTTTGCCTCTTCTTGCTTTGGCATTTAATGACTTCTTCGTCACCTTATTTAATGAAAACCATGCTCCACAGGAGGCTGGCTCAGGAAGGTCCCAGGGCTACATACTGGAAGGTGACCAAGGCCTGGCAAACCTGTGGTCTGTTGCCTTGATGGCTCCTGGCACCAGTGGGCAGAAGTCAGAGAGGAAAGGGTGAGCCACTGTCCCCTGCAGTCTTAGTCCTGGTTGACCCTGCTGCCTCCTGGGAACTAGAGGGTTAGTAAGGTAGAGTGATTCTTCAAGCTGTGAATTCCAAGGTTTTCCCTGCATGAAGGAAAGAGAGCCACTGTAAAATTGGGTGTGAGGACTCACCCCTGTAATCCCAGCACTAAACAGGCTGAGGCGGGATTACCCCATGTTGAAAGCTCGTCTGGGGCAGGGGCTCACACACTGAGTTATATACCAGCCTGGGCCACAGAGGGAGACCTTGCCTCAAATCCAGCCACTGTCACCAACAGTAAAAAGGGTCGGGTGTAGCTCAGTGCTACAGCATACATATGGTGACCCCACCACACCCAGAAGTAAAATTAGAAATCTGTGTTTCCTGGAGTCATGGCAGAGTCAGCGTGAGTTGCAGAGTGGGCGAGGAGGGCTTATGTTTAAGTACACATAACTGGAGTCTAATGTGAGGGTTGGACGTTAGCTCAGTAGTCGTGGATTTGGCTAGAGTGTACAAGGTCCTGGGTTGGATTCTCTCTTTTTTTTTTCTCTTCAAGATACGGTTTCTCTGTGTAGCTTGGCTGTCTTGGAACTCTCTCAGTAGACCAGGTTAGCCTCGAACTCAGAGATCTGCCTGCCTCTGCCTCTTGAGTGTTAAGATTAAAGGCATGAGCCGCCACCAACCATGGCTGGGCTTTGGTTTGGATTCTGAGCCACTAGGGCGAAACAACAAACTGTGGGTTTTGACTTACAGAGCCCGCAGAAACGAAAGTGTCCCCAGAAAAGTGCACTGTCACAGGCTGACACCATAATACTCTGCACTCTCCTTTAAGGGCTATTGAGCCCCTGAAGCCCATAAGGAGTATTTCCAGAAGCCCTGGCCCAGTCCCTCTGAGGTTCTGAGGACAGCCAAGGTCTTCTGACCCTGCTGAGTGCTCATCCCACAGCAGGGGGACCGTATGAGCTGCAGGGTGTCGCTGGCAGGGTGTCGCTGGCATGAGCTGCCTGCCAAGCACACTGGCAGCTGCTGACACAGCTTTCACACTGCCCAGGTCAAGGTTGGGCTGCTCCCCCTTCCGATGTGTGGCTTGGAAGCGCTAAGCTCCGCTTGGGAAGTGAGCTGAGGAAGGTGCTGAGCATCTCGGGAGAAGTGAAGGAGCGGGGATCAAGGGTCTGGTGTTCTTGAATGTCCCAGTCTGTAGGGCTGTGATTGCTGTGAAGGGAACATTCCCCTGGCTTGCCACGCCAAGAAAACACTGCAGTGGTGCAGTCGGTGCTTTGCTGCCTTCCGTAGACAGCTTTAGAATTCACCTGTTAGCTGGAGGTGGGCAGGAGGTCACAGTGAAGAGTTGAGCCTGCACTCACCCTGCTTCATCCCGTTACTTATTGCAGTACTGTAGCTTGAAGTCGGAGGGAGGTGGGGGGCTTTCCCACGCTAGGTGGGCCCTCCATCCTGGGTTCTATCTCCACACCACTGAGCCTAGTTTATATCATGTAGTCCTGGACTCCCAGGCAGCATCAGGATAAAGAACAGGGCTCAGGATTCATGCAAGCAGGAGAGCCTGCCTTCCTCTGTCCCATTCAGTGCCTGGCACACCTAGACCAGTGACAAGATGAGTCATTGACACAAGAAAGACACCACCGTTCACTGTTTGACCCCTGGGTGGATCCCTACCTCCTGTGGTGACCCAGCAACACACGGCTGGCTTGTCCTGTGTGCGGATCTCAGTCGTGCTCCCAAGAGCATTGTCTGTGCTCCCCGAGATTTCTCTTACATCAACTAGGTTTTCATACTTGGAGCCAGAGTTAATCTCTCTCAAAACCCCTTTCACACTTATTGATTGATTGATTGATTGTGCGTATGTGTCTCTGCACATGTGCGGAAGTCAGGAGACAGCTCGAGGAATTGGTTCTCTTCCCAAGGGTGGAACTTGAATTGTGAGGCTTGGCAGTAAGCACCCTTACCCACTGAACCATCTTGCCAATCCCTGGGCAGGGGGGTGCCAGCTCCAGTGTTGCCTACCACAGGCCTCTAACATGAACAGTGGTTGCTATGTGGTTGGAGGTCATGCTCAAGGTGGCCATTCATCCAATGCCCACCCATTGTTTTTATGTGGTGTCACGTTCAAGGAACTTACAAGATGCTAGGGACCAGCAAAGAGACAAAGACAGGCTTTGGTCCCAACATGTCCGAGTAGATAGAACCTCTGAGGATGTGGCCACTCAGGACTGTACAGGGCGGTTTGGGGAGAGTCTGGGAGGAAGACCAACTGCTATTACAGGAATCCTGGGAAGGGGCTTGTCCTTGGGAATGAGCAGGCAACTGGGACAAGGGTCACTTAGCGCTTGTCTTCCTGAAGCTCAGAGTCCGTTTTGACCCTTGGATGCTCAAGAGTCTGGGGAGGTGTTCCCTGAGGTCATGGGTGGGGGGAAACCTAGTGGTTACTGTGCACTTCCCAACTACCCTCCCCTCCCCACATGCTATGACTCCATCCCCACCTGGAAGATGTCTGTTGGGGACAGACAAGCTTTCTAGGGACCCCTGAGCACTAGGAGAAATAGCCTCTTCTGCCTTGCTCCACTGAGATACAGCAGCAGTTCATAGATGGCTTTGCTTCTCGCAATTACCAGAAGCTAGGGGGTTTTCCATGAGATTTGAACATCTCGTGGTTAAGAAATTCAAGTGCACTGGGCCTCTGGCAAGGATCCTTGTACTGGTCATCGCATGGCGGAAGGGCACACGGGCATTTGGCTGAGACAGAGAGAGCTTGCTAAGGTTAACTGTCCATTCCGCTAATGCTATTTGGATCCAACGTCTTACTACGTAGCCCTGGCTGTCTTGAACTCACAGAGATCTGTCCGCCTCTGCCTTATAAATGCTGGGATTAAAGGTGTCAGCCTCTAGCTTAGACCCCTCTCCTTTTGTGGGAAGTAGGGCTGGGCCTTGATCCTGGGACCTAATACTTGGCAGATGGGCACTACTGCTGATTTATGTCTTGGCCGGACAGGACAGGAATCCGTTTGTGAGGGCAGAGGCTTCATGGTTCAACCACTCCTTTAAGGGATGGGATATCTGTCTTGTTTCTTTGTCTTTGTCTATGCCTCTCAAAATTTTTTTAAAATTAATTTTGCTTACTTTAAAGACAGGGTCTTACTGTGTAGCCTAGGCTGACCTCGGATTTCCAGCAATTCTACCTTAGTTTCCCGAGTGAAATATGGGCCATCAGATCCAGCTTCACCCTGAGTTTTATAACAAGGAGCCTCAGACTTAAAGCTCTAGGCCCTTTCTCCTTTGCAGGCAGACTATGTCCTGTGGGGATGGTCTCTTGTATTCCTACTGTCCCACCCTCTTCAGGCCTGAGGTTTAGGTCCCCAGTCCCCCCCTGAGAAACATGGGGCTGGGTTGCTGGGGCTGAGGGAGTCTAGAGTTCAGCTTGGGACCCATTAGGCATCAAGCAGGCACCCACCCATGTGAGAACTACAGGAGAGCTTCCCAGAGGATGGGATAGCTCCAGTTGGATGTGGAGTGTCCCTGTGGGTGGGGAGCACGGTATCTCCAGGTTTCTAGAACCTTCCCTCAGTTTGCCTTCCC
The DNA here is from genome assembly GCF_011064425.1 of Rattus rattus. NCBI lineage: Eukaryota > Metazoa > Chordata > Mammalia > Rodentia > Muridae > Rattus > Rattus rattus. Next base: position 262,024,855 of record NC_046154.1, read on the forward strand.
TGAGGCCAGAAGCCTTTCGTGGAACTTTTGCTGTTTGCCAAGGGGTGATAAATGTCGGTCGCTTTCTCTTGAGTGTGACAGTGACTCAAACCACTATCCGGAGTTAACATGGAGGACAGAGGTCCTCAGGGCTGGACACAAGAGTGACTTTACAGGGCGTTGAGCTCTGGGCTAGGCTGGATGGGAGGAGGTTTTAGGGAACCCTACAAATGGTGAGGGAGGCCAATTAGTATGGAGGAATCAAGAGATATTCCTATCTTTTTAACTGTTAAATGAATGATATCCCTTTGTCCTCCTCCCCCTTTCCAGCCTGATGACTTAGACAAGGGAAATCTATATCCTTGATATCCTTATCTGTTACAAGGGAAGACCATCCTTGTATTCTTATGAAAACCAGGCATATTGAAGTGTGTAGTCGTGTGCTGAGAACCCACCCGAGCGAGCAGAGGGGTGTCCGTGGCTGCTCAGTCTTTGCTTAGTGTCCTCCCCCAGTTTCTCCTGCTCTCTCTGTTCCGGTGGCCCTGCAGCTGTGAAAGCCATCTCCTTGAGGACAGCCCTTCCCACTCAACACCCAGGTGGACCGGCCTGGCTGCATAGCTGAGTGAGTGAGCTCAGCACCCCAGGGCTGAGGAGAGGCTGGGAGGGCTGCCTGCCCGGAGATTTGGAGGTGGGCTGCCTGGGCCTGTTTTCTCACCTTTGGTCAGGCAGGCACTTTGAGGGTGTGTCTCTCGTCTCTCATCCAGCACCATATGCAGGAATGGGGGCACGTTTGGGGCCAGGGCAAAAGGATCAACCAGACTTTAAGCCTTTTGGAGGCCTCCCACCCCAACTCAAGGCGACTTGCTCCTAGGTCTGGTTGAGTGGAGGGGAAGTACCGAGCTTCGAAGGAGACTCTGGGCTCCTGGCCTGAGTCTTGTGTTCCAGGACCTCTGAGAAGTTTGTGGATTAGGAGGACAGTTTTCAGGCGCTACTCTTCCTCTGTAGACAAACACAACCTTATTTGTACAATGAAAAGTATTTTTTTGAGAACAGGTCGCAGACTTCCCAGTTATGCATAGGGCCTATGGCTTAAATCTGGCCAAGTACCCTAACAGTTTCTTCTCTCCCTGCCCACCCAACAACCAAGCCCCAAAGACCCCAGATCAACCTAGCAGCAGGTGACAGTTTCCCTCCTTAGTGTCCGTCTTCCCCACAGGTCCCGGACAGCCCTCCAAACAGGCCTGTATGGCTCTCTGTGCGGGAAGGGGGAGGAACTGAACCCCAAGGGGCAGTTGATCTGAGGTGGGTCAGCACAGGGTTCGACTACAGGTCCTTGAGTATTCAGAGGAAAACCCAAAGCATCTCTCCCAAGAGCAGTTGCAGGGATAGGCTCAGTGCAGGCTGTGAGTGTTTTCTCTGGAATGCTTCTGCTGGGTGGTTGTTTGAACCTGAGGATGTAGAGCCTGCAGCTCCAGAAGGCCGCTGTCCTGAAACAGGAATTGTTATAAAGCAATATGGACCAGCCCACAGCCCTAAGGCCTTGGTTCCCCTCATACACATTGTCTGTATCTGGGGGTATCTGGAGAGTTGATGGGGGATGAAGTGTGGGCATGGGAGAAATTGGCAAGGGGTGCTTGGACATGGATCTTGGTCTAGCGAGATTCATGCACAAGGGTGTTGACCAGGGAGGGGAGCTTGGTTTAATGATTGACAGCCATTTTCAGTCAATAAGCATCTAAATGGTTGGTGGGACAGTGGAGCAGGGAGCGGGGGATGGCCTCAGAGTCAAAGTGGAACAACAGGTTGGAAGTCCCTCAGTGCAGACTGGAGGAAGGTGTTCAGGGCAGAGGGGCTGGACAGACAGAAGCCTGGCAGAGGAAACACAGACGAAGGGTAGACTGCGGTGACTGCAGGGGTGAGATGACAAGCCAGAGGCTGGTCAGAAGAAGAAGGGATTGACCTCCTAACTGGAGCCACTTTAAGAGAATGATTCTGCCTGTTCCTTGTCTGGGCTGGCTTTCGTACTCTGTGCTGGGAGGGGGAGGGACCTCTCCGGTAGTCAGACAGAAGGGCTGGAGAGCAGAGGCTGAGGGCTCAGTGTGGCACCAGCTAGAGGGGACAGTTTTAGAGAATGACAGTTTTAGGTGCCTTATGATACGGGCTGCGGCTCCTGGGTGACTCTGGAGGGAGAGGGTGGAACGTTTTCCTGGGCGGTGTGGTATCCAAGGCCTCGGGACACCCTGGCAGGCCCTATAGATTCTCACCTGGACCCTTGGCTCTTCAGAGTTGGTGAAAAAGTGGAGGGCTAGACCTGGGCAGTGGATTCTCATTGAGGACCGGAAACAAGCAGAGAATCTTGCTAGGGCAGTTTCACAGTGACAGAGGAGGCATCATGAGGGCCCTGGGGTTCCATGTGGACAGAGGAGACGCTGGTGAAAAATGTCCCGGGATGTAGACTGGAGGGGCCAGGGGCTGGCTGGGATAGCCTGTGAAGCCCTATGTTTTCAGGGGCTGTCCAGGCCCACAGATGGGTGAGACCTGACTGTGCTCTCCCAGGGCTAGCACACAGCTCCTAAGTTGGCCCTTTCTCCAGAGTGGCCCTTCAGATCTGCTGGGTTTTGGTTTTCTAGTTTTTGTTTTGTTTGCTTGTTTGTTTTCCGGCTGGGAAAACTCTTTTTTTTCCTAGGGCTCTCCCAGGCTGGAGCATGGAACAGATGCTAGAGTAGCTGATTCAAATCTGCCCCTGCTCCTGCCCCTGCCCCAGCCCCTGCTGCTGCCTGGTCAGCCCTAGCTCCCACCAGCACGTTTTGAAAGAGCCTGAAGCCCTCAGTCACACAGCCCTCCCTACCAGTTCACGCTGGAGGAGAGATCGGAGATCCAGACTTGTCATTCATCTCATAGGCCAATGCCACGGCCTGTGCTCACTCTGAACAGATAGGCCATGGACAGGAAGGAGGTCGGCGATCCCTCTCCCACAGCCGGGCCACAGTTGTTGTCTGGGCTTGCTGGAATGGCCTGAGAGATCCCCAGCTGTGGTCACTCTTCTGGTCGGCCTCCCTCGGGTCCATCATGGGTCTAAACTGTACTAGGTCAGGACTCCGAGCCAGCGGGTAACGATAGGGAGGTGCAGAGAGAGGCCCGTCCTGCTGTAGAATGGGCGTACACCGCATCCTTCCTACGGTGGCTCCGGAAGAGTATGCAATGACTTCTGCCGGTTCCATCCGTCCTTGGGATTTCTGGATGGGGTGAGTGTGTGTGTGTGTGTGTGTGTGTGTGTGTGTGTGTGTGTGTGTGTGTGTGTGTGTGTGTGTGGGTGTATGTGTGTGTTCCATTTAGCATTTGGGAAGCACACTGGGCTATCCTCAGCCTTTCCTGCAACTTCCTTGGGACCCAGGTGGGCTGGGCCATGCAGCCCTCCAAGCCGTTCCCAGCCCCAGGACTCACTTTTTTTTTTTAAATCCAGGAAACACATTGGGCCATTCCTTTATTCCATCTCCAGCAGGCAAGAGGTGCATGCGCACACAGGTCAGCTCGGGTGAGCCCCCTCTGAGGTCCCTGGCTGATCACCTGGGGTCTGAAATTGTGATGGCCACTTAAAAGAGCATTTGGTTCTCTTACCAGATGACTTTTCTTACTCAAACACAGGCATGAGGTATAATAATTTGTGCTTTCTTTAGGGGAGAGCCGGGGGTGCGAATGGTTCTCTTTCCTCGGCTTACGCAGGGAGATAGTGTATGGAAGGATACAGCCAAGTGTTTCTGGATATTGCCCTGTCCTGAGGGTAAGATGGGGTAGTGGAAGGACAGGCCTTAGGGCCTTCCTCAGCAGGGACAGCATCTGGAGATGGTCCTGGGAGAGCCGGGTGGAGCAGCTGGGAAAGGGGGTGGGAGAAACAGGGCTTCTGGGCTGGAAGTCAGGCGGGTGGTACCAGAGGAAAGACTTCAAGTGGATGAGGGTTGCTGGGACCTAGCTGAGGTACCCGCAAAGGCAGCCAGATCACGGGAGGCACTGGCAGGTCCCTGAGCCCTTGTGTCCAGCTTTAGGCTCCTCATGACGGCTGAGAGTGGTGGGTAGGGGCCCTGGGAGTCATCCAAGCCTCCCCGGGTTGTGGCCGGGCTGTTTGATCAGCGAGTGTGTAAATTGGGATTTTATGGGTTTCTTATTCACTGCTGGGTCTGAGGCCCCCAAATTTCTCTGAGCCCCAGAATGTGAAGCTTCTTCCTGGGAGGGAGGAGGGGGAGGGAGAGGGGGGAGTTAGCTCCCCAAAGGCCCCACCCTCCTGCTGCGTCTCTTCCCCAGGCCCCAGGCTTTGTCAGTGGAGGGTTGAGCGGTTCAAATGTGCTAATACACTCCCTGGGGGCTGTTGGACAGTGGGACTTATTCGTCAGTGCTCTGATTGGCCAGAGACCACGGGGGTGGGGGTTTGCGAAAGCAGCTGTGCGTGAGCGGGTGTGTGTGTGGGAGCGTGTGTGTGCATGTGTGTGTCTGTTTGAGGGAGGGGGTTGGGGGAATGTCCACCCTGCTCAGACCACTGGACAGAGACAAAGGATCTTCAGCTAGCCTGGAACAAGGATTAGGCTCAGAACAAGCAGTTTCCTTACCTGGTCCGGCTGATGAGGGAGCCCACCTGTCTTACCTTTCCATCTCTACCCGGTCAGGGTTTGTGAGTGGGCGTGTGGGCGCGTGACCACGTTGAGTGGTGGGCCTGGGTTGCATCGGTTGGAATAATCCAGCTGAGATTATCTCCCCCTAGGATTTGCCATTGTCTCTCCCCACCCCCTCACTCCCTTTGCAGAGATCCACTTCAGACCAGGCCAGACATCAAGGCTGGGCATGGACTGTCCAGGCCTCAGGGGACACAGCTGTGACCCCCGGACTGTGTTGTCATTTGACAGAGCTTTCTCCGCGGTTACATTTCTCCCCCTCTGCCGACCCCCATCTGTCCTTGGGATTGGATGAGGATGAAGATGGTGGGCGGGGTGGGGGAGGGGCACGTAGGAGCCGATGGGGGAGGGAAGACCAGGCAGCCCGAGGCCCAGATGACAAACTGCCCTCTCCTACCTTGTGTCCTGCTCTTCGGCCTGCCCCTCCTCTCTCAGGGCGAACCAGACTGGCTGGGCTGGGGGAGGGGGGCTACCCCAGTGAGGCTGAGGCCATCTCAGGGAAGCTGGAGTCCAGAGTGACTGGCTGTAAAGCCACCAGGGAAGCCGAAGGGACAGCCCAAATTCTGAGGCCCTCCAGAGTGGCTCCCACAAAGCAGGCTACAGAGCGGAGCCCTGGTGGCCATGAGAGGAGCCCCATCTAGAACTTTCCATGGTCCCATGCTTTATGGAGTCACCACACATGGCCGTTGTGTGCTTGAAATGTAGCCAGTGCTGTTCCAGGACTACATTTTTGTTTTATTAAGTTTTAATGGGTTTAAATGTAAATAGTACCCCATGGCTGGTGGCTGGTGGCTGCTTTTGGGATAGTGTGGGGTTAGAAGCTGTGGGACTTCACATGAAGTGCTGGGAGCCGACGGCATCTCTGCCCCACTGTGGCTGTAGCTAAGCATGACCCTTCCTGTCCCATCATGCTCCTTCTGCAGTCTGTCAAGTTGCCTCACCTGGAAATGTTGTCTATGTTCCCTGTAGCTGTAGACCGCCTGAGAGTAGGGGGCTGAGCTGTCCTCTGCTGACTCTGGCCTGGGTCAGACAGCCACAGTAGGAAAGGGACCTTACATGTAAGAGACCATGGGCACTTCTGTGGGGCTGCCAGTCTGAGAAGGCTTCCTGAAGGAGGAGATGAGGTGGACTGGAGCAGAGCGGCGCGGCAGCCAGGGAATGGGTGGGTGGCTGGGCTCCGGAGCCTAGTCCTGGCGTCTTGACTGGCGACTTTGATCCTGAGCAAGGGATAGGACTGGAAGCATGGGTTGAGTCTTGCTTGATGTCTGAGCTTGGAAGAGCCCCTGCCTCCTTCCCGTTTCTTCTGCTGTAGGGTAGGAGATCAGTACCTCCTTATTGCTGTTCCCCGAGAGGAAAGACTGATGCTAACTGAAGTCTTTGCAAACCCTCCAGTCCAGGAAAAGTGGAAGGTTTGCTCCTGGCCTGGCCTCAGGAGGACAACAGATGGTCACAGCTTGGCTGTGACCCTGACTGAGGACACAGACAGGGATTTCTCTGCTGCCCCCTCCCCCAGCTCGTGTGTGCGCACACATGGCCCAGATGGGGGCCACTTGGCCGGCTTTGCTCAGGCTGACCTCCTGCCGTTTGGCATTTGACATATGAGGAGGCCAGGGGCAGTACCCCCCACACCCTCGCCCCAGAGAGGAGCCAGGCTGACGGGGAGGCCTCACAACCTCCAGGAAGCAGGGTCCCAAGGGCCCTGATCTCTTTGCCATGTGTCCCTGGCCTTTGATGGGAATTCCGTTGCCCCCTTTGTCTTCTGTCAGAGGACTGTGGGAGGGGAGCTGAAGGAAGGCAAGAAAGGAGGGCGGCGAGGTGGGTCCTGGGGAACTGGGATGGGTGCCTTTGGGCCCCAGTCCAGTTGGTGCTGAGTGCTTTCTTCTGGTGTTCTCAGGGACGAAGTCCCCTCTCCATCTATTTGCTGGCTTCTCTTGCCATCCTACCTTCTTAGTGAGACCCCATTTCCTTATATGCAGACAGAAGCAATTTTGAGCCTCTTTGCGTGCCCACGCAGCCATCCACCCACCCACCTCTCCATCACCCATCCATCTACCCACCCACTCTCATCCCCCCCACCCCACCCATCCACCTATCTATCCACTTACCCACCCTCCATTTACCCACCCACCTCCATCTACTCACCCACTCCTCCATCCACCCACCCACTCACCCTACCCACCCACTCATCCACCCACCCCCCATTCTAAACCCTATTAAAAAGGACTGTGTGTCGGGCACCGTCTTAGCTGCTCGGGATGAACATGGAAGGACACTGGCTCTCGTGGGGCTTCTGAGTGGTTCCATGGGGGAGAGAACAGCCTATAGGTAAAGAGCTGACAAGAGCGTCAGGAGGAGGGGCCAGCGGTGAAGTGAAGCAGAGCCATGAGGGTGAGATTGGGTGACCCAGGGTGGGAGCACCCACTGTGACAGGGATAACAGCTGAGGTGGAGGATCAGATCCACCCGCCCATCCCTACGGAGACAGACCTAGCAGGACTGCTCAGCCATGAGGATTTCAGCTTCTAATCTGAGACTTATGGGTAAAGGACTCGTGAGATAGCTCAGTCATGCACTCATGAGAGTTCTATTCGCCACGGGGGGGGGGGGAAGCCAGGCACAGCAGTGCAGGGAGTAATCCCAGCGCCAGGAGGCAGAAATGTATGGATTCCTGGAGCTCAGTGGCTAGCCTAGCCAAATCAGTGAGTTGTAGGTTCTGCAAGAGATATTGCTGTCCCAAAAAGTAAGGTGGGAGGCAACTGAGGAAAACCTTCAACATCGACCTCTAGCCCCCACACACACATGCATGCTCACTTGCACGCACATGTGCACACACGCACGTGTTCACTTGCACACACATGCTCACTTGCACACACATGCACTTGCATGCACATGCAATGTGTGCATGCTTACACACATGCATGCTCACTTGCACGCACATGTGCATACACACGCACACAAGATCACTTACACACACATGGGTAAAGAAGTAAAAAAGCTTTTGAATGGATGAACGGCAACACATCAGACATTTCAGAGCACCTCTGTGATTAGTAGGGAGCAGAGAGGACAATGAAGTAATTGGGGTGAGTGAGAGGTGTTCCTGAGGTGCTGAGAATTGCTTCCACTCTGTACACAGTTCTAACAGCTAACGTGTGAAGAAGTGGATGGTGAGAGGCGCCGTCTGCCTGGACAATCAGGAGGGAGGAAGCTGCTCTCTCCTGCTGTGGAGAAGGTGGAGGGTGTGTGGAGGGTGGGGTGGTAGGTAGCCAGAAGCTTGATCTAGGGCCGTGCTTTTGGTATTGGTGTCTGGAGACAAGGTTCCATGAAAGCTGCCTTCAAACTCATTACTTAGCTAAGGGTGACTTTGAACTCCTGACTCCCCTCTCTCCCCCTTCCAAGTGCTCAGATGGCCTGGACATGTGCTATGATGCTCAGGGTCAAGTTTGAGACTTGGTTCATTATGACGGTTAACTGTTGGACTGCGGTCTGCGTGTGCCAGCCATGGCGGAGCTCAGTTAAGAAACTAAGGCTGCAGAACTCTGCCTGAGTAGCACCCACATACACAAGGGGTGCTCGAATTGTTGAGCCTGGCTGTGATCATCCAAAGACCTGAATGGAGAGAGGAGCCCGGTCTGTGAGCCTGAGGATGGCTATGGGCATGGAGTGCAGCTAGAGAGGCAGAGAAGAGATAAGGGCCTAGAAAGCGGGCTGGTTTAGTGTCCAGTCACCACAGTCAGTGGAGTGAGATGTGTGGAGGCAGGTGAGTGGAGCGTTGGGCCCAAACACGGAGATGAAGTGAGACAAGAGGGATCGGAAATAATAACTTAGGCGACTCTCAAGCTGATGGTGTCGGGAAGGTTTTTAAAAAGCAGACAGAGGATGTAGTCAGATTATTCCAGGCTTTGCCCCCTGCAGTGGGAAAAATCACAGCATATTGTGGGCTGATGAGGACACAGCAGAGAGTGGAGAAGGGGATATTGGCCCTGCGGGAAGTGGGGGCGGGCTGGGAAAATGGGATCAGGGTCCTGGAGGAAGACCACACACCGCGATCTGTCCATCCACCTCTGTTCTTGGGGCCAAGAAGTCTTTATCCAGCCTCCCCAAGGAGGTAAGGGGTTAGCAAAAGAGGGCCAGGGAGGGATGCATGAGGGAAACGGGGCTCTCCGTGGACTCTGATGATTTAGTGAGCAGAGAGCACACAGCAGCCGTGAGACGCCCCACAAGCCAAAAGCCCGGCTCTGGTTCTGAGTGATCAGGGCTGATGTCTCTGGATCTCTTCTGGGAGGAAGAGCGGCTTGCATTCTTATGTCAGACTGGCGTCCCTCAGCAGAGAGACCCGTGTCGTTCACAGACAATCAACAGAGGATAATCTTGGGTGGAGGCAAATGGAGAATCAGTCCGATGAGGAGCTTTGTGGACCGACCACCTCCACGCCTCTGCTCCCGCCTGTCAGACCTGTGCTTGTTTCTCGTACCCCTCTGCCTCACCCTCTCTGCAGCCCCATGATCTTTACTCTGGCTCCGAGCTACAAGTGAATTTAGGGCAGCTGGGGAGGGCATCGCATCTCCTGCTCCCTCAGAGCACCGCTCCTCAGTGGGCTCATGCATCTTGCCGCGGTGGGCGCAGATAGAACTTGCTGGTACTGGGGGAAGAGGTCCCAGGGCTGGTCACACCTCCGTGGCGGTGTTCTAGCCCCTGAAGATGTCTACTTACGTTTGTGGAGTGGGAGTAGTGGAGGGGACTGGTGTGGATGCTGTTGGTGGCTCAGCAAACTTCTTCCTTCTTTTGTCATCTCGGGCCTGGGTTCTGTGTCGAGGCTCCCCTCTTTGCACACCCATCCTGGGGGATGTGCACAGCCTCAGAGCCTCAGATAGCCTTGGCTGTGTCTGAACTTCCAGAATAAATCTTTTCTGCCTCCCTCCTTCTCCCCTTCCTTTGCTTTCAAACAAACAAAAATACCAACCAGGAAGGTCTCATTAAGAACATATACTACGCTTCCAGTGGACCTAAGTTCAGTTCCTAGCATCTATGTTGTGTGGCCTGTAATTCTAGTTCCAGGGGATATCCTGCCCTCTTCTGGCATCTGCTGGTACTTGCGTGAATGTGCACATAACCGTACAAAAACACATCACACACACACACACACACACACACACACACAGAAACAGAAACAGGCACATACACACACACAGACACACACAGACATGTACACAGACACACACACACACAGAGAAAACCACACAGACACACAGACACAGACACACACACAGACAATCACACACACAGACATAGACACAGACAGACACACACAGAGACACCAGACACACACACAGACACACACAGACACACACAGACACACACACAGACATGCACACAGACACACACCCACACACAATCACTCACACACAGAGACAGATACACACAGAGACACCACACACACACACACACACACACACACACACACACACACACACACACACCCCTTATCAAGGAGCTGGAGAGAAAGGTCACAGTTAAGGGTGGTACTCTTGCATAGGACCCGGGTGTCATCCCTCCCACGAACATGGCAGCTTACAACCATTTGTAACTCTAGTCCCAAGGGACCCAACACCCTCTTCTAGCCTCTTGGGCACCAGGCATCTAGTTGGTGCACAGGCCTACATGTAGGCAAAGCACCCATACATACCACAAACAAATTGACTGTTAATCCCACTGACGCCAAAATTATCAACAGTTGTCAGAATAATAGTGATTTAAAAAGAAAAAAAATCTTTTTTTCCTTGTTGTTTTTTGTTTGTTTTTCTTTGTAGACCAGGCTGTCCTTGAACTCACTGAGGTCTACCTGCCTCTGTGAGTGAGTGCCGGGATTAAAGGCAGGCACCATTGCCTGGCCCTGAAGCTTCACTTTTAATTTGACTGTTTTGAGGCGTTCATTCTAAGGTTTAAGTCAGGCTTGCTCTGCATACCGCTTCACATGGTCGTTTGTGGAGAACGCTGAGTTTTCAAATGCTCTCTTAGCCGCAGTCAGCAGCGGCGTGCACTGCCCAACCTTTGCACTGCACCGCCTAACTCTAATGCATTTTGGCTGATACAGCCCTGTTCCTCTCCCTCCTGGGCCTCCTCCCTTCCTTCCTGACCACACTCAGTGGATCAAGGCTGTGAACTTGGGCCACATTCTGACCCCATCCTACCTGTCACTGGCTACCTTGTGACGATTGATGCCCCGAGAGCGCACCAAAATGTCGAAAGGGAGAAGACTATGTTTAGTCAATATGGCCACGGTCACTTTCCCGGTAACGACTTCTAATTCCTAGACATGCGTTGAGCTCCATCCATACTAGGCCCTGTACCAGGCCCGCAGTGCGCCCCCAAGCAGGAGGATCCTGCCATGCTGGGGTCTGTTCTCTGTCCTGGAACTGGGGCAAGAGTTTACTGTGTGGTAATTGTAAGGACTGGGGTAAGTGTCCAGTCCTCCCCGTCTCCCCGTTACCGGCTCTCTTTTTCAATAGCTGGGGGGTTGGCATGAGGGGCAGGGTCCAGAGGAGTGAGGTCTGTTCAGGATCTGCCAAGGGCTGTGGAACGCCCCCCCACCCCCCATGAGTTGTAAGCAGTAGACAAAAGCTCATGACAAAAGGCCTGTGGGAGCCTTGGTGAATAGATTAACGAGATCTCCATGCAGAGGCCCCACAATGGGATTCTCCTCTCAGCCCTTTTGTTCCAGGGCAAGATAATGGAGCTGGAGGAGGCTTGCCCAGAAGGGGGTATCAGCCCTCCTCCTCCACGGTTGAGTGGTGTCCAGATGCCCCTTCTCTACCGTGCCCCCCTTTCCCACCCGCCTGCCTCCAGCAGTGGGTAATGGAATCTGGAATCCTAGAATTTCTGAGATCTTAGGGGCTCGTGGGAATAGAGAGGGGTGCTGGCCCAGTGGTGCTCTTTGTCCCTATCCCACCCTGTCCAGATTGCATAACTCGATTTTTTAAGAAGTCCTGTAGGATTTCAGTGAAATGTTTGGCTCTTCCCATGGAGCCAATAGTTCTTGACAAAGACTGTAAAGTTAGGACAGTGGCAGTGTGGAGTTTGCTGGGGCTTAGGAGTGGAGTATCAAACCTCAATCCCCGCCTGGCACACAGAGATGGGTGGGGCACCTTTGGCAGCAAGACAGCGGGAAGGCAGTGCAGGACCATGGAAGTTGTGGATGTTGGTGCACCGGGGACCACAGGGGAAAAAAATCACTGTTGTGCAATCTTGGACTTCCTTACAATGAGAAGTGGGGCTGTAGGAGAAACTTTATTCTATTCAGTAATTCTGTAACCACTGATTGCTCTGTTGTACTCTGGGCAAACCAGGCAGGGAACACTATACACACACACACACACACACACACACACACACACACACACACACACACACACACACACACACACACACCACCCCCCCTTGTATGGAGAGAGGGTGCTGAGGGTGCTTTCTCCAGAGTCCCAGCTACCAGCCAGTAGGGCAGACCACAAAATAAAAAAGGAACTGTTTTCCAGCCCTGGGCCACCTGCAGTTGTGGGACAGCATATCCACAGAGAAAGGAACAGCCTTTTCAGGGCTGTTTGGCCAGGGGAATACAAATTTCTCCATGAAATCTGAAGAGCAAACCCACAGCACTGGGAGATAGCTATGTCTACAGGAACATATCGAAGCCATTTCCCTAGGCCAGGGACAGATGAGCTGGTACCATAGCATTGTGACAATCTCAGGCCGAAGGACAAAGGGCTTGGAGACAGGTTTTTCAGGGAGATGTCAAGAACCACAGTTTTGACTCCTGTCTGTTGGGGACCAGCTTTGTGATCTTGGAGATGTAGAACTCCTCCTGTACCTCTGCCTCATGTGGGTGAAGCACAGAGCAGGGGTCTATGAGGTGGCATGAGGGCCATCCTGTCCTGTCAGAGCGGGAAGTCTTCTAGCCAGCCCCTTGCTCCCCTCCCCCACCCCCACCCACCCAGGTCAAGGGACCTGTTCAGCACCCAGCCAAAAGGCACTACTTGGGATGTGTAGCTTGTACTGAATTTCACAGGTCATTTTAAATCCCTAATCCCTCTGCCTGCTGTATATTATGCCCATGTATATTATGCTGTATATGTATAGAACCCAGAGAAACAGGTTCTGTAAGGTTGGATAGTCTGCTCAGGGTCCCCTGTAAGGGTCTGAATCTGGCTCTAACACATGCTTCGGACTCTAAGCTTCTGTCTTTCCCAAGCCCTGTGTCTTCCCTCAGCCCCGGCTCCGCTGACCTAGGGACTACAGGATAGAGGATGAGTTGGAAGGGATGCAGGAGGGCTGGTGGTTGTGTGGAAGTGTTAAGGGCTGGCAGGGGGCAGAGAGTTACAGATCTCCACCCACACTGAAGTATGGATGAAGTGTGGCCTGTGTGGACGGACCTGGGTCCACTCTTCGGTGTGTTGTGTGCACTCGCAGGTGCTCTTGCTAGACCCGGGCACTTCTGAGTGCACGTGGACTTAACGTTGCACATACTCCTGCCTTCTGGTGTGTCTCCAGACTCCTCTGGCTACCATTTTCAACTTGAGCACTGGTGCTGGAGCCCGGCCTCCCTCCCTCCCTCCCTCCCTCCCTCCCTGTTTTATTCGACCCAGTCCTTAAGTGCTAGGATTCAGGTCAGATCTTTGTCCTTCCCCAGGCTGGGCTTGAGGGGAATGGAACATTCTAGAACTCGGCTTAGCAGAAGTTGCTGGAAGAACAGCTCCTGCCAACCTAAAGGCCACGTAGCAGATCGTGGTCACCACACGTAGACAGCGATCCTCCAAAGACGGGCTTCAGAGCCGGGCTGGCAGTTAGTGGGGACCCAGGGTCAGGGGAAGTCATCTTGGAGATGTGAAGAGTTTACTCAGAATCGGGAAAGGAGCTGGTACACAGCAGTTTGATGGGGTTGGACCGGATCCTGTGCTTGATCAGGATGGGGATCTTCTGAGGTGGGTGGACATCAGGCTTTGGTCACAAGATGTGTATGGATGGGGATAAAAGTGAAAGCAGGAGCAGTGGCTTCGTCCTTCTTTTTTCCTGGCTGAAGTGGAGAGGATGTGACCTGAAGTGTATGAGGAGGAGACCAGCCAGTGAATGAGTAGTGTAGGTGCCATGTCGAGCAGGGTCTCCTCTAAAGAGGGCTGGTTTCTGCAGAAGAAACTGAGAATCAGGCTGGGAGAACAGGTCAAAGTGGAAATGGGCCCCCGGGGTCCAGAGTCTGATGAGCGATTCCCAGTGCTGCCTGGTGGAGGATTTAGGTGAGCATTGCTGGAGCCAAGGCTTGACTGACAGAAGAGACACCACCCTAACGACAAGGTAGTTGGAAGCTTGTGGGGATGAGCCCAGGCCTGGGTCTTTATTATGCCCTATTTCTCCTGCAGGGAGACATGGTCCTCAAGGTCACATGTCTTTGCTTTGAGCCACAACTCAGGTAACCATAACTGGGGGCGGAGCCTGGGCTTGATGTAGTGACACATTTGCATTGATGTAACTGATGCTACTTCCTGTGACCCTGTCACTGGATCACTTGTCACCTGATGTCCCGGGAAACTGCTCCTTTGACACCAGGGGATGGCTCTCATCTTTGAAAACCCCTCAGCGAGAGCTGAGAGCCTGAAAACACGTCCTTCATGTCACGTGTCTGGCTGTTGGCACCTTCCAGAACTTACCTTCCTTCTAAGTGCCAGCGCCTTCGCTAATGCCTTCTATGTGGACCATCAGGTCTTTGGCTACACGGTTGATATAGAAGAAGGGGAACACGTGGCAGGTTTCACTTTCTGAGACTGTCTTCTGCCCTTAGTCACGGCACAGCCACATCGCTGTGTGTGGCCACTGCCAGTATGGCTGGGTGTGCAGAACCAGAGAAAACACTTCAAGCCTGCACTCATGCACCCTGTCACGATTCCAGAAACCACATCTCTTGGTCCTCTCTATAGGATCCCAGTGGTTAGTTCTGTAGGCGCCCACTATACAGGAGCCCATCTAGCTCTGTAGGTTGTGATGTCTCCAGCAGGTGGCAGTAGAGTGTCCTAAGGGAGCCAGCCCTGGTTTGCTTTGCTCGGGCTGAGCAAGTGCAAGGAATGGGGGCATATACAGCTGCATCTGACTACCCCTGCTATTCTCGATGTGCAGTTCCCACCATCCGGGATGCACTGCTCCATGTAACCCTTTAAGGTGTGCTATAAAGACATCAGTTCTTTGGTGAGTCCTTAGCCAGGAGTGTCATGCTCTCAAGAGCCCCAGGGCTGGAGGCTTGTACCTCTGTTTTCTTACTTCACAAAGGATGTTGCTTTCTGAACTTCTCGGTGGCTGAACTATTTGATACTTTTTGACCTAATTCCATGCCTAGTGGAACAAGTAGAATTTTTTTCTTTTTCTTTTTCTTTTTTCTTTTTTTCGGAGCTGGGGACCGAACCCAGGGCCTTGCGCTTGCTAGGCAAGCTAAATCACCAGCCCCTGGAATAAGTAGAATTTACTCTATACTGTTTTGCCAAGAAGCTAGAGATAAAGCTTGGTAGTGTTTACTTGGCACATAGGAGGCTGTGGGTTCAATCCCCAGGGCAGCAAAATATGCGCACACCAATACAGTTTTGTTGGAAGCTTGGACCTGAGAAGTAATCACTGTAAAACCGTCCGGGTATGCCATGGATTCACGTAGTCTTTGGAATTTTGTCCTTGGGTTAGGTTGGTGCTATTTCTCGGGCCCTGGATCTCACTGGCTCGGAACAAACTGGGGTTCACTTTAACTGCTCCGGTGATAGAACCCAGGTCCCCGAGCATGAGAGTGGCAGGTACTTACTTTACCAGCCCTCTGACGCAACCGACATGACCCGCGTGCTCCGTACCATCTCACCTACCTGTCTATCCCAAATAAAGTTTATTTTGGATGGAGCAGGTAGCAGTACCTGCCCAGATGCCACCATCTTTACAAACAGCATTCGATTGGGTTCTAGTTTCTTTAGGCCAGTGGTTCTCAACCTTCCTAATGCTACAAACCTAAATATAGTTGACTCTAATTTTGCTACCGTTATGAATAATGTAAATATTTGGGGGGGGTCGTGACCTGCAGGTTGAGAATGCTGCTTTAGGCAAAGGCCGGAAGAAATCAAACGGCAAGGAAACCAGTGTTGCTGGGCTAGCCACTGCGGTTTCCAGGGTCGATGGGCATGATCACAACTCCAGGGCCCATAGTGGACTTTGGATCTCAGGGAGCGCCAAGGTGAAGAGTAGGAATTTCAACCTGTTGGACCTCCTTCCTATCCAGCAGTTCTGGACAGGCTACACTAATCTTTACAAACCTTAACACCCTGCAGTTGGCTGGCACATAGTGAACTCACAGCAAGTATCTGTCATGGGCGAGCCTCAAATGCTTGGCTCTGGCCCTCCCCTCCATCAGATCTGTGGAGGGGCATAGCTAATGTGGTCAGGATAAGTTGCCGGGAGAGAAGGTTGACCGTGGTATTTCGCGTTCCTCTTGGTGTAAAGCAAACTATTTCTAAAAAACAAGTCCTAGGTCCAGCGGGTGGGAGGGTGGCCGGTCATCGGCTAATCAACCTGTCAGTGGGTCTCTAGAGCCATTGCCAGGAGCTGACCAGCAGCTGCTCTTCTTGCCTGCAGCTCTGTTGAAGATGCACTGGACACCGGAACACGCCCAGCCCCTCAACCAGTGGCCAGAGCAGCACCTGGATGTCTCCTCCACCACCCCGTCACCGGCCCACAAGTTGGAGCTGCCTCCAGGGAGTCGCCAGCGCTGCCACTACGCTTGGGCACACGACGACATTTCCGCCCTCACAGCCTCCAACCTCCTCAAGAGATACGCGGAGAAGTACTCTGGGGTCCTGGACTCTCCCTACGAGCGCCCTGGCCTGGGCAGCTACGGTGACGCCGCCTTCCTCAACGGTGCCAAAGCGGACCCGGAGCCCTGGCCCGGACCGGAGCCACCTTACCCTCTAGCCTCACTCCACGAAGGCCTCCCGGGAGCCAAGCCGGCCGGCGCAGGTGGCTCCGCGGGCCTCGGCGGCTCCCCGGTGGTAGCAGGGAACCTAACTGAGCCTCTCTACACGGGCAACGCATGCGGGGGCCCGTCGGCGGCCACCGAGTACGTGGCGGGCTACGGAGGCGGGTACCTGGCGTCCGGCTACTGCGCGCAGACAAGCGCAGCGCTCGCTCCGCCGCCCCCGGCCGCGCTCCTGCAGCCAGCACCGCCACCCGGCTACGGGCCCTCCGCGCCACTCTACAACTACCCGGCGGCGGGCTATGCGGCGCAGCCCGGCTACGGGGCGCTCCCGCCGCCCGCCGCGCCGCCCGCGCCCTACTTGCCCTCCGGGCTAGCGGCGCCCCACGCCCTGCCCGCGCCCGCGCCACCCCCAGCCCGCGCCCTACGGCTTCCCCAGGGGCCGCCGAGGGCGTGTCGCTGAAGCGCAAGGCGGTGGACGAGGGCGCGGAGGCCCGCTACCGCAAGTACGCGTACGAGCCTGCCAAGGCCCCCGCGGCCGATGGTGCCGCCTATCCCGCCGCGGACGACGCCGAGTGTCGGGGCAACGGGTTCCGCGCGAAGCCACCCGGGACGACAGAGGATGGGACGGGCAAGTACGGCGGGGGCGGCTCTCTCAAGGTGCTGGGCTCCCCCGCCTACGCCCCGCAGCTGGAGCCCTTTGACAAGTTTGCGGAGCGGGTCCCAGCCGCGCACGGAGGATTCGCGGAGCCGTCCGGGGAGCCCGCCAAGGGCGTGGACCCGGGGACGCTGGAGCTGGTGAGCAGCAAGATGGTGGACTGCGGGCCCCCGGTGCAGTGGGCAGACGTGGCGGGCCAGGGCGCGCTCAAGGCGGCGCTGGAGGAGGAGCTGCTGTGGCCCTTGCTGAGGCCGCCCGCCTGTCCCGGCAGCGCGCGCCCGCCGCGGACCGTGCTGTTCTTCGGGCCCCGCGGCTGCGGCAAGGCGCTGCTGGGGCGCTGCCTCGCCACCCGGCTGGGTGCCACTCTGCTGCGCCTGCGCGGAGCCAGCCTGGCGGCCTCTGGTGCCGTCGAGGGCGCGCGCCTCCTGCAGGCGGCCTTTGCGGCTGCGCGCTGCCGCCGCCCGCGGTGCTGCTCATCAGCGAGCTGGACGCGCTGCTGCCAGCGCGGGACGACGGCGCGTCGCTGCGGGCGCCTCTGCTGACCTGCCTGGACGGTGGCTGCGGCGCGCGCGCCGACGGCGTGCTGGTGGTGGGTACCACCTCGCGGCCGGCGGCCCTGGACGAGGCCACCCGGCGGCGATTCGCGCTGCGCTTCTACGTGGCGCTGCCGGACGGCGCGGCGCGCGGGCAGATCCTGCAGAGGGCGCTGGCTCAGCAGGGCTGTGCTCTGAGTGAGCGGGAGCTGGCCGCCCTGGTGCAGGGCACCCAGGGCTTCTCTGGGGGCGAGCTGGGGCAGTTGTGCCAGCAGGCAGCAGCCGAGGCGGGCCTCTCCGGACTGCAGAGGCCCCTCTCCTACAAAGAAGTGGAGGCTGCTCTAGCCAAGGTGGGCCCTCGGGCTCCTCCCAAGGAGCTGGACTCATTAGTTGAGTGGGACAAAATGTATGGCTCCGGACACTGAGGGTGGCAGAGGAGGCCAACTCTGCCTTGGGTGGGATGTCTTTGGCCAAAGGAGTGATGAATGTGGGGCGGGAGAGGGAGGGCTCTCCCGGTGGATTTTTTTTTTTTAAATGGGAAGGAAAATGCTTCTGCCAGGCAGATCGATGCCATAAGCACCGGTGTACTCAGGTTTTTCCTATTTATTGTGGACGGGAAGTTCGCCATCTCTGCCCGGCAGACCCGGCACATCCGACATGAGTTGGCATCAGGGCCTAAGGAACTCCTGCTCTCTCTCCTTAACCTCTGTCTCTTGTCTTCTGGGCCACACCCTCCTTTCCCATTCTTCTTTCTCAGTATTGGCTTCCTTTTCTCCTCAGGGTTTTGTCACTGACCCCTCCCCATGCCGTCCCCGTTCCTTTTCAGCTCCTCCTTCCGGTCCCTATCTATCACCCTCTGTGCTTCTGTCTCTGTCGTCCAGTGTCTCCCGGACCCTGTGCTTTAACCCACCCTCCCTCATTGTTTTCATTCACACTGCAGCAACTCTTGGCGGAAGTTCTTCTGGCCTGGAGGCTGAGAAAGGTGGAGCAGGGAGCCCCAAGTCTCCTCTGTATCCTACCCACCTGAAATCTTGGGGTCTTAGGGATGGGACAAGGATAAAAACCACCCAAAGAAGGCTTTTGTTTTGCCTTTTGGTTTGTTCAATTTTTTTTTTTTGAGGGGAAGTCCCAGAAATGTAGGTTGCTAAATATTTTAGGCCTCTTATTTTTGTAAGATGTGTAGGATTTGCTGTTTTTCGTTTTATTTTGACAACTCAGGAAGAAACTGACCTCAGAAAGAATGTTAGAGTTTGGCTGCTCTTCTGTTGCCCTCAACCCCGTCCCTTGGGGAGCAGATTCTCCCAGACCAGAGAGATTTGAGGCTAATGAGGAAGACCAGACATGAGCAAGCTCCAAACTGCTGTTCCAGGGATAGAAACAGAATGTATCTAAGGGCTTCCTCCCCAGGACCAACTTGCAAGCAAGAGGTGAGGATGGGTCACAGGCCCCAGAGGAAGGGGCTTGCTGCTTTCTTGCCATTCTCTTCCTTGGGCCCCAGTCCTCAGCTTCCGGTGGTCTGCGAACCTTCCAGAGAGTTGGGGTACTCTTGTCCATTTCCTGCCTTAGAGGTGACCCAGGCAGAAGGTTCTCAGGCCATCTGACTGAAAGTAGGTTCTGTCAGAGACGCTCAATAAAAAGCTAAGAGGATTTCCTCAGGCATGAACATGGTCTGGCCACAAGTCTGGCTGGGCACAATATTGACTACTAGGAGCCAGGCCACCTGTGACAAGGCAGAGCAGTGCCCTGGAAAGGGTTCTGTGTCTCTGTACGGGGATGTCTACTTGTCCCCATGGAGTGCTGGGTCTAGCTAGACCTGGAGGGCCTGGAGGGAACTGGGTTGTTTTCCTGTGATGCTGGTCCAGAGCCCTTCTCTGCAAACCACATCCCTCCTGCTCCTGCTCCTCAGGCCATTTCACAATCTTTGGTGCAAGAAGGGACCCCCTCCCCCCATCTTTGTCCCACCTTAGCGTCCCCCCTCCCCCGCTTGCCCCTACAGCTCCTAGATCCCTTCACTTTCTGGATACTGAGGATGCTGTGGGAGACCTGGCGGGCGGGGGACAGGGTGCTGAGGGCAGGTGTGAGCCGAGGAGGAGGGTGAACAGGAGATCTGCTGTGTCCCCTTCATGTTCGTTCTCTCCAAGCCGCTCTCTGGAGCCAGCCAACCAAGTACAGGACTTGATGCCTCAAAGCAAGTGGCCCAGAGTGATGGATGCTGCAGGTGGTCCTGGGTGGGGCATAGAGTAGGGAGTTCTCTCAGGTCTGGGGGTGGGGGTGGGGATACCAGGGCAGGGAAGTGGGGTTGGGAACCCAGCTGTCCCTTCAAGCAGCAGCACCACTAGGGGGCTGGGTAGGAGTTTCATGGGCCAATCGCTAGGGTCCCCACACTTCCTTTGCTGGGTTCTTTCTGTTCCCAGGCTTGGAAGCTTTGCACAAGAAGACAGCCCCCAGCTGCAGCACCTACCTCATGAGCATGGGGCAGGATGGCAGGGCGGGTCTAGCCCTAGCAATGTTGGGGGGCATACCAAAGAATCCAGGGATGGAGCGTGGGGGAGGGCACGCTGGCCCTCCACTCCCTCTGCTAACATTGGGTTGGGATCCTCTCTCAGTTGTAACCCATTTCTACCTCATTTTGCTGTATGTTGTACATGGGCATATTTATCTCCTGTCTGATGATGCTCTGCAGTTGTGGTCTGTCTACCTCAGAAGAGACTGTATTTTAAAAGAAAATATTACACAGTATTAAAGTTATGACGTGTGGTACCCAGAGGATTGCTTGTGGGTATTGGGATGTGAGGAGTGTTGGCTACTCGGGTTGTCAGAGTCCTGGCTGGGGCTCTGAGTGTTTCTGTCCCTTCGGCAGAAAGTTTTGGGACCTGAAGCAGAAAAGGGGCCCCCAAGAGCAGGGCGGTAGCCCCGGATGAGCAACATGAGGGTCATACTCGTCTTCCTCAGGGTGGAGGGCAAGGTTTGGAGACATCTGAGGCCCAGTGTTACAGGCCACAGAGATTCTTCGCCCATTCCCTCCCTGCCTTTCAGTCCCAGTTATCACTGACAGCTCATGATAAGCTGGGAGGTGGAAAAATTGGGGACACCATTTAAAAGTCCCATGGAGAGGCTGGGACCCACTATCAGGCCTTTGCCTGCCACAGCTGGACCGTTAAAAATGTACCATGGGGGGGGGGTTGGGGATTTAGCTCAGTGATAGAGCGCTTGCCTAGGAAGCGCAAGGCCCTGGGTTCGGTCCCCAGCTCCGCTCTCGGGAGGCAAAGCCAGAAGCAGTCTCCAGAGAGACAAATGTGTATATTTCCGGATTCAAAGAACGAAACCTCTTGGACTTTGGAGGTCCAGGTAAGCCCTCCTGCAGTTTGTCATGCACCTAGTGTTTGAAGGCATTGTGGGAATGCCAAATAAAACCACCACCACCCCAAACTGCCAAGGATACCCCCTGAGAATTCACAGTGGGGATGGTCCCCCCAAACATATCCTGCATAACTATAAAAACTAGATAGGGGTGCTGGGGTAAGGTCATAGGAATCTTCTCAGAGCTGGCACAGTTGTTTGATGGTGACACAGTCTCTGGGAACTTGAGTAGACCCTAGAATTTCTGCATTCATTGGAGTACACACTGAAGGACAAATGGCTTCTCTCAAGAATGCCCAAAAGGGCTGTGGAAATGGTTCAACAGGTAGAGTATATGCCATGCAAGTGTGGGGGCCAGAGTTCGGATCCTTGGCACCCATGTAAAACTGGGTTAGTGTGGCACCTCACCTGTAATTCCAGCCCTTTGGAAGGCAGAAATAGGTGCTCCCTCAGAGTGAGACAGCTAGCTGGACTAACTCTATCAGTGGATTCTGGATTCAGCTCAGAGACTCTGACTCTTAGGAAGGAGGGAACTGATAGAGCCTGTTAGCCTCAGGCCTGTACCACTGCACACACAAGAGCTCCACACCACACAGACTCGGGGAAAAAGCCATCACAAATGGTGGGTCGGAAACCTTCCTAGGTAGGAGGGCTAGAGGCCAGCAAAACGTGGAGGCCAGAGAGGGTATTCTTGGCACCGTCTGCTATTTGGGACTAGAGCATAAAATAAAGGCAGGAGTACGAATATCTGATGTTGGAGGAGTCAGGCGAGACTGGAAGCTGCCCTTAAGGGCTGGTACACCACAATAAAGCCTCAGCTTGCAGGTGGGTAGGTGGCTGTGGACAGGGGATTGGCTCACAAGAATTCACACACAGAGTCAACAGGCCTTTCCTGAACACTTAGGTACTGGTCACTGTTGGGGCAATGTGGAGACCTCCGTCTCAAGGGCAGGGCAGTAAGAAGACCTGGCGGCAGCAGTGTGTTGGGCGTGGTAGGGGGCTGGGGATATGTGTGTGTTGACTGTGCTTGCGTGTGGCATCCTTCAGGAGGGATGAAACAGCGGGGTTCACCATGGAGGCCAAACTGCTGGCCTGTGAGCGGATCCACAGTCAAGCCGCCTTGGGAAATGACATTAGGCAAGAGTGGGCCCTGTGTGTGGATAGGGGAACCAGGAATTTGCTCAGTCCTGAGATGAGGGCTTAGACTAGCAGCTGTGAGAGCATGCTAACAACCAGGCATGCTGAGAGGGAATCTGGAACTTTGAATCTGGATTTGGAAGCTGATAGTGAGCAGAGGTTCCAGCGCTTCTGTTAGAAGTCGAAGGGTGGTAAATAAATTAGAAGAGGTTGGGGTATCAGTGGGGTTAGAGTGGGCACTTCAATATAAGGCCCAGACTCCTACCCAATCCCACAGCCATTACCATAGGTTGAGTCACTAGTTCCCGCCCACCATGGGGTGGGAGGAAGGGGGTTGAGGGTGAGGAGGAGGGCTGCTGGGAACCTTTATCCTCTGGACCCTGGGCGGTCAGATCTGTGCTCCACCCCCACCCCTGGTAGCCGAGTTCTCTCTGCAAAGAGAGTTCCGCTTTCCACGAAAGTTCCTCATCTCTGCGCCACAATCCCCTAGCCTCGCAACCGAGCCTCAGCATTCGGAGCCCCTCCCTCCGGTCGAGCCATGGCGTGGGCGCTGATCCTGGCCCTCTGCAACGGGGTGTTGGCCCCCACGAGCGCGCTGGACGCCATGGGCCCCCACGCAGCAGTCCGCCTGTCCGAACTGCTGACCCCGGAGGAGTGCAGCCACTTCCGATCTCTTCTCGAGGCGCCCGAGCCCGACGTGGACGAGGAGCTGGCCCGGCTATCTGAGGACCGGCTGGCGACGCCCGAGCCATCCATACTCGAGCTCGGGGCGCAGGACTTGGTGGAACAACGGCGGCGGGCCGCAGCGGAGCTGGCCCGGCTGTCTAAGGTCCCGCTGGCGACGCCCGAACCGCCCACGCCCTCGCTCACTGATGAGCCGCAGCTCACTGTACGCGCCGCAGCCGTACAGCCTTCGAAGGAGACGAAGGTCGCGCTCGAGTCCAAGGAGGTTTCCGACGGCTGCCGCGAGGCGCTGGCGACTTGGTTGGCTGCCCAGGCCCCGGCCCTGTCGTGGGACCGCGTGGCCCGAGCCCTACGGCGCAGCGGCCGCCCTGATGTGGCGCGGGAGCTGGCCAAGAACCTCCATCAGCAAGCGACGTTGAAGCTGCGGAGGTCGGGCGCGAGTTTCCTGCAGCAGCTTAGGGCTCCAGCCCCCGCCCCGGGCCCCGCCCCGGGCCCCGCCCCCGCCTCCGGCCCCGCCCCAATCATGGCCCCCTGCCCTGGCCCCGCCCCCGCCCCTGCCCCCGCCCCCAGCCCCTCCACGGCTCCGCGCGCTCGGCGTGCCGCGGCCCCTACGCCCGCCTGGGACCAGCTGGAACTGATCGTGGAGCGCCTGCCGCAGCCTCCGTACACGCGCAGCCCCTCAGCCTGGGCCGGGCCGCTGGCGCTCGGCCTCTTCGCCGGCTTCCTGGGCGCGCTGTGCTCCGGGGCGCTGATCACCTTGCTAACGCGGTGGATCACCGGCGACGACCGCGACGGCGACCCTGCGTGGTCTCGTGCCCGAGGCCGGGCTGCCTTCTCACCGCCCAGACCGGCTCGGTCGCCCTGCAGCTGGGAAGCGGAGCCGCTCCTGCCTCGGGCCTGGGCGCAGCAGCGAACCTCGCCCCTCTGCCCGCCGCTGTGAACGGTCGGCAGCGAACGGCTATAAAGTTTCCTAACGCGGCGGAGGGCGCGGTCTGTGGCTGCTTGGTTGGAAGTGGGGGCGCGGGAGCCGACTAGGGGTCCCCAGCGTTGCCCAGCGCCCGCGTGCTTGGCTTCTGGATGCTCTCGTCTGTACGCTGCGTGCTGGGAAACTGTTGCTTCTTAGGGGTGCAGTCGGCCTCTTGAACCAGAGCTGTGAGACTTGCAAGACTGTGCCCCGAGGTGCTGAGTGTGTGTGTGTGTGTGTGTGTGTGTGTGTGTAGTCCAGATGGATCCCAGACACTGTGTGTGTGTGTGTGTGTATGTGGTGTGTGTGTAGTCCAGATGTGGATCCCAGACACTGTGTGTGTGTATGTGCATGTGTATGTGGTGTGTGTGTAGTCCAGATGTGGAGCTTAGATACTGCATGTGTGTGTGTGCATGTGTGTGTGCTGTGTGTGTAGTCCAGATGTGGAGCCTAGATACTGCATGTGTGTGTGCGTGTGTGTGTGTGTGTGTGGTCCAGATGTGGAGCCTAGATAATGCGTGTGTGTGTGTGTGTGTGTGTGTGTGTGTGTGTGTGTGTGTGTCCAGATGTGGAGCCTAGATAATGCATGTGTGTGTGTGTGTGTGTGTGTGTGTGTGCTGTGTGTGTAGTCCAGATGTGGATCCCAGACAGAATGTGTGTGTGTGTGTGTGTGTGTGCTGTGTGTGTAGTCCAGATGTGGATCCCAGACAGAATGTGTGTGTGTGTGTGTGTGTGTGTGTGTGTGTGTGTAGTCCAGAGTGTGCAGTGCCACTCAGTCACTCAAGCAAGCTTCCTTGCCACTTTCCCACCCATCTCCGAGGGACGAGCCAGCCCCACCCGGAAACCAAGCCTTGGAGAGCTGTTGCCAGGGGATCCTGGGGTTAGGGGTCTGGGGTGAGAGCCATGACAGAATGACAGGCCAGTCCAAGAGGAGAGTTGAAAACAAGATTGACGTAACCCTTTATTGCAAATTCTAAAGTAAAAAGATGTACAGTACAAAGTAAAATTGAAAATCCAGACTATAAACTTCCAGTCCACTTACACATTCGCATTTCTCAAGCGTTTCTGCCATTTCCGCATAAACAGAACAGGGAACGAGTGGAGGGGTTAAGGAAGGAGATACAGCAAGGGGGAAAATTAGAAGAATCACAAACCCCAGAAGCAAGTGCAAGGAAAGACATTTCTCGACCTGCTGTCCTGGTGATGAGAAGCGGGGGGTGGAGCAGTGCAGTTTAAAATGGCTCTCAGAATAGCAGCGTTTATGGTACTAGTTCCTCTTCCTCAAGTCCAAAGAATGCTTTGCCCTTCCCTGGCGCCTTTGTCTCTGTATCTCAGAACGCTTTACAAAACATCTAGTTAAAGCCTCACAACACCCCTGTGAGGTAGGTCAGTATTATTATCCCCATTTTACAGATGGGGAAACTGAGGCACAGAGAGGTTAAGTGACTTGCCCAAGGCCACACAGCGAGCCAGTGGTCAAGCTAGGGATGGAACACAGTTCTGTCCCTCTTCTGGAACCACTGGACCACACTCCCCTTTACCTATGTGCATTCTTCACACGCACACACACGCACACACACGTGCACGCCTACATGTGCACACCTGCCCACTTCACCCCACTTAGCCTTTATGTACAGCAAACAGCAGTGGGGTCAGGGGCAGGGGTGCCTCAGGAGTATTTTAATGGAGGAAATCTTGGCAGTCTCGAGAAGAGGCAAGAAGCACAGGCCGGGGTGCAAGTCTTGACCTCTGAACCCAGACTTCCTCTTCTCCTGACCCCCTGGCTGACTGACGGCAGCTAATTCTTTAGGGGGCGGGGGAGTACCTGAAAATGAACGAAGCTTTTTGCAAAACTTTGGGCAACATCTGAGAAAAGAAAGAGGCATCGTTACAGAAGATGCTCAGGACTCGGGTCACCAAGTCCTGACCCATGGCAATTTTACCTCCACGGAAGGCCTGGAGGCTGGGGCTGAGGGACAAGGACAGGGACTGACCTACCAGCCGTCTCTCTCCAGTTCAGCTACTAGCGTGGACTAGAGTGGGCACTTCAAGATCCTCCTGAGTGTTCCTAGACCAGGAGACATGGCCTGGAGAGGGATGTCCCCGAGGGGTGCCCCTCCCCTGCACAGATGTGAAGGGGGCAGCCCCAGTCTGCCGGGCTGCTAATGGGAGTGGGTGGAAGGCAGGGCCCAGCACTAGTAGTGGAGTGGAGGCTGCTAGGCAGCATGCGCTAGCCTTGGGGGATGGCGGTGGGTTTTTTCTTCTTTCTTAAATCATATCCATGAACAAGGCAGAAGTAAGGCCAGACCAGCTGGGTTGGTTGACGTCATCTCTGGGGGCTCTGCTGGGTGGGACTGGTGAGGGAGGGGCCCAGCCTAAGGCTAATGCCACATGCAATCAGCAAGCAGGGGCCTGGGGGCAGGGGCAGGACCTGGCTTTTCTCTGCAGTGCCTACTTAGAAATGGGAGACTCTGGTTCTCCTCCTTCCCAAAAGCTCCACAGTCCCGGTTCCCAGACCCCTTCCAGAATTCAAGAACTGGAAAGTCAAACACAGACATACAGCAAGACAGGCTTCCCTTCGTGTGGAAAAAAGGGCCGTTTTTAGTTTTGTTTCCTTTTGGCTAATAGTGATTTACTTTTTCTAAAAATCATGTGTCGTTTAGGGCAGCGTTGGGCTCCATGCGCTCACTAACACTATTGGTCTTTTACAGTTTACATTGGTTGTGGTGGTAAAATGAGAAGCCCTTTGGGGCGCTGTATGTGGCTCCAGGGGCTCTGACCGGAGCTCGTCTCTGCCCACAGCCCAAGTGGCTCATTTCCTGATAGTGAGAGCAGGGCCGCTCTCTCGCTCGCTCGGACTGAGGAAGATTCTCCTGCTCCCACCCTCTGCCCTGTGACTCCCAGCCTCTCACCCTGAGCCGCAGGGAAGTTAAGGGAGAGGGGAGTGTTTTCACACAACCAGTAGTCATGGTGACTACTGCTCAGGGGCTTTGGCTCTGCGTTTTAAATGAACAGCATCACATGACTTTTTGCTTTTTTGTCCTTTTATTATTATTTTTAAAGGAGGATCGTGGAATATAAATACTGCACCAAGGACCCAGCTACAAAAAATAAATATTTATATTATATTTATATATCTATATATATATATATGTGCAGTGGTACTGGCTTCTGCTGCTCTTTGATGGGCCTCATGAATGTTTGGCAAAAGCGCTGCCACTTGCTCACGGAATGAAGACGCAAAACAAAAGCAAACCAACCGAAAACCGCCATAGCTGATTCTTTAAGGTTCAATGCCTGTTAACTGCGGGTGTGAACTGCTGGTGATGGTGTGGTGCACAAGAAAGGAGTGTGGAGCACGGATGGAGAGAGGGTGAGGCGGGCAGGGAGCAGCTGGGTGGAGGGAGCGAGGGTGAGGGGTCTTGGTGGGAGGGGCCTAACCGAAGTGAAAGTTCAGAGCAAGCGCAGTTGGAGGTGGCTTCTTCCCTGCAAGGCTGTTGGAGGGTGTGGGAAACTGAGGCACAGCCTGCCAGGCTGGGTCAGGAGCTGGGGGAGGAGGGTCAGATCTAACAGCTTACCATTGCTAGCACGGTGCTTGGTGTTCCTAGCAGGATCAAATAGCTGTTGCCCATCTCAAGATCTAAGAACAATGATTAAGTTTAGCCAAATCTTGCATAGAAGTGGTTAGAATTTATTGCACATTGGAACAAAAATATATATATATTTTGTTGTTTTGGAAAAGACCATTAGCAATAAAAAAATTTTTTTTGTTTGTCTGTCTGGTTAGGGGTATACATTGGCTGACAGCTTCTAAATTCTAAGAAGAAAGGAAAGTATAAAAAATAAAAATAACCATGACAGTGGCATAAGCCAGAAGCCATTTCCTATTTAATAAGTCAGTAATTTGTATTTACAAAAAGACATGCCAATAAAATAAAATTGTATATTACAGTATTTATAATTCTCTTAAAAAGAATAACCACAGGTCAGCTCCTGTTTTGTGCTGTTTGCGACCTTGCCTGCAGGTGGTGCTCTATGCTTGTCCTAGCTGCGGTGACACAGCCCCACTCCCAGAGCTGGGAGAGTTGGATGGTGTCTGCCGGTCCAGGACGCCAGAAAGCTCTGCTCACTGACTCTGCTGTGGTTTGTTCTATGCAAAACTAGTCAGGTGGACTGGGAGATTACATCGGAGCGCTTCTACTGCAAGGCAGACTGGTGTGTCTCATGTGTCTACTGATGGGTTGCTCGCTTCCCTCCACACTATCTATGCTCAGGAAGGGTTTGTGTTGATTTGGTTCAGAGACTTTCTGACATTCAAGTGCAGCGTCTTGGCTTTGAAACCTTGTGGTCAGGTGAGACACCCTGGACTAAAAACCGTCCTCTGTAAAGCAGGAGATGGAATGGAAGATATGGGGCCCCTCCGAAGCCATCCCCCAACAACAGTGGGCAGGCCACTAAGCAGAGAGCAAGGTGGGCTGAAAAGAAAGGCGGGGGGAGCTGCGACACCCTAAAGAATTACTACTGAGTCCCTTCTCACAAAAGCCATCGCAGAAACAAGACCAAGTGGGCTCGGTCCAGAGGCAGCCCCGTCTCTCCACAAGGTGGAGACCATCATTCTAATCACAAATGGAAGAGTCTGCAGCCACACCCCAGCCAACACTGCTGTCCTCACCAGCCCTGAGCAGCCGGGAAGGGGAGCCCTGCTGGCTGGAGGGATATGGCAGAAGCAGGAAGAACCATGCAGCTGGGAGCCTGTGACAACCCTTCTGCAGGAGAGGGCAGTTCAGAATATCTGAACCCCTTCCCATAGCTACCTGAGCCTGGAGAAAAGCAGACAGACATGACACTGAATGTAGTAAGCACCCCAAACCCCCAAAGGTATTTGTAGTCCCCCAGAGGCCCCCTAGAGGTAACATGCTACGATCAATAGCACTTCATCTCTACCCCAAGTGTCAGTTCTCCAGTATGAAGGCTAAACAATCGTCAGAATATTGCGAGATACAAATGAACTCTTTTTCTATTGTTATTAATTTTTTTAGCCCTAGGATTTGGTTTTACAGTGACATTAATAGTACAAGCCATTCGGGGCCAAAAGTCTCCCCATGAACTGGACAGAGCAGCAAAATGTGCAACAATGGCTGTGCGTTAGAGATGTCTGTCAAACATGTACACGCGCGGATCCATCTGCTCGTTTGGTTGGATTGTTTTGTTGGTAGTGGTCAATTGGTTAATTATGTCTCCCTACCCAGAGGTGTACGAAAGAATCCTACACTGAGAGGACTGCAGCCGGTGTGGAACTCTTACCATTTCTCCATACAGTGAACGGTGCAGGGCTGGTCCTGTCCGAAGGCTGAGCCGGTGGGCGGGGACAGGAGTACTAGTGTCCTGTGGTGTATGGGTCTCATGCATGACTTCTGAACACAGCATGCCATCATGCAGGTCACTTCTATGCATTGAACGAGCACAATATTTGGGATTGGCCTGAGCAAGTCCTCCTCAGCCTGAAACCCTGATTTTTTTCCCCCACCCATCTCCAAACCACGTGCCGCTCGTGTGGAGAAGATGCTGTTATGTTAAAGAAACAGACGATTAGTGACATAGGCTGAATGTGTGTGTGTCTTTGTGTGTCTGTGTGCGTGTGTGTTTCTTTTTGCTGCTTAGCTTAACTAATGTAAGAATTCAAATATTGTTTGCATGAACAAACAAACTTTTAAAGTGATGCTTTCTGCTTCTGAGAATCAACAAAATGAAAAAATAAAATCCATTTGGCTGCAGCGGTGATCTGCTGGTCCCGGCAGCCGCCTCGGTTTTGTATCCTGGTTAGTTTAGTCCTAAGTTGCATTGACTAAGTGTGGAACATGCAGTAACCGTCTGCCCAAGCGATAGAAGATCTGAGTCCAGGGAGCAGGGTCCTTTGTCCCCAGCAGTCACCGCTCAGGATGCCACCATGTCACATGTAAGCAGACTATGTTTGGTATAGGTCTCCAGTACAGCGTTCGCACAGCTGCTCTGCATCCGTGAGATTCGGAAGTGTGTAAACAAGCTTTCACTTGCCAGTGTTCAGCCGGGGTAAGCGTCCCTTCCCCTCCTCTAGCACTTGGACTCCCTGACCTCTTTTTGCCTCTTGGCTCTTTCCCTTCTGCCCTCCTCCGCACGCTGCTGCTTCTCCTTGTCTGGCTTTGTGACGCTGTCGTAAGAGGGAAGGGACGCTGTGGACGGGGTGCTCTCCTTCTTCTCTCTGTGCGTGCCTCCATTCTCCAGCTTGCTGGAGGCCATCTTTCTGCAGATGAAGCCCCGCCTAGCCAAGTGTCCCCTGTAGGCACGCTGCAGGACCACCGCAGACACCTCCTCCTGCTTGCGCCGCAGAGTGGTTGTGATAGGCTCGTAAGACACTTTGGAAGGATTGGATGCCACGAACCGCTCCTCCATCTGCTGCCGCAGGATGTCCAACTCCCCACTGTCTCCCAGGACTCGCTTGGTGAAGGCGAAAAGGATGTCCAAGCAGTGGATGCGATCTCCGCTCACCATGGGCAGGTCCATGGCGATGAGCTCGATGGTGTTGGGCTTGGGTACTCGGAGCGGGTGCTCCAGGGCGTCGGCAAAGTCTGCCAGCTTACAGTACTCGATGAACTGGGTGGCGTCCGGGTCAAACTTCTCCCAGATTTCATAGAAAGTCTCAAAGTCGTCCTCACTCAGAGGGTCGGCGCTCTCCTCGGTGGCCACGCTGAAGTTCTCCAGGATGATGGCGATGTACATGTTCACCACAATCAGGAAGGAGATGATGATGTAGCTCACAAAGAAGAAGATGCCCACTGAGGGGTTCCCGCAGTCCCCTTTGAAGCCACTCCCTGGGTGCTCCTTGTCCAAGCTGCAGTCAGGGGGGCGGTTCAGGATTGGCAGCAGCAGGCCATCCCAGCCAGCAGAGGTTGTGATCTGAAACAGGCAGATCATGCTGTTGCCAAATGTCTCGAAGTTGAACATGTCGTCAATGCCGGCCTCGTGCTTCACGTATGCGAAGTTGGACATGCCAAAAATGGAGAAGATGAACATGACGAGGAAGAGCAGGAGGCCGATGTTGAACAGGGCGGGCAGCGACATCATTAAGGCAAAGAGCAGGGTGCGGATCCCTTTGGCGCCCTTGATCAGACGCAAGATGCGCCCGATACGGGCCAATCGGATGACTCGGAATAGGGTTGGGGAGACGAAGTACTTCTCAATGATATCAGCCAGGAACATTCCTGAGGGAGGAACAGAGGAAGTGAGTACTGAGGTCAGGGACCCCCTGCCCTCCTCTTACCCGGCTCTGTGAAGCACACGAGTTCAATGGACGGGCATGTAGAATGGGCGTCACGATGAACAGTGACACGGTCCAAAGGCAGAAATGTGGAGAACGCAGTAGTGGGAGACTGTGTGCTCAGGGCTTAACCGTGGCCAGCACATGACCCTGGGGGCATGCACAGGCCACAGTGGTTCTAGTGTTTTTACAGTTTTACTCTGTGTGAATTCATTAACACGGTGTCCTCTGTTTAGGAGAGGGTCAGGGCTCTTTCTGTAGCTCTGTATTTAAGATGTTCACTAGTGTTTTTACAGTTTTACTGTGTGAATTCACTAACACGGTGTCCTCTGTTTAGGAACGGTCAGAGCTCTCTCTGCAGCTCTGTATTAAGATGTTCACTGCTTTTGTCTGCACCTCGGGCTCCTCAGATGGAAATGGCTTCACATTATCCCTTCCTGTGGCTGGAACAAAATCTGTTCTCCTATCAAGGACCCACTGTGTCATGTGTGCACACGCAGCTTTCAAATGTTCCCCGTGACACACTACCCTTTGACTTCATGTCTAATTCCTCTGCGGATGCTCTGCGTTCTCAGAACATCCTATTCTTCGCTTTTCACCCCCATCCTCACGAGACAGCTCGCCTTGGAGACTAAAGCGGCCCACCCAGGGGGCCTTCTGCTTGGTGCCCCAAGATTCTGAGCTGAAAGGTGTAAATCAGAGGGCAGTTTCAAAGCAGGGAGCAAAAGCAGAGGTGAAGTGGACAACTGCCTCCCCTCCCCTTTGACCCAGCTTACACAGATCACGTGTCTTAAAACTAAGAAGTGACTTGGGGTGGCATGGGGGGGGGTCCAAGGAAGGCCATGGATAAAAGAGGAGATGGAAAGGCCAGGGGTGAGAGTTAGAGCTGTTCTCTTTCCATCAGTTAGAGTTGTTCTCTCTACATCAGCCTTACTTTCTGCCTTCTACAGGCCAAGGAGCCAATATGAACACCCACTCAAATGAAGCTTTTAACTAGGGAAGGGTCTCTTAGCCATAAGAATTCACAAGTATTGAGACCAGCTTCAGAACTCAAGAGTCTCTCCTCTGAAGGTTTCAAGCCAGAAGAGAAGGGCTGGAGAAGGGCACAGCAGCTAAGAGCCCTTGTTGTCCACGCAGAAGACCCAGGCTCCAATCCCAGCATCCACATGGTAGTGTACAACCACCCATAACTCTAGTCACAGGGGCTCCGACAACTTCTTCTGGCCTCCAGGGCATTGCATGCACATGGTGTACAGCTATACATGCACATAAACACCCACACACTATATAGTAAAATAAAAACTGGGGTTAGAGAGATGGCTCAGTGGTTAAGAGCACTGACTGCTCTTCTAGAGAACCTGGGTTCAATTCCCAGCAACCACATGGTATCTTACAAATGTCTGCATATCCAGTTCTGGAGAATTCAGCACTCTCTGGATCTCCATGGGTATGGATCTCTCTCTCTCTCTCTCTCTCTCTCTCTCTCTCTCTCCTCTCTCTCTCTCTCTCTATATATATATATATATGTGTGTGTGTGTGTGTGTGTGTGTAAAAATCTCCAGGCAAACACACTTAATAAAAACCCAGGAAAGGTCCTCTCCTTGCATATCCATATGCAGGCAAAACAGTTACACAAATAAGCTTTTTCGTTTGCTTGAAACAGGGTCTTATTATGTAGCCCTGGCTGTTCTGGAACTTGCTATGTAGACCAGACTGGCCTTGAATTTACAGAGATCTGCCTGCTTCTGTCTCCAGAGTACTGGGATTAAAGGGTGTGTAGCACCATGCCCTGACATAAGTCTAAAGGAAGGGGATGGTATGGGAACCAGAGACAGAGACGCGAGGCGTACTTCAGAAGGTGAGTATAGACAGTGACTCTCAAAAGCCAGGACCTTGTGCAGACTCACCTCAGATACTCTAGCTTAGGGATTCTTGGGAAAATGCCCAAGACTCAGTGTCCCCCATGACATCTTTGTCCTTACAGGGTGATGTAGGTAAAGGGAGATCACCTGTCTTGTGTTCACAGTCACCAACCTCAGACCAGGGTGCAGCCAGCCGTGCTCTTGACTACCTCCCTGTCTGTCTGTCTGTCTGTCTGTCTGTCTGTCTGTCTTTGTTGTTTTCAGCACTGTTTTGTGGTATTAGAAGTCAGTCACGCCTGCCTGGAGCCCAGGCATGCACACAGCACATGGGATGCTGTTCCAGGAGGCGACAGCATGTTCTGAGGAGTCAACAGGCTCACACATTCTCTCTTCACCCCAGAACCCCAACCTGCCATGTTTTTAGGTTGAAGAAAACAGGAACTCTGGGCTAACCTGAGTTCTGTTTCTTTTACCTCCTGGGTAAATGACCCATGTAGCGAAGATAAGACACCTCGTTTCTGGTGACATTATGAGGCCCCAGTGAGACAATGTGGGGAGAACTTTCCAGTTAGTGCTGTCTCAGTAGCCAGAACCAGTGATCACTGCTGCAGTTACTGTCCACCTTAGCAATCTCCGCCCACTCTTCTCATCACGTGCACGTGTGTATGTACTTACACGTCAAGGTCAACTTTGGGTGTCATTTTTTAGGTATTATCCATTTTGTTTTTTGAGACAGGGTCTCTCACTGGCCTGGAGTCCATCAATTAGGCCACATTGGTTAGCCAGTGAGCCCAGGGCTCTTCCCTGTCTGCCTCCCGAGTAAAGGGATTATAAGTGTGTATACCACGCCCAGAACATGGATGCTAGGAATCAAACTCAGGCCCTCATGCTTGTGCAGTATACTGGCTGGCTTATGTCAACCTGACACAAGCTGGAAAAAGGGAGCCAACTGAGAAGATGTCCCCATAGGAACAGGCTGTGGGCAAGCCTGGAGGGCATCTTCCTAATTAGTGAATGGAGGTGGGCCCAACCCTTTGTGAGAGGGACCATCCCAGGGCTGGTGGTGCTGGGTTCTATGAGACAGCAGGCTGAGCAAACCATAATGAGCAAGCCAGTAAGCAGCATCCCTCCATGGCCTCTGCACCAGCTCCTACCTCCAGGTCCCTGCCCTGCTGAAGTTCCTGTCCTCATTGCCTTCGATGAACCCTGAATAAAAACACCCTTTCCTCCACAAGTTGCTTCTGGTCATGGTATTTCATCACAGCAATAGTAACCCTGACTAAAACACTCAGCCAAGCATTTTACCAGCTGGGCCATCTCCCAGGCTATTGCCACCGGAAAAAACAAGCTTCTTTTACTTTTCCTGGTGGACTTTAAATCTCTTGAAGGCAAATCATATTTTATCTCTTGCCTCTGAGCTGCAGCATTTGCACCCAAGAGCGCTGAGAGCTCCCAGTAGGAATACACTAGCCATGCGACCTTCCTGGGAGGCTGAGGTGCACACAGAGGAGGGATATGAGAGCCACCACCAGTCCACCCTGCTTGTCACTGCTCTCAGAAATCTGGTCCTCACACCTGGGGTCCTTGTCCTTCCTCTGGCCCTGCCCACTCATCCCTTTCCCGTGGCCCCGCTTACTCACCCACAATGGAGAGGATGACCACCACAAAGTCAAAGATGTTCCAGCCAATGGTGAAATAGTAGTGTCTCAAGGCAAACATTTTGAGCACACACTCGCAGGTGAAGAAGATGACAAAGACCAGATTAATCCAGTAAAGAATGTTCTCCATCTGCTTGCTCTGAGTGTCTGTCTCCACCATCATTGTCACCATGTTAAGGCAGATGAGCATCATGATCACAATGTCAAAGGCTTGTTGAGTGACGAAATCAAAGACAATCCCTTGGATTTTGTTCTGCAGAGGAAAGACAGAAACAGGTTCACAGAAGCCTTTAGACCCAGGGGCTGCTGCTCTGCTCCTGGTGCGTCCTTGTTGCCCTCTCAGTGACAGTACCTGCTGTCATCTGTCTGGAGCGCCCACAGAGCCCTCTTCAGGAGAGCTGGCCTCAGTGTCCTCAAGTACTGTTCTGCTGGCCTGGGCAACACCACCCCACCTGAGGGTCTTCTCCGTCCTGATGCTGTTCCAGCCCCAGTGGCTACTTTCTCCAGAGACAAAGGGTGCTGCACTCATAGTGGATTCACCATGCACCTCCTGAGGACCTCGCCCAGCTACTCCCTTTTCACTGTTCTTAAGTCAGAAAGTGGACTTCATCCTTGCCTCTCGCCCAGACTCCAAGCACAGTCCATCAGTTTGAGGTGGGGTCTTCTTCTGTAGTCAGGCTGGCCTGCAACTCAACTGTGTGGCCCACATTGGCCTGGAACTCACAGCAGTCCTTCTTCCTCAGCCTCCCGAGTGCTGGCGTTACTGGCATATATGTGTGTATGAATGCAAGCATTTGTAATATTTATAAATAACATGTTTTAAAGATTTATAGCTGGGCAGTGGTGGCATTTAATCCCCATCACTTGGGAGGCAGAGGCAGGTGGATCTCTAAGCTCAGGGCCAGCCTTGTCTACAGAAAGAGTTCCAGGACAACCAGGGCTGCATAGAGAAACCCTTCTTGAACCCTCCCCCATCCCAAGATTTATTTACATTTAGTATATGCATAGGGTATGTGCACATGGGTGCCTGGAGGGGGGATGTGGCGCTGGACCCTGCAGCTGGAGCTCCAGGTGTCTGTGAGCTGCAGGTGTCTGTGAGCTGCAGGTGTCTGTGAGCTGCAGGTGTCTGTGAGCTGCAGGTGTCTGTGAGCTGGTGACCCTCCCTGGTGCTGGCTCCTGTGCAGAGGAGTACACGTCCCTAGCTCAGCAGGCTCCACGTGGGTTTTGTTATTGTTGTTTGAGACAGGGTTTCTCTGTGCAGCCCTGGCTGTCTTGGAACTCACTTGGTAGTCCAGGGTGGTCTCAGAAATCCACCTGTCTCTGCCTCTGGAATGCTGGGATTAAAGGTGTGAGTCACAGCCGCCTTATGGCCTCGTGACTTTATACTTTAGTGAGGCTTCTGAACGCAGGTGTGCACGGAGCTTGGGAAAACAGGCTTTCCGGCTGCTTTTCATTTCTAGACAAGGTGAAAAGCCGCACAGGAAGAGAACAGCGCTCTCTCCAAAAGGTCCAGTGTGAGGGTTGACTGGACTGAAGATCACTAAGCACCATCCCACTGGTGGGGTGGGGGAGGGGGAGGGTCCAGAAGGAATGAGGAAGAGGAGCCAGCTCTCATCACCTCCCCTCTGCTTCCTGATTATGGGATGTTAGCACGCTGCTGCCACATCCTTATTGCCACCATGTTTTAGGGCACAGCAGCTGTGAAAATACTGACCAAACCTTAGTGCTTTTGTTATTTGAAAGGTGATGTCACTATGTAGCTCAGGCTGGCCTCTAACGTTGTGACAGTCCTGCCTTGGTGCCACCATGCCTGACTACCGAATCCTGCCTTGAACAGGTAGCGGAGGGATCACTTTCCTTCGCTCACCTTTGGCAGCGTGCTGTCTCATAGGAGGGCTCCGGGCACGGGCCAAGCACTAATGCAAACCCGCTTCACTCCTAATCACGGCTGCTGAGCTCTTACTGAGCATCTAGGAGAGGACCGGCAGGCAGCACCAGGCAGCACCAGGCAGCCAGTCACTTCTTCCTCTGTAGTAGCCCTAGTGTGTTCTTTCCAAACAGATGTATAGTGTGCCATTGTTAGCCTGCCCACTGTACCTACCAAGGGTCGGGGGATGGGCTTCTGTGGCTTCTTGGAGCCCAGCTTTTTCATGGCATTGTAGTACTTCTTCTGTTCCTCTGTCATGAAGATGTCCTGACCTCCAAAGTAGAGAGAGAACACAGAGAGGACAATTACAACCGGCTCTGGATGTGCAGCTGAGCACCACTGAAGACTACTTTCCCTCCAGAGGTCATCGTGGTGGCAAGGACTCCCACAGGGAGCACTCCTGGGGCAGTTACCACAGTCAGAGACAGTTCCAGTGGAGATGTCTGGAATCTTCCAGGCCAAGTCATGAGATAGGACTGTCTGACTCCAGGCTTTCAGAGCAGGAAGTGGAGAGAGCAAGGGACCAGAGGGCAGTCACACCAATGGGAAAAAATTATTTTTATCCAGACAGGGTCTCATTGTGTAATCCTGGATGGCCTATGGAGTGAGAATCTCCTGCCTCTGCCTCTTGAGTGCTGGTATTGAAGGTGTGCATGCCCTGTGTGCACCATGCCCTGTGTGCACCATGCCCTGTAGCCCTTCCAAACATCACAAAAAGGATCTTTCAGTGTAGCAAACAGCAAATTCACTTTTTATGAAATTCAAAATTTGGAACTTGTGGTATAAAAAGGCAGCTTAGAATTCTTGTGACTCCCTGCATGGACTAAACTTGTAAGAGAACAAGGTAAGTCTAAGTCAGTCTTCCAGTGTGCTTTAGAAGAACCATTACCACAGGAAGTGAATCCTTTGAGGATGCCCTCTCCACTTCCACTGTGCTACGGGTGCCAGGTCCAAGTCTCCCCGTGCTACTATCTCTTTTCTCTGTCCCTCCTTCTGGCAGAAAGTCCCACCAGGAGTGGCCTCAAGAACACAAAACTTCAGGGAAATGTTGTAAACCACACACTGCAAAGTTCAGCCTCAAACAAAAGGGGCTGTCTGGGGCTGGTGTCTGGACAGTGGGACAGCCTTACCATAAGGTGGCACTTTGAGTTTTAGGGAGGAAGGGAGGGAGGGAAGGAGGGGAAGAGGGAGGGAGGGACAGAGAGAGAGAGAGAGAGAGACAGAGACAGAGAGAGACAGAGATAGAGAGAGACAGAGAAAGAGGGGCATTCTCTCTCTAGAAACAAGGCCAGAGAGCCTCTCATCTGGGCTGGCCTCAGCTGCTGGCAGCAGAGAGGAAACCTATCTTTTTCTTCTGCTGGTTGAAGTTGTCGATGATGACACCGATGAACAGGTTGAGGGTGAAGAAGGAGCCGAAGATGATGAAGATGACGAAGTAGATGTACATGTAGATGTTGCCCTCGTAGTCAGGCTGCTCGTCTGGCTGTCCAAGGACAGGAGAGAGGGACTCAAGTCAATCCCTGGGTCATCAGGTGGCTGACTCCAACATGCTGAAGCCACCAGCCCTCCCTCTGTGTGGCTGACAAGCTTGGGTTCTCTCTGCCCTCTCACGGTCTACCTGTCCTTCAAAGGCACTGTCACCTATGGGATGCGGTACAGGGAGCAGGCAGGAGGGTAGGGTAGTCAGTGCCACCAGGGTCAAGTAACCAGTTGGGTCTGACTAAGCAGTGACATAGGGAGGGTTTACTGAGAGGAGGAAAAGTATGTACAATTAACCGGACAAGCACTTAGTGTCCAAGGAGACACTTCCGGCCCTCTACTCTTCCCCACTGCGTGGTTCCTGATGGATCTACCGCACACCTTGCTCTCTATCATCTACACTGGCCGCATTTCACCATGCGTGTCCTTACCTTTCGGGAATCTACAGCCGCATACATGATGTCCATCCAGCCTTTGAAGGTTGCCTGGGAAACAGAGTCAGTCATTAGACTGTGCCTGTTAAGGAGTAGTTTGGGAGTCAAGGCAAGGTTCTAAAGGCCAGGCTTAGGTTTGATAAGAGTCAAAATGGGGGTGGGGGGTTACGTAGGTATAGCTTTCAGGGACATAAGAGTTACTTTTATCAAGAAAGATTCCAAAGAGGCGTCGAGTGAAGTCCCTGAAAATATCACTGGAGTTTAGCAAAGAGATAGATGGCAGCGACTGGACTGACACTCACTGACAGGGTCTGAGAGCAGAGGTCACAGCGAGAGCAGGTGGGTCGTGTGCGTGAATGCTTGGACGCCTGCCCAGGAGCCACTCTATGAACAGGAGTTACATAAGCACCAAGTGCCTGAGAGACTCACAGTTGCACTAAACACACAGACCCACAGGCTTGGGACTCTTCCCTCACTAACACACACATGTGGCCCTAGGATTCCCTTACTGACTTCGTTCTCAGCAGCCTCATCTCAGCCCTCCTTCAGCCTGCTCGAGTGGCACAGTGGAGCAGACATAAACAGTTAGCATCCTCAGCCTTGCTGAGCTCAACCAGATTCTAGACTTTGGGGAGGGCGTGGGGGGCTGCTTTACTCATCAGATGACCTGATGACAAACAGTCCTGCGCACACACGGACAGTGGACTCGTGGGGCTGTCCCTCCTGTGAACACGGACAGTGGACTCGTGGGGCTGTCCCTCCCATGCACACGGACAGTGGACTCGTGGGGCTGTCCCTCCCGTGAACACGGACAGTGGACTCGTGGGGCTGTCCCTCCTGTGAACACGGACAGTGGACTGTGGGCTGTCCTCCTGTGAACACGGACAGTGGACTCTGTGGGCTGTCCTCCCTGACACACGGACAGTGGACAGGGGACCCTCCTGTGAACACGGACAGGGACTCGTGGGGCTGTCCCTCCTGTGAACACGGACAGTGGACTCGTGGGGCTGTCCCTCCTGCGCACACACGGACAGTGGACTCGTGGGGCTGTCCCTCCTGTGAACACGGACAGTGGACTCGTGGGGCTGTCCCTCCTGTGAACACGGACAGTGGACTCGTGGGGCTGTCCCTCCTGTGAACACGGACAGTGGACTCGTGGGGCTGTCCCTCCTGTGAACACGGACAGTGGACTCGTGGGGCTGTCCCTCCTGCACACACACGGACAGTGGACTCGTGGGGCTGTCCCTCCCATGCACATGCGGACAGTGGACTTGTCGGACTGACTGGATGCTCACGTGTTTTCTTGAGTTGCTCAGGTTCAAGTCCTGAGCCCAGCCTATGTCCTCTTGTAATGCGTCGGTTAACCATTTTGTGGTGCTGGGAATTGAACCCAGGCCCTTGTCCATTAGGCAAG
Organism: Rattus rattus; assembly: GCF_011064425.1. Classification (NCBI taxonomy): domain Eukaryota; kingdom Metazoa; phylum Chordata; class Mammalia; order Rodentia; family Muridae; genus Rattus; species Rattus rattus. The sequence goes on from NC_046154.1 coordinate 262,064,881, forward strand.
GGTCCTACTCTTCCATTCCAGCCTTAAGCCCAAGCAACCCCAACTTCCTAAACTGACAGAGAAGCAAAGGGACTGTCATGGGATGGAGCACATTAACTGTGCTCCTCTGCATCCAGCAGTGAGGGTTCACCAGGGCTGGCTTAGGCTGGGAGCTTTTCCTGCACCATTATGTCTAATTCCTACGAAGACTGAATAATGCAGGCATAGTAATAACAGGAGCAAACCACAGAATAGCAATTATCTTAATTAACTTCATGCCAGGCATTGTGCTGAGATTTTTTTTTAAATCACAAATTCTCTTAACAACTAGGCAAGGTATTATTATCTGCATTCAACAACAGAATCAAAGGGTCATCAGAGAAGCTGGGTGATTTGTCCCTTGGTTGTGCCTCTGCTCCATGATGGCCTGAGGCAAGCTCCTACCAGCTCCTGTGCAGCACACTGTGTCAGGCAGCAAATGTTCCCAATGCCATGAGGATACTGGGAAGCTAGGGATGGTGGAATAAGCTTTGGCAGAAGTAGCTTAGTGACCGAAATGAGCCCCTGACCTGAACATATGGGGACCCATGCCTGGGGCTGAGCTCCCTGCATGGTGGCAGCATGGGAACGCTGGCCTGTTCTCAGTATGTGACAGCACAGCTGTCCCTCTGCTTCCTACTCTATCCCGCTGGCCTTCCCACTAATTTTCTCCCCTTCTCTTCTCTCCAGTTAACTGCACACTCTGCCCCAGGGAAAAAAGATGGTCCCTCTAGCCTAGGGGTTCTCAACCTTCTACTGCTGAGACCCTTTACTACACTTCTTCATGTTGTGGTGACCCCTAACCATAAAATTATTTCGTTGCTACTTCATAACTATAATCTTGCTACTGTTATGCATTGTAATATGCAAACATCTGATATGTCACTTGGGGCTGCGACCCACTGGTTGAGAACCACTGCTCTGACACCCTTCTATCTGCTGCTGAACAGAACTGAGCCTCTCACCAGATTCTTCCAAGAGGCCTCAGGAAAGTCAGGGGGAGGCATTGCCCTGAGACAAGTTCAGGGAATATAACATTCTCAAGAACCTGAGAGTGCTCCTGATCTGGAAGAAAGAGAATGGGGTCTGTGCCGGCAGCCTGCCTGCCCCAGACCTGAAGCAGAAACACTCACCACTTGAAGAAGGGCCAGGTACCCTGCTCCGACATTGTCAAAGTTGATCTTGACATTCTTCCATCGGATCTCCGTGCTGTTGCCCTCCATGAGCTTCTCACAGTCCGTTTTATTGTTGACAATATCGATTTCGAACCGGATTTCAGAAGTCTCATTAAAGCAGTAGTGGTATTTCCCCGCAAACAGGTTAACTCCCATGATGCTGAAAATCAGCCAGAAGATGAGACACACCAGCAGCACATTCATGATGGAGGGGATGGCGCCCACCAAGGCATTCACCACCACCTGCGTTGGAAGGGAGGCGGCTGAGTGCTCACAGGAACCGACCGACCGACAGGCTCGTTCTTTGTGTTTCCAGAAGGGGAATGGCGTTTCTGTGGCTTGTTCTGCCACGAACACACTGCACTGTCTTTGCAACTAGAGTAACTGGACAGGTCCACAAGCAGGGTCCCAAATGTCCAAGTCTCTGCACTATATTTGGGTGAATTTTAATAAGTGGCTTATTTCAGTTAATACAAACTTCTCTGCCCAAGTGGACTTTTTTTTTTTTTTTTTCTTCTAGGCACCAACCTGGGACCAGAAAAAACGATTTCTTAGTCCAGACTTCCCTCTTTTCAACTCACAAAATATGCTCTGTTGAGAGAGCAACGGCAAGCTCACTAATGGCCGTTCCACAGACATTCCCCCTCTGGAAAACAGGCAGTTGTTCAAAGCCAGAGCGCCACTGCCCTTCGGGTCAGCGCACTACAGACGTCTTACAGGTATGCAAGGCAGTTATCTCTTCTCAGGCAACAGCTGAGCATGCAGACTTTTGCAGGCTCAAGGAAGAAAGGAAAAGCTATATTCCCTCTACCAGTTTGTGATTAAAATGTGAGCAGACACGGGTCTCCCCCAAGGATCACTGCTGTTCTGCCTTCGCTGTGCTGACGGCTCTGCCTCTGCTCGGTCAGGGCCTCCACCCCATGCTTCACAAAGTTTAAAACTAATGCCTGGAGGAGCGGACGCTTCTTGGGCTCTGCGCCATACTGCAGGCAGCGGGCAGCACCTCCAGTCTCAGCGGTGTCACTAGAGGTCAGTGCTTGGAGAGCAACACTGGAGGTCACTGGATCACACAGTGTCTTGAGCAGAGCGTCCAAGGCCTGATCGCATTGTTCCTGCTTCAGACTGTCCTCACAGACGCGGTGGCTGAGAAGGAACTCTGCTGTCCTATACTGGAAGCAGCTAGTCAGACTTCCTTTAGACTGTTCATCTTCTGATTCTGCAGTCAATGTGTGAAGGCCTTGAAGGCCGAGAGGCAGTTCTTTCTCAATCCTTAGACATCTCTTAGAGTCACTGCTGTAATGTCTGCTCCTTCAGGCATGAGCACCCAGAGCCTCTGCCTGCAGTCTGGAGTCTCCATGTTACTCTGACCTAGACAGTCAGGCTCAGTCTCTACTACCTCACTCTACACTGTCTGTCTTTGGTGGGAGCACTGAAAACAGGCAAAAGAGGATGGTCCACAATGGAACAGTCACCTCTCAAACAGGAAGAGCAGGCTAGAGATTCACAAGCTCATGTTTGTGTGTACCTGCATGCGCAGGTGCATGTACGTGTACACATGGGTACATGTGGCATGTACGTGCATGTATGTGTGTGGTGTGTGAGTGCATATGTGTGTGCAGCATGAATGGCATGCATGCATGTGGTGTGTTTGCCTGCATGTGTTCGTGCATGTGTGGTATGTGAGGTCTGAGTACATGTGTGTGTGCAGCACGTGTGTGGCCTGTGCACGTGTGTGGTGTGCATGTGGGTGTGGCACATGTCACAGCAGAGCTCTGGTGTGTGTGCTACAGAGCAGATCCTGGTGAATTTTCCTGGCAAGGCAGTCTATCACCTGTTCTGCAGACTCCCCTCACCACAAGGACACTGATGAGCTCTTGTACAGTTCAGTTTAACCCACCCTATAGGTGTCTACATGGTAAAGGAACATATGGATGCAAAACACTTACTTCGAGGGAGAACTGGCTAACCCTATGTGATCTCTTTGACCTTTTTTATAAGTCTGGTGCTAAAGTGAGCCTCACCACTCAGAGACTATAAAAAATCCTATAAAATAAAATGTCTCTATAAAATGTACTTTCCCCCCTCTGTCCTTTCCCTCAAGCTATCTTCTCAGCCTCCGCAGTGCCGTTTTATTAATTAATCACAACTGCTGGAGAACGCCTTACCTCAGCTTACAAACCAAAAGTGGATAGAGCTGCCCCTCACTTCTCTGCTGTGGATGTTGGCCGCCAAGCCATGAGTTAACTGCACCCCAGAGGGACTGTCACAGTGTCCATCTCAGCAACCCAGGGGCAAGACAAGCCTGATGACAATGTTCTCAGCAGTGGTCACTTAATACCCTAGCTCTCTTCCTGTGCTCTCTGGGTATTTTATGTTGCCCTAACTATGATGGAGTCTGTTATTGTTAAAAGCTAGATTTCTACAGCTTAGACACAGAACTCCAGGGTGAGTTCCAAAAACCTGTGAGGGTTTGCATCTTTCAAAGGCAGCTTATACTCAGTGATTGACACAACTATCACTTAGTTGGTCAGGAACGTGTTGATGTCGAGTCTCACAGTTACCACCCCACACGTGCTACCCCTGCTCAGCACGCTCCATACAGTCTGTGAGAGCTTTTAGCATCTGGCAGAGGGAACATGGCTTTAGTGACAACCATGTACTGACAACAGAAGTGCATGCATGTCTCATAGCAGTAAATACCCTCAAGAGCTGACAGCACAGCAAGGTCTTAAGGGTTACTATGGAGGAGAGAAAAGCAAAGGGCGGCACAGGGTTCCTTTGCCAAGAGCAGGCAGGACTGTTGCAATTTCTGGTCTTTGGTTTGAGGAAGGAGAGAAGACTGAAGTGAGTACCCAGGACAGGCTAGGGTGACACTCCCTTTCACCTGAAGGGCTAAGCTTCGAATCGAGCAGCACAATGACAGTTGAGCCCATCTGCACGGATGCTAGTCAGCTAATCAAGGTCTCTGACTGAGAGGTTTAGCTGGTGTCTTGCAAATGCTGGCATATAGAAGAAGCCAAGCTACTAAATGACAACACGCACCCTGAAGAAAATCATGCTTGAATAAACACAGGTACAACAGGGTAGCTTGCTATAAACTTTGCCCAGTCTAGCAGCTTCTCTTCCACAGGAGGGTTGGAGAGCTCCAGGGCCTCTAAGCCCTCTCCGCTAGCCAAGTGGCCAGTTAGTACTGCTGGCTGACTGGCACCTACCAAAAGTGAAACTTCTTCCCCAGTGACCCCACTGAGCACTATTGCTTCAACTTGTAGCTTTGGGTTCACACTTGTTCTTGCCAAATTACCTTAACTAAAAACAGGTAGGTGCTTTACAAATGAACTCCCCTTTTATCAATTCTGGACTTCGGGTTTCTAAGCTTAAGAGTTGGCAAGTTTAAGGTTTGGAGGACATGGCAAATGAGAGGTGAGGGAAGGCGGGGGAAGGGGGCTAAGTGGAAAAGGAAGGGTTACCAAAAGGTCTCCTGCATCTGCATTATTCAAATCACTTCCTTTGGGCAAATGCCTCCAGCTGGTGCACAGCAACTGCTTTGACACAGTGACAGAGTGACAGTAATGAGCAGCCAGATGGAGAGAGTTCACAGTGTCAGCTGACACTGGGAGCTGCCTAGAGGTAGTGGCCATCGCCTTAGGAGGTCCGGGGTCCTTGTTAGAGACTAGTTCAGGTCCAATGGTGCATCAATGCCTTTGACAGGACGTCCATGGCTGTACCCTGTGCAGAGTTGTTTGGCTACCAAGGTGGACTCTTAGCTCTAAAGCTACCAAGGCTTGTCATCCCTTATGAAACATGTGGGCAGGCAGCAGGGGGCGCAGAGACAGACATTTAAACCTGCTTCCACTCACACTGTGGCCGTTTCAACTGTTGACCTTGGAGTATTACATACTCTCTCTGAATTTAGCCTGGTTGGAACAGCGCCTGTCATGCAAAAAGCTCAAGCCTCTCTTACTTGTGAGAGGAAGACTAGAATTCATTTTTAATTAGAATGTACTTACTGCCCTGGAACTGCCCTACTTGCAGAAGGCTTCAAGAGGACTGTCGAAGGCTTGCGTTTGGAAAGCCAAACTGACTGTGCTAGAAGAAACACGAGCTCATCGCAACGGCGTTTGTTTAAATGAACTAAGACAATAACATTTCTAAGTCCCTGTAGTCCTGCTTCTGTACAGTTGTGAATAGGGTCACATGAGGAATGGGCACAGCCGCACTGTCCTGGTCCCCAGTTCTGACCATCAGTCTTACTTCCTATGGACCATTGCAACCATTCCATTCTCGTGCCTATGATCTGGTGTTTGCACATTGAAAATCATCCTCTGGTTTGCTCTCCTGCATGTAGTCCACGTCTAAGGTAGAGTGAGCTTTCTTGGGCCCCTGAAGTGTAACAGACCCCTCTGATTAGCACAGGGCAACTATCACCACCAAACCAGCTGTCCATGTGATTTTCTGGAAGACAACATTTTAGTTTGTGCACATATAACTGTGCACACTAACAATCATTAAAACCAAGAGAGAAAGGCATCAAAAGAGAAAACCTTTCTAATGTGACACGGGGGGCATCCCCTTGTATCGTCTGAACTTGGGCAGTGTATCGCCCCAGTAGGAAGGAATAGGGGCATCGGGAGATTTCAGAACTACTGATGCGAAGTCACCTAGCACTTGGCTGTTCTGATGGTGTGAGGCCGGGGCACAGAGCATGGGCACAGGGGTTGGGGTGAGGGGAAGCTTTGCTATCAGACAGAGGCTGCCAGTCCTCGTGGGACTGGGCTGAGAACAACAAGGTGCAATGAGAGGAATCAGAATACAAAGAAAAGTGTCTCTTCTCCCGGGTCACAGCAAATTCTGCTCCTCCCCAGTCCCAAGCCTGCCACCCTGTCTTCAAGTCCACTTGGCTGTTTTCTCAGTGACCCCTCCCCCACAAGGCCACAGGCCTCATCTGGCAGTGCCTCTACCCAGCACTCTGCCTGCCTGCAGCCTAGGCTTTTCGGAGGGTCTCTGGGTGATAATTCCCCTTCTTTGCACCTGGTGATTCTCCCTATAAATCCAACAGCCCAGAAAGCCGCCCCGAGTGCTACAGGTAAGCCAGGCCAGATGAGGGAGCCAGTGTTAACATGTTCTGCAGCGGCACGTTGTTGGGGTTGGGGCCGATATTAATGTGATGAGGCAGCTTAGTGCGACTCCCCTGCACATGGGGCAGGTGCAAGGGAGAGCGTGGAGGATCAAATCAGCAGCTGCGTCACAGAGCTCGTGTCTGAATGATCTTTCCACCGAGTGATCAGTTCTAGCATGCTTTAACAGTTTCCATTGGCATGCAGAAGGATCAGCTACTCTTAGTGTCTTACCCTCATCCCTTCAAATCGTGATAAGGCTCTTAAGGGTCTCAAAGCTCTTAGGGTCCTAAGGGACTTTATGGCACCTAGTTCCGAGTAGCCCAGGGCATTAGCTATAAGGCTGACTAAAGAGACCTACACAAAACAGAAGAGAAAAAGAAAAAAGGAAAGAAAAAGAAAACAGAGGTTCCAGAGTGTTAGAATAAAACCCCTAGCACTGATTTAACAGACGGGGGACCCCCCAGCATCGGAAGTGGGTACCACCGGCTGCCTACTTCAGCCTACTTCAACTTGACTCAAACGACCTGGAAGGAAAGGTGGTTGAGAGAGGTGGAAGAAAAACACAAGGGGAAGAGAGGAGGAGGAAGGGAGGGCAGCAGAACACGCACGGGTTGGAGAGAGGAGAGGCTGAGGGATGGGAGAGGAAGAGGTCCCGTTGGAAGGAGAGGAGCCTGAGGAGGTGACAAGAGCCTTACCCTCGCCCTTTACAGTCTGCAGCTCCCAGAAGCTCCCATTAAATTAAGCCAGACAAACTTAATGGTACCTATGGAAAAGAATACAGATAAATACACACATTCCACATCAGCTGCCCAGCCTCAGCTCAGCCACCAGGGCATTTCCGACAGGGACAAGCTCTCTTATCCTGGTTGACAAGAAACCATTCGAGTCACTGCATTAACAAAAGAAACATAGTCAGTAAGAACCACCAGTGACTGTCTCTAAAAGAACCTCCTTGACATGATTCTGGCCCCATAATCTTCTCTCACTGTTAAATGATAACTTCCACCTGATAAGCCCAACCATCACCCTCCACAGCAGTAGAACCCTTTGTGGCGGTTGGAACCAAATCCGTACTTCTAATTCCCTGTCTATCCTCCAGAATAGCTTCAAATGTTCTAGCCTTGGCCAGGGTAGGACAGTCTTCTGTGACTCTTTTCTAGTCATAGTGACTGGAAGACCTCCTGTGGGAATTTGTAGACAGGGAATGGACAGTGGGTGAGAACCACACTGCTGACCTGACCCAGCGCTCAGTCTACCTGGGCAAACTTGCAGAGACCTGTCTGCAGCACGCAGATGACAGGCAGTATCCCGACAGATAAGTCATCGATGTCTGTAAGCCTAGACTTGGGCCAAGACTTGCCTGTTCTCCAAGAGCAAACTTACCTTGCTCCTACTATCAGGAGGACCCTTAACCCTGGATACTAGCCCCACCCATGCCTGCCTGGGCTTGACCTCAGCAGGATATGGCACTCCTCAGGGCCACTTGGCCTGAGCATACCTCTACCCAGACGTATCTGGGAATTCTGCTTGGGGCTCTTCACAGGTGCCTTTCTTTCAGGATTGTGGGACGGGTTAAGGTATTCTTCCTTATGGGAACTTGTGAGTCTACTTCAACTGATGTCTCAAAGCCAAAGCCAGAGAGAAAAGATGTCTCTCATGTCACTTTGGTGTTCTACCTACTGTTCTTTGATCTCTTAGACTAGGTTTCAATTCTGTGTCTGCACTGCATGTGTTCAGCACACACAGAGGCCTCTTTCACATGCTTTGTAATTAGAAACTAAACCCAGGTCTTGTGCATGCTGGGCAAGTGTTTCACTACTGGGCTACATCTTCAGACATTACAACAAACAAACACCAGCTGTCCTTGAACTTGTCCTGTACATCAGGTTGGCCTTGAATTCAGAGATCTACCTGCCTCTGCCTCCCCAGTGCTGGAATTATGGGCCACCACTCTTGGATAAAAATAAATTTTTTTAAAAAAGAAGATATTTGTAATTTGGTACGAGGACTGGTATGGGGTAGAAGTATAAGGGCAATGACATGGAGAGACACAGGCTGACGGGATTTGATTTTAAAACAGGGTGCAAACCAACTCATGCACATACTCATAACCCATCAGCTTTGGTATCTTCTGTGGAGTTGTGTCCTAGGCTGTGTTCAAAGCTGATCAGGAAAGATCACAGCCCCCAGGCTCTCAGTGTCCTGTAAATCTTTCCTAAGTCGAGGGTCTCAAGATCCTTATCTAGAACAAAGCACCCAGCTGTTTTCCTTTTATGTCTAATGACTGATAACAAAGCACCCAGCTGTCTTCCTTTCATGTTTAATGATTAATAACAAGTCACATGGAGCTACCTCTGGGACACTAGTGGTAGAGCAAGTCAATGATTTTCTTAAATCAAAAATTATTTTAAAGTATGTGTTTGTATGTGTATGGGTGCATGCATGTGCCCCTGGAGCTGGACTCAAGGGTGGTGGGAACTGAACTCGTGTCCTCAGAGACAGCAGTACACACTTTTAGTTGCTGAGCCATCTCCCACTTGCAAGCCAACTCTTAACACCAAGTATTCTAGAACTACCCAATCGTTAGTGAGGTCTTAATGGGAACATCTGATGGTAAATTATCGCATTTCAGCTAGGTTCCCCAGCTCAAAGCCCTCTGGGACGGCTTCACAATGTGAAGCCTTGGCAGGTACAGACTGCAAAAACCAAAACTTTGAGTGTCTTGAGACCCCCACAAAGCAGTAGGACCCCCCAGCTCTGAGTGGTGGCAACTTTACTAATAACAGCGTAGTGGGAGGAATGGTAGATGAGTCCAGAAGTCAATTAAGAGGCTGGCTCTAAGGCCACCAGGAGACAGCCTGCTCTACTACTTAGCCAAGCCAAGATCTACAAAGTGAGACCAGCAAGACTCTCCTCTGGACTGTCCCTCAGTAGCTGATGGCTCTCTAGGCTAAACCCTTACTGACATAATGAGAACATTTGGTCAATATACAAAGGAATAAAACCTAAAAGGGGAAAAAGGAGTTAACAAGACAAAGTCCAACCCTGCAGGCACAGAAGGAAGTGAGCACTGGGTAACTTCTCCATGGAGGGAATGTATCAGCAGGCCAAGGCCAGTCTGAGGTGTTGGCACCTGCACGTTCCCATTCCTGAACACAACTGCTGCAATCAACTGGAATTAATCCCTACAAGCAACGGGAAATGCTCCTTGGAGAAAGAGTGGCAAAGTATTTCACAGGGCATAAACACCAGTGTAGGCAAAGACCTGAGGAGGAGGAAAAAGAAAACACCTGTTTGGGACTCGCACTGCTTCCTAATAAAGAGAATGACTCAAGTCGTGTCTGAGGGTCCTCATGGCTCCATTAGAGGGGTCTTGCAGCAGCTTTAAGATACAACAAGGAAAATGAATCTGGATCAGGGCAACAGGCATGGTGATGAACTCACTCTGACAGGAAGTCACCAGTGGATGAGATGGGAGAGTGAGGTAGATGCAGATGTGCTTGGCTAGGACCTAAAATCACCCCCACGAGCCCTACACTGCCCACAGAACCGCACATTCCTTCCTCTGGTGGACAGCTCTCGTTCTCGGCAGGCCCAGCTGTCTCGATACCAGCCAATGCTTTGTTTTTCACCCATCATTTAAAGGTGACAAGCTGTGGACCAGCCTTCCAGGGTCGGGTACTCCTCCCTACACAGCAGGCTGTGACTCTGTGCATGGGTGTCATCGCTTAGGCTCTGAGAGAGAAGCTTCTGTGTCTGATACTCTATATTTCTCACAACACAGCAGGCTTTGCATATCATGGATGTTCAATAAACATCAGACACATGAATAATGGACAGAGGTAAGAGGTCCAAGGGGTGTGGTTCCTGTGAGAACCCTGTTCCCACGGGCTGAGTTACCTCAGCACAGCTAGGTGAGAGCTGCTGCAGAAGCTGGCACAAGCTCCCCAGAGCTGGGCCTTGCCGCCTTGTCCTCCTGGGACTCCTTATGAACTAAGGCCGTTCAATGCAGAGTACGCATTTAATTCATGCTGATTACCAGTGACTGCTGAAGAGCCATTCAGAGCCACTGTGGGACCCGCAGCAGTGGATAATCCAGCACCTTCGGAAAGCTGGAGGAACTGATGGGTTACAGTCAATTAGCAAACACTCGGCTTACTGCTTTGCTTTCTTTCTGCTGAGTATAAAGAAAACCCTTGATAAATAAGCTGGCCTGGGCTCAGGCGCACGTGACATGCCTGACTGTATCCTTGAGTATGGGGTTGCTCAGCCCAGAGAGGAAGTGGTAAGTTGGGGTTGACCACGGAGGAAAGGGAAGCGCTGACCCAGACCACAGTTCTTCTTGGGCAGCTAGACTGTGGTAGAGGACCTATCTGTCTGCATCCTCATGAAACCCGAGAGAGAAGGGGTTCTGTGGGCATCTTCCTGAGTCCAGGTGCCCGAGAGTTACTGTGCATGTCCCTTCTCTAGGAAGAGAGGTGGCCTAGCTTCGGGTGTCATCTCCTATTTTCCCCACGGCTGCTTAAGTGTCTAGGTCTGCTAACTGCAAGGACCGCCCCCTTTCCCTGGGGTTTGTCAACCTGACCACACCTGGAGTTAAACCCCAACACCGAGGGGTACACCTGTGAGTGGCCTCTGCTTAACTGAAGGGAAGACTCACTTCTGATATGGGTCTCTGAGGTGGAAAGACACACCTTCAACCCAGATCTTCCAGGTGGGAAGGCTGTCCTCTAATCTGGGCCTGGTGCTGGGAGCCTAGACAAGGATATGGAGGAAGGAAGGTTTGCTCCTGGCCTGCTTGCTCTCACCTCATTTGTTCTCACCTTCTCTGGCATCAGAGCCTGGTTCCTCAGGATTCTGGGGAACACTGAAGACCAGCACAGATGTCCAGCCTTTTGGACTGGACAAAGACTGGATTCTTAGAACTTCTGTTCATAGGCAGCCATTGTTGGACTAGCTGGACCACAGCCTGTAAGTCACTCTAATAAATTCTATCTATCATCTGTTGTCTGTCTTCTATATTCACTCTGTAAGTTCTGTCAGTCTAGACAACCCTGATGAATACACCTAGCCTCCTGAAATAGGAGAGGATGAGACAATGTTAGTTCCTGGAAGCACTCATTAGCCACAGATGTTGAAGAGAACTTGGGAAGGGAATGTGTTTATGAAGAAGTCATTGCTGGTGCAGTACTGAAAGATCTCCCAATCGATCTGTCCTAGATTCCATAGGAATTACACAGGCAATTCACCAATAGCCCACGAAGTCTCTTCGAAACACACCTACTCAGGCTTCAGCCTCTAGGTCCTTCATCCCAGCCCCAGGATGAATTCTCTGCAGCCTCGGTACTGTGAGTCTCACGCACCCTTTCTTTAAATGAAGCAAGAGAAAAGTTTTAGTCACTGCAGAAAGTGGAAGACAGTCAGAGTTAGTGCTGGTGGGGTGAGAACCAACTGCTGCTGCTTCCAACCTGAAAACATAACACAGGAGCCCGAGGTCACAAAGCTGTGGTCATACAGCCTGGAGGACGAATGTTTTCATTTGGTGATCACAACAGAAATGGCCACACCTTAGGCCCTTCTCCCCAGGAGAAGTGACTTGACTGGCACATCTGGGAAGTATCCACGGCATGGACAGGAGCCACAGACCCCAGCCTCAATCCCCCCACCCTACCCTATCCCCAGACCCCACCTCGTTCCTGTAACCCACGTTAGCCATACACCCCACCTCATGCCCACGCCCCGCCTCATCTCAGAATCCCATCTCATGGTAGCAGAAAGGGAATGTCCTGTAGTCATAGGGCAAGAACCTTCCGATGTCCAGGCTAAAGACAGGGAGGGGACTTTCTGAATCTAAATAAGCCAGGCCCAGTGGCATGAAGGACAGGACAGGCTCTGGGGCAGGGCAGGGTCTTCAGAGGTCCCGTCCTCCAAATAAGAGCTAACTGTCATGAGAGGACCTGCACCCAAGCCTGCAGGGACACACTGATTGCTAAGCTAACCCCAGCTCCTGCTACAAAGGACAAGGAATGGGTAACTGGACACCTACAGCCACAATGAGGAAGTCCAACCAGCACCAGGCGTTGGTGAAGAACTTGACGAAGCCGTAGGCTGTCCACTTGAGCAGCATCTCCAGGATGAAGATGTAGGTGAAGACTTTGTCCGCATACTCCAGGATGGTGCGGATGGTCTTCCTCTGCTCAATGTAGATGTCCTCAAAGGCCTGCAAGAGATGCAGCGGCTGCCGGATCAGGGCAATGTGCCAGCGTCACAGCTTCTCACACAAGCTGTCCGCCATCAGGTTCCTGCTCCTCCACTCTGATCCCCCGCTTTTCCTCCTTGCTTATTGGTTAGTGATGCAGGGGACTGAACCCAGGGCTGGGTATATGCAGGCTAACCACTAAGTCCAGGAAAGTATTTTATTGAGAAATAATTTATATCCCATATTTAAATTCAGTGGCTTTTAGGATATTACATATTCATCACATACATTTATAACATTTTCATTATCCCACATCTTCCAGCTGCTACCTTCTGGACCCTCATTCTGTTGGTCCTCAGTGTACCAATCTGCCTTTTGGGGGCATTTCATACAAGTAAAACGATCCAATACTTTTTTTTTTTTTTGTGCCTGGCTGCTTCTTATTTTTTAAAGATGTATGTATGTATGTATGTATGTATGTATGTATGTATGTATGTACACTGTAGCTGTCTTCAGACACACCAGAAGAGGGCATTGGATCTCATTATGCAAGGTTGTGAGCCACCATGTGGTTGCTAGGATTTGAACTCAGGACCTCTGGAAGAGCAGTTAATGCTCTTAACCGCTGAGCCATCTCTCCAGCCTCAGGGCTTCTTATTTTTATAAAAAAAATTATTTTCTTTCCAATCATGTGTCTGCATGTGTGCTTGTGTAAGGGTATGTGTGCAGGAGTGCAGGTGCCCATGAAGGCTATGTTGTATTGCCTGTACCTGGAGTTACAGGCAGTTGTGAACTACCTGATATGGGTGCTGGGAACCGAACTCAGGTCCTCAGGAAGAATAGCTTGCATTCTTAATGGCTGAGTCACCTCCTGACCCAAAGCTTGGCTTCTCAAAGTTCTCAATCTATCTCATAGTTCAGCGTGTGTGGATGATCCACTCTTCAAGGAGGAACACGACTCCAAGGTATGGACACACTGTGGTCTGTTTAACGATCATTACTTGATGGACACGGGCTGTTTCTACTTTTAAGCTAGTATGAATAACTCTGCTATGAGTGTTTGTGTTTGATTGGCAATGTGTTTCCAATCCTTTAGGGCGTGTGATTAGGAACAGAACTTGCTGCTAAGTCCTTAACGTTGGGAGGAACTAGAAACTGTTTACCAACATGGCCACAGGACTTCACATGCAGGACATCAGGAGGGTGTGAGTGTTCCAGATGCTCACAGCCTTGCCCAGTGTTTATCAGATTTGACAAGATCCTTTCTGTTAGCTCCTCTGTGCCACAGATATGGGGTGGAGGGCCTGGGTTGGGAGAGTCTTCTCTCTCTAGGGAACTCATGAAGGAGGTAGTCCCTCCTATTGCATGATGGTGGACTATGTGGTTGTGGTGCTTGGAGGAAGCATGATGGTTACCTGTGATTGGGAGAGTAGAAAGGCACACCTGTAGGTGTGTCAGTGAGAGCAGTTCTAGGGGAGAAATGAAGAGTGAGCAGTCTGGATGTGGAGAGGGATACTGGCCCATCTCAGGAGGCTGTCTGGGGTAGGGCAAAGCTGGCAGTGGCAGGTTTGTCTTCAATCCCATGCAAAGAGCACTGCAGGTCTGAGGGGGGTTATCTTAAGGTCAGATGTGAAGAAGGGTGGATTCTAGACTCAGAGCACTATATATATCCTGGCCAGCTCAAATCTCTTGAACAAATTCCTGTTCTTGGGAGCTTGGCCTCTCCACCCCTTCAAAGACTGGTAACCTCACCCAGCCTCTGTTCACTGTTTCTTTGTACCCTTCCCCCACCAGCTGCTAGTCATTCTCCCTTGACTCTCACCAGGGCGCCACTGCTGAGCAGAATCATGAAGATGATGAAGGTCTCAAACCAATTGTGCTCCACAATGAGGAAGCAGGTTTTCCGCAGGATCCACCACGACTTGCCTAGTCCTTCCTCGATGTTGACCTGGCAGCACTTGAACCGCTGGACGCAACCTGGAAGCAATGGGAGAGTCGGGTCAGACTGGACGCTTGTGAGGCCTGTCTGGTCCCTTTCCAGGCTCCCACTCCACAGTAGGGAGGGTAGCCGCTGAATATGGTGAGAATCGCTGAAGCTATGTTGCAAGGGTAATAAAAAGGCAGGACCTCTGGAATCAGGAAGATCACTACAAGGAAGCAGTGAGAGGGTTGGGAGGAGGCTGGTCAGGTCAGGAGGCAGGCACAGCACACCACGGAGACCTTTCTAATGGCAGTCTGGGGGCTGGTGCCAAGTCGGGCACAAAAAAAACTAGACTGGAAACTTGTATGTCAGAACTGAGTAAGGGAAAGGATTAAAAAATATTTATTAAATCCAACCTGCACCAAAAATGGCACAAGTCTACCGCGCCTCCAAAATGGTACTCGTCCACAGCACCTCCAAGATGGCGCGCGCGCAGCCATCGCACCTCCAAGATGGCGCCCAACCACAGCGCCTTCAAAATGGTGCCCAACCACAGCGCCTCCAAAATCGCGGCCAGACACAGCGCCTCCAAAATGGCGCCCATGACTAAACAGCACACAGGTCATGCACAACCCTTCCCTGCCCCTTTCACCCTCTGTAAAGCAGGCGTCCGGATCCAAGTATTCCTCAGGCTGCTCCACGGGAACTTCTTCCACCTCAGGCTTGATGTCGATGGTACTTCCTTCTGAGGAGCTGGTATCGTCCAGTTTCTAGACAGGAAGGAAGAGGATGGGTCAGGGAGCTGTGCAGGAACATGTCCCGTGATCATGTGTACGTGACCTCAGCTAGGGGTCACGCACAGACAGACACTAACCGCGGGGTCAGGTGGATTAAGAGCAGGGACAAACTAAAGGGTTGATTGACTCCAGAATCCATGCAACTAAATCTGGACTAGCCCAGGGAGCTCGGTCCCCAAGAGGAGACCTAGCCTGACCCTGGGGCGCTGGGCTGGTTTTCTTGGCTGGGACCTTACATCTTTGCTGCCTTCGGGGTCTGATTCGCTGCTAACATCCTCTGTGTTGAGGTTCTCGAAGTCAGACTCGCCCACAGCAATGGGCACCCGGACGGTCAGGTTTGGGTTGTTAATGAAGGACATGTGGTCCTCGTCGATGATGTACTTCTCCACGCTGCTGCCGATGCCGCTGGTGGTTCCGTTCCCGTTCTTCTGGAAGTCGCCATTCCGGTGGATATCCACGCCGGTGTGGTTGGCGATGCAGTTGGCCTTCTTCTCATACAGTTCGTCGAGGGGTTTCACTTCATCCGCCTCCCGCTGCTTGAAGTGCGCCTGCATGAAGGCGTGCACCTTCACTTTGGTCCAGGCCACGCCCTTCTTGATCCGGATCACCGAGATCTGCAGGTTGTTCATTTCCCCGTCGTCGTCTGTGGCCGCCAGGTTGTCTGCGCTGAAGGAGCTCAGAAGCAAGGCCAGGAATAGGTTCAGCACCTACAGCAGCAGCAGCAGCAGCAGAAAAAAGGAGCAAATGTGGAATTGTCTTGGGACGTTATCCTCTCTCCTCAGGGTGACAAATCAGAAGCCAACAGAGTCACATAGACTGCAAAGGGTTTCTGTGCTGTGTTGGCTCCTGCCATAGTTCATTTTATTCATTTCTTTGTGCAAAAGATGGAATGCCTGCCCTTGGGCATGCTTGCATGCTAAGTGTTCAGCCCCTCCCTGTGATATTTTAAATGTTCACGACGCCAGATGGAAATTTCTTTTGGCTTTACCGTAAGGAGTTTTGAACTTTCCCTGGCTCTTCTCTACTTTTATGTTAGTATGATGATGCCCCAAATCTATTAATTTTCTTATGACAAGAGGGCAAAGGCTGTATTCTCTTTGAAAGAAAAAAAGATAAAACCAAAAATGCCTGAATGGATGACTGAGGAGGGCGGATGAGTGCACGGAGTCATGTGTTTGTGATAGCAGGTATCTCAAAGGACCCGTGTTAGAACAATAAAATTAGGTTTCCAGAGCCATACTTTCATAAACAAACCAAGAAGGCAAAACTGAAATATGTATGCCACCTTCCCTCAAGGATGTGTTCTGGAGCACTTTAATGGCAGAACACGAGCATAGGATGTGCGAGGCCCTGTAACATATTAACAACTAAGCAAAAAGGAGTGAGTTATCTCTGCTTCCCCAGTGTCTACAAAAATCCCTTTGCTGGAAGCAGGGACAGAGCCTATAAACTGGCCACATCCAAAGTTAAGGCAGGGACACCAGAGCTAGGAGTTCAAAGTCTGAGCAGGATGCTACACCGACTTCAGTGTCTACTGCAGAGCCAGACGCCAAGCCGTGAAATGCAGGCTTTGTTTAAAGCCCCTATTTTGCCATGTTTGTACTGTTTGGGTCTCATTACGTAGCCTAAACTGGCCTTAAACTCACGATCCTGATGCCTCAGCCTCCTGAGTGCTGGCATTACAGGTGTGAACCACCCAGCTTGCTAGCTGCTGCAGAATGAAGGGGTGTAAGTGGTGACCGAGATCTCAAGGAGCCATTCCTGTTAGCTACAACCGAAGGCTGGGCAGAGACAGAGATGGGCTGGTACAGTCTGGTCAGCTGCAGGCAGGTGCGTGGATATCTGGTAACACACACACATCTCCCCGCCTACCCTGATCTGGCACAGGGCCTGGCTCCACTTTCATTTATTTATTTATTTTTAACTGAATGAACCTTGTGTGACTGATGCAGGTAGTTCTCTGATCACACTATAGGAATGCAACGATTGCAGCCAAGAGATGCTGCAGGGAAAGCTGTGGGTACAGGATATGTAAAGAAAGAAATATAAAGGAGGAGCTGCCCGCACAAAAGGAGGGACAGGACCTGGGGGAGGAGTGTGGAGAATGTCAGGGATTGCAGACCCATCGTGGTGACTGTTTTTATTGTGGGAGAGCCATGTTTGGCTCCAAGGAATGTGTCCGGTGCAAGGAAGCTTCGTACAGAAGAAACGGGAGCAGAACTGATTGATGTGAGTTTATAGGGACTGTGTGAGCTGCTCTATAGGGACTGTGTGAGCCACTGTACAGGGATTATGTGAGCCACTCTATAGGGACTGTGTGAGCCACCGTATGAGGATTGTGTGAGCCACTCTATAGGGACTGTGTGAGCTGCTGTATGGGGATTGTGTGAGCCATTCTATAGGGATTGTATGAGCCATTCTATAGGAATTATGTGAGCTGCTCTATAGGGACTGTGTGAGCCACTCTACAGGGATTGTGTGAGCCACTCTATAGGGATTGTATGAGCCATTCTATAGGAATTATGTGAGCTGCTCTGTAGGGACTGTGTGAGCCATCGTATGAGGATTGTGTGAGCCATTCTATAGGGATTGTGTGAGCCATTCTATAGGGATTGTGTGAGCTGCTTTCCCTGCTATCAGGAGCACAAGTCACGCAGTGAACATGTGGCAAAGTCTGTGGACATTTCTGGTCATTGTGATTTGGGAGACGCTACTGATGGCTGGTGGGCAGAGGCCAGGGATGGTGTTATAAGTTCAACAATGCATGTGGAGGAGGCCACAACAATATATGGCAAGAGATTTCAACAGTGCCAAAAAGTCAGATTCTGACTTTTCTAGAAAAAGGAAAGTTGTTGTAATTGGAAGGACAGACAGACCAAACCCCATGAAGTCTATCAGCTGTGCCTGACCTGAGTTGGTGGGGGATCACTTAACCTTACTCTGGTTTGTTCTTTCAATCATGACCAAGGGTTATCAGGTTACAGAGTGACATGACTCAGTAGATACCCTGGTAATAAACAGTCATTCCTTCATTTGTGCCTTAAAGCAGATCTGGGCCGAGAAAGAGTCCACCAGAGAAGGTGGTGGAGAAGCTGAGGGGACTGGGGTGAAGAAGAAGTTGGTACTGACCACCAGGTTGCCAATGACCATAACCATCATGAAGACAATGAGGCACATGGCCTGGCCGGCCACCTCCATGCAGTCCCACATGGTCTCGATCCACTCCCCACACAGCACTCGGAAGACGATGAGGAAGGAGTGGAAGAAGTCGTTCATGTGCCAGCGCGGGAGCTTGCACTCCTGGTTGATCTTACAGACGCACTCCTTGTAGCTCTTTCCAAACAGCTGCATCCCCACCACGGCGAAGATGAAGACGATGATGGCCAGCACCAGGGTCAGGTTGCCCAGGGCGCCCACGGAGTTCCCGATGATCTTGATCAGCATGTTCAGGGTGGGCCAGGACTTGGCCAGCTTGAAGACTCGGAGCTAAGGAGAAAACCAGTAAAAACGAAGTGATAATCCGCTACCTCACCACATTGCTGAAATAGAAAACAAAACATGCAGAATTGGAGGGATCGGCTTAAATCCATTTATCATCCTTAGGAACTTCTCAGAACTTCCTGATCTTGTCTCAGATTAAAAGCGATGAAATTGAGTTATGGATAGGAGGAAACTGATGAATTCCAGAAATCAATGAAAAGCTTTAAGTCCAGGACCTAAGGAACTGCCCCTGGATTTTACATCATTGAGTCAGAACACAGCCACTTCTGATTCGACTCTTGCGTTCTCAAAGAGACAAACTGGCAAGGGGAGTGCAATCTGCAGGAGAATTGTTACCTCAAAAACCACGCAATAGAAAATGCCAAAGATTTCCGTTTGCTTGCCAACGACTAACCAATGACTGATATGGAAGCGTGAGATGCTCAGAATAATTTGGGGGCAAGGAGAGGCAGTACCACATGCGGGAAACATCTGTGGAAGGGGCAACCCACGCTAATAATTCAGAAAGCATACATGTTGGTGTCTGCCAATCATGTGTTTATATTTGGTAATAACCACAAGGTCTTGTCAAAAGGTTGAGAATTATGGTGCATGAAGCCAGGGTGTGTTGGCCAATGGAATTATAACGTTTCCGCCATTCAGTATCAGTGTTGGGTGCCACACGTTACATACACATTTTGGTAGACATCGACAGCAGTAGTCTATGCTGACTGGAGGTGTAGGTCTGATCTGAAAACTCGAGAGTTACCGGGAGCCATCCTGGACCACCCACAGTTATCCCTGCTTGGCTTCTGAGTTATTCAAGATATTAGTTTTCAGGCTTTTTCTCTTGTAATTGACATAAGACTAGTTTTTAAAAAGTCAGCTATGTGAGGGGGCTGGAGATGGCTCAGGGATCGAAAGCACAGGACCCCAGTTCAATTCCCCTACACAACCACATTATTCTACTTCCAAAGGATCAACCCCCTCTTCTGGTCTCCTTAGGGACTGCATGCAGCGCACAGACATCCACGCAAAAAAACCCCATACATATAAAGTAATATAAAGTAAAAAATATAAATCTCAAAAAAAAAAATCAACTGTGGACTGGATCATAGCCAGTCATTTCAGCGAGGTGCCATGCGTGCAGTGTCAGTCTGAGAGCGCCAGTCAGTTCTCTCCGGAAGCTAACTGCCTCTGTGAGAAACGCACAGCTGTTGTCCTGACTCAGAGAGGAACCAGCTGAGCAAGGTCCTTCAGTGGTTCCAGGTGTCACTCACACCTGTATTTACAGTGGCTTCTCCAGAATGACTGACCAATGTAAACATTTCCTTATACGAATAAGCTAATAAAATGACATTAATCACTAATATCGTGGAAAGCGAAGTCAATGTTCGATGACTAATTTCAACATAGTTTAATAAAACCCTAGCTTACTTTCAATTTCTAGCAGGGGTCATCACACTGAAGAAATGAAGAAAAGCCTCTTTAAACACGGAGATTCTCTCTGTGGGAGAGAACTCAGTGGGAGGTACCCAGAGAAACAACCCAAGGAGCCAATCAAATGACCTCAGAAGGCCCTGGGAAGTCTTTGTCTACTTAAGTGATCATGATTCTCTAAGGGACCTCTAAGAACTAGTTTCTTTGGCTTATTGATTTTGGACCCTAACTTTTACACCTTCTTACATTTGGCAGAAAATGTTTCGAGACTTTAGTGGAGAGGCCAACTGCAGTGAGGCAGGTGCCCTTCGGGAGGTGCCCTGAGCTATACAAAGTGCTGTCTAGCAGTTCTAAGACAGAAACACGCAAAGAAAGCGGAGGAATCTGGAATACCAGTCGGAAAGACCGCAGCACTGAGAGCCCCTCCACGTCCGCGAGACTCAGCTCCATTAAACTGAGGGAGACAATAAATCCGTCAAAAATGTTCCAGCCTTCTTGGAAATAATAGTAGGGGTCCATGGCTATGAGCTTCAGAAACATTTCCGCCGTGAAGATCCCGGTGAACACCTGAGGAAGTGGAGGCGGGAGGTGAGGAGGGGACACCAGAAAGAACACACCTTATCTCTTTCAAGACAACATACCCACGAATCAAGAGGCAGCTACGGCCTCCATGCTGCAGGCCACCAAGGCCTGGACGTCCCATGGGCACCCGATTGATACACACAGGCTCCTTCTTGTTTGAAGGAAGTGCTCGGCCCCAGCACCTCCATCTCTCTCGTTCATACTGGGTGGCACGTGATGAAGAAATAATTCAAGCAACATGAAGAGCAGGATAGAAGGCCACCGCCTTTTAAAAGCTGGCAGGTATTTGGTGGTCTAGTTTTATGGGGGAGTAATTATAATCAGCAACAATGTATCCATATTTCAGAGTAGCTAGAGAGGACTCTGATGGTTATGGCAAAGAAAGGTAAGTGTTGGAGATGCCGGGTTTTGTTAATTGCTCTTAACTAATCACTGTATAAACACACACATGTATATATCAATAAAAGGAAGTAACAGTTGCAAAATAATTATAATTGCTCACAACCCACCATCATTCATATATATATATATATACACATACATACATATATATATGTACACATACAAATATATATACATGCATACATATATACTACATATTACCAGGCCTAGTCATATGATATGGTTTAAGTACTAAAAGCAATCATATATTGTCCAAAGCTTCCAAAACAAGCAGGAAGTCCACAGTCTCCCTGCCTTGCATGTAACTACCATTTCCTATGATCTTTCTCAGTTTTAAATGCATATATATCGCAGTACAGAATGTCTTGGGCGTAATTTCCCAGCTGTCACAAGTCCATCTCAGCTGTTGCATGGTCTTCTTGACCCATTCTGTTGCCTGTTACTGTTCACTGGATGAAGCTTACTCAAGGAACTCCCTCACTGTGGGACACTTGGTGCCTCCTTCTGATCTCTCAGTATAACAGCCGATTCATCTGCAGCTGCTGTATGCAAGAACTACTCCCTTCTTCCCTGCTGCTTATGCCCCATAGATCACTGTGCATTTTCTGGGGCTATCCCTGTCACATAGACCTTAGGAAAGTACCATGCTGGAAGAATATCAACTAACAAGACAGATGCTTGTGATACCTCAGGGAAGGATACCCACATATGACTGGTTTTTTTTTTCTTTTTTTCTTTTTTTTTTTTCGGAGCTGGGGACTGAACCCAGGGCCTTGCGCTTGCTAGGCAAGCGCTCTACCACTGAGCTAAATCCCCAACCCCACATGACTCTTACTGATTATTAACTTTTTTTTTTTAAGCCATGACTGTCCTAGAACTCTCTCAATAGACCAGACTAGCCTTGAATGAGGGAGCTGTCTGCTTCTGCTTCCCAAGTGCTAGAATTGAAAGTATGCACCACTGCCCAGATGATTACTACATTTTTACAGAGAACTTTTTATGCAACAGTATTTTAATCCACAGGCCAGGGCCGGTTCTAGCCCTTGGGGCTAAGCGGGGCACCTCTGCGATGTGCTTCCCAGCATCAGAAGCCAGTTCTCAAGAAGGACTGAGACCACCATGCAGATGGACAGCACAGCTATCAGAGTCAGGGGGCGGGGCTTCAGAGCCAGGGGGCGGGGCTTCTGTCCACTATGGAAGGGCTACTAGAGATCGCGATCTGCCCTGGATAGCTACACTACACTGGCACCAAGGTCTAAGAGGGATGAGAATGTATCTACATTGAAGGGTGAAGTGGGGCTGGCAGAGAATGGGACCTTAAGCACGGCAAAGATCGCATGTCAGCAGGGAGAACACGAGTAAGGGAGAGAGAGCCCCTGCAGCTTGGAAGGCCCCATGTAAGGTAGGGAAGGTGTCCCCAAAGAGAAGCGGCCCATTCTGAGAGAACAGGAGGGTGAAGGTGGGTGGTCCGGTTTGAGCCAGGTGGAAGTGAGTGTCTGGAAAGTGGTACAGACGGGTGTGAGGAGTCAGGGTCTGAGTGGGACGAAGAGAGCGTCCATTTCAGAGAAAGCCTACGGGGTGCGGAGGTGTGAGAGATGTGTCCGGGAGGGCTCGGATGATTCTTCATGAGTCAAGCAGGGTACACATGCAGGTGTGTAGGGAGGCCTGTGCAGGCTGTCAGTCTTGGAAGGATGAAGGACTTTTCATATGGAGGGCAGTGGTCGGGATGCTAACGGGCCGGTGGTACCACACGTGTGCTGAAGCCCCCAGCACTGGGTACTGGAGCTGGAGCCTGGGTCCCATCTTTGTACTAAAGAAGGAGAACATAACCCAAAGTCATGACTTTTTGATGTTTTAAAACTTCATACTTTTCTCTTCTAAATAATATAATTAAATATATGATTTAACAGTACAAGAAACTTGGCAGGGATCAGCTAATAGCAGAAATTGGAAGATGGCCCAGAAGTTGGATGGGAGAGGAAATTGAACGTTCCCCATAAATAACAGCATATGGGAGGTAAGATCCCACAGTACAGGCAGCGTAGGGTACTCTGTGCATCATGGGAAGCCCTTCATCTAGGGGGCTGAGAAAAGAGGTGTTCTGAGAAGCACGAGAAACAGATGAGGGGTTCTCCAAAACTAACCCATTAGATCTGCCGTGGGTGCTGAACCAACTCGCTGTCCTGTCTCCCACTCGGCCACTGTAGCTGGCTTCCTGCCAACAGCTCTAAGAGGCATTTTCAGAGTTCTCCAGGGAAGGCGCAGCTGAAGGTGCCTGGCAGAAGCGCGGGTGGCAGGGTATATGGATAGATACCCTTGTCTCCAATTAACTATCACCTCCTTGTTAACTAAATTCCAGCTCCCCCCCACACCAGGAAAAGCCCGGCAGCAGCGAAACCACGTTCAAGTCGTTCCATCAGAGACCCTGCTCCATCTTACCAGATTTCCTACGGCCAAGACGTGTTCGAACTGTGGTGTCATGGGATGGTGCTCCATTGCCATAAATAGCGTATTCAGAACGATGCAGATGGTGATGGCTAAGTCTACAAAAGGGTCCATGACGATTAAGTTCACGATCTCCTTCAGTTTTATCCAGTAGGGGTGACACTCCCAGATGAGGAAAGTGTTGGCAAACTTATACCAGCACGGTGGGCACTTTCTCTGAGACTCTTCCAGCTCTGGAGTGAGCAAAGAACAGAGAGCCCTCAATATGGAGCAGTGGTTGTCAACCTGTGGGTCGTGATCCCCCTGGGGGTGGGGAGTGAACGACTCTTTCACAGGGGTCACCTAAGACCAGCAAAAAACACAGATATTCACATCACGGTAGCGAAACAACAGTTATGAGTAGCAATGAAAATAATCTTATGGTTGGGGGTGTCACCACAACACAAGGAGCTGTGTTAAAAGAGCTGCAGCAATAGGAAGGTTGAGAACCACTGCTACAGAGAGGAAACAGGATACAGAGTATCTTCCTCGGGTCAGCTGTGTTTTTTGTTTTGTTTTGTTGCTTTTTTGTCGTTATTAAATCTGTGAATAAAGGGTGCTTGTCTGCTGATCCTCCTCAGTTCCCTTCACATTAAGATAAAAGGGAAAGTTCCTTCCCTATAATACCAGGTCAGATAATTGCTATTAATTGTGGGATCATGAAAAAGGTTAAGCCACTTTGGGGGGGGGGCTAGGAATGAAACAAATTGGGGTCTGGAAGAGACGGCTCAGTCAGTAAAATGCATACTGTGCAAGCTTGGGGCCCTGAGTTCAGATACCCTGCACCCAGGTAAAAGCGGAGGCCAGCAGTGCGTGTCTGTGGGCAGAGCCCCGGAGCTTGCTGGTAGCCAGCCTAACCTCCTCACCTCTGGCCTCCATGTGAATGTGCACAAATGTGTACCTGCACACACATGCACAGACCTACACACACACACACACACACACACACACACACACACACACACACACACACAGAATTAAACAAGGTGCCTCAGGACTTAGCGGATTGTGGGTGTTCTGGAGAGTGTATCAGGCGGAAATGCCATCTTCATCAGCAGGAAAGGGATTGACAGATGCCAAGTATGTGTCTGCTGCTTTCAAAGCACAGGCCAGTGTCCCACCTTCAGTGAGGCTGCAGCTCATAGCGGAGTCAGCTTCACAGGGGGCGCCCTCTCCTTTCTCTCTTCCTTCCTCCATCTCTCTCTTCCCTTTCCTATTCTCAGTCCTTCCTTCTCTGCCCGTGGCATCTCTCCCCCCCTTCCATACTTCCTTTTTTTTCCTTCCTTTACTTAGTCTTATTCTCATCTCTCTTCAGAGAGGGATCTGGCTTTTCAGCAGCCTCATGTGGCCCACACATAAAGGTCAGCCAGGAAATGAGGGGAGGAGCTTGCAACCTGGTCCATGCCCTCCTTCCCAGGCTCCCTCCCCGGAGCCACACTGACACTGATGCCCTCCTTCAGGCCTGCCCGGAACTGTGGGACTCTCAGCACTGAACGGACACTGACTAAATGGTCTCTCAGATTATTTAGGAAGTCAAAATGAAAAAGAACGATTAGACAGCTAAGGCAGAGAGCTGGTGGCCACACCAACCCTGGAACAAGCCTCAGAAGGCAAGACTCTCCTCAAATTATAGGAAACGGTTGGAATTACAAAACTCCAAGTTCCTCATCCAGTGAAGATGTTCTTCAAGAAGCCGAACTTAAAATCTGTCAGGAAGATATCCTTCGGACCAGGAAGTGGGTCCACAAGACTTAAATCCCTGGGACACCAATAAAATAAAAATAAAATTCTTCCCAAAGCTGTAAACCTAGCACACAGGAGACTAATGTATAAATATGAAGCCAGCCTGGGCTAAATGACCGGGCTAGCTAGGGCTGCATAAGTCCTGATTTATAAAAACAAAACCCATCATTAATCAAATAAACAAAAATCTCCAATGCTTCCCCAACAATGGGATGCCAGCCAGTCTGCTTCCCCTTCTCCAGCCCACTGTCTATGGCCCATGGCGATGGCTTTATTTTAGGGAGGGGTGGTCTGGGCTGGGTATCTGACTGGCTCCCTGGTTGCTAAGAAAATGGTTGCCTTGGTTTTCAGACTGAAGGGCCCCAGTGAGAGCCACGTGGGAGTCTGCGTGGGAAAAGAAGTCTGTGAAGAGAATTTGCCTCAGCCTCTTTCCTGCAGAACTCCCTCCTTTCCCAAGGTAAATTTAGTTTTCATCCCCGAAAAAGAAAAACGAAAAGGTTCTCTTATTTCCATAAATTCTTACAGCGCATATTTGGAAATTCGGTTCCGTTCCGTTTTTATCTCCTCCCTTCTCCAAATGTCTGCTGCTTAGCGGTTCTGCTGGGGAAGATGAAGCCCCGACTGTTCACATCTGAGAGATGACATGATTGCCACATCTTACGCTGAACGTCTTAGCAGACAGTAAAGGGGTTCTCTACCCTTGGGGCCACCCAGAGGATCCCTGCAGGTTACCTGTTTCCTACCCCTAGCTACATCCTTGAGCTGGGGAGAGCCCCCAGGAAGGTCAGCGCCACAAAGAGCACGATGGGCAGGAGGGATGGAGAAGGTGGGCATCTCCGTGTCTCCGGTGGTCCGCGTCTCAGTGAGTCCTTGGCTAAATGGATCCTTTGCTTAATGGAGGTTTGTTAGTTTCTTGGAGACGGGGTCCCATTATGTTGCTTCATGGGCTCCTTGGAGCTTCCCGCCTCAGCTTCCTTATTGGCAAGCACGGCGGATACACATTGTACCTGATATTTTTGCGGGCTTTCTGCTGTTACGTTCCAGCCCCACAGGCCTCCATGGCAAAGCGTCGTGTTTGGGAATGGGCTGAGATAGGGACTGAGGTGTTCGGAGGTTTGTGGACTTTCTCTTGCCTTGCTTCTGCATAGTTTTTTGAGGGGTTAGGGCAGGAAGCAGTCCCAGGAGTCCTGGAGACTCTTTTCAAGGTGCCCCCTCCGCCCACCAAGACAGTGACTTTGAGGAACCAAGAGGTTTATGGCGAGAGTTTCCCTCAACTCAAACACTCGCAGCATTTTTCGGCTGGGCAGGGAAGAGTGTCCACTGCCTTGGCACTTTCGGCTGAACAGATGGTACCAGTCGCCAGCACGGACTGGATGGATGTTTGAGGGGCAGTACCCGCCATGGCCATTCCTCCCTAGGGAATCACAACTGTTGCAAGGCAGCACTAAAGCCCCGCCCCCTTCTCCATGATCTCTTCCTCAGTGCTCCTGTTCTGAGGAACAGTGAGGTTGCTCTCATCCACCTACATCCGACCCAGCGCTGACATCCCAGAGCTCCTGGCTCCGCTAGCTGCAGATTTGGCAGAGTCTACTGGACACTGCTGAGTGAGTTTTCAACAGGATGCAGTGAGGAGGGGCAGCGAGGTTTTTCTTCTTAAGAATGGAGTTCTAGGATTCCCACTACAATATCTAAATCTTTAGGTAGACAGGAGTCCGCTTCTTTACTTTGAAAGCAATAATTTAAATCTTTGGATTAAAATGACCTTCCCAACTGCAAGTCTTGGAATCAGGGTGTTTACTCATTGAATGCTCTCACTGTAGCAAGCAGCAACGAGAACCAGGTCTGTGGTTAAAACGTCTTTGTTAACGTCTTTAATCTGCGCACACTGCTCAGCTGCAGCCATCACTGCCCCTTGCTTATAGGTCCCAGCTCATCAGCGTCAATTAAAGGAGTCAAGACAAGGTACAGGACAGGAGAGTGTGGTGGTAGGATGGGTACAGGCTATGGGAGCAGTCAGGCCAACCAACAGAGAAGTGCTAGAACGGCTTTCTTCCTTAGGAGACACAATTACAACTACAGCTATCTTCTGAGCTGCGAGTGTGTAGTGTGTGTATGTGCATGTGTGTATGTGTGTGAGTATGTGTGTGTGTATGTGTGTAAGTGTATATGTGTGTATATGTCCATGTGTGTATATGTGTGAGTATGTGTGTGTGTGTGAGTGTATATGTGTATGTGCCTGTGTGTATATGTGTGAGTATGTGTGTGTGTGTGTGTGTGTGTGTGTGTGTGTGTGTGGTTAGTGGGAAGAAGAGAGTGTGTAGAACAGAAGGGAGGAAGACAAAGACAGCTTTCGAAGTATAAGTGCCCCATGCTCATTTCAATGGAAGTCTCCGGAAGTGACTCCACAGCAACACCCACTGCTACAAGCACAGCAAAGCCAGTTTCAGTGTGGCTTGAGCCTCCCCACTGGCTGGACCCTGTGTGAGGCCATTGCAACGAGCAATCAGTAATTGCTGTGCTGGATAGAACGTTCTGTTGTGATGGTGTCCCTGTTGATAATGAAATGTATCTGAGGGAGCTTGATTTCCTATCTCAGTTGTCACACACACACACTTGAAAAACTCTGTCCTGGGCTCTAAGTGCATAATAAAATTAGCCATCATTCTCAGGCCAGTGCTCCTCGGCTTGTAGTTCTCACAGTCTGCAGTGATCTGCCTGAAACTTCAAAGCCCGTGCCACGAAGCTTGAAGACCCTCTATCCGATGCTGACCTCGACGGGAACTCAAAACCCAGAGTGAACAGCGGCTGCTCAGGCAGCAGAAAGAAGGCCGCTCAACCTGATGCTCTGACGCCCAGTGCTGCTTCTCACTGTTTGCACACACACACACACACACACACACACACACTACACACTCGCAGCTCAGTTGCTCCGATAGGCAAGACATACAGGGCACACACCTTCCACTAGCGTGTTTGTGACCACGCTCATTATGCTGTTGATTCTGTCCTTCCGTCCGTAGGAGGCGAGTTGGTCCATAGAAACTAAAAGAGATCCAGGGCCTTTCTTCTTAATTTCCACCTCAGTCGTTGCCTAGAGGGCGGGAAAATAAAGCAAATAGGGTGAGTGGTATTCAGTTTACACAGGGCTCGGGCCCCACTGGATTGACCGTCGAGTGTGAGCAAAAGCCTCATCATCTGCACTGCTTTAAAAAAAATCTTAATTTCTCCTAGATCCACTCACTTCCATACCCCCCACCCCCCGCCGGACTTTGTGCCCCCCTTCTTCTCCCAAGCAGCTATCAGTCAGTTGCTAAGAGCTCCTCGGCCAGTGGTGGGCTTCATGCCCACCCCCTCTCCATGCTGGAATTCGGTCTGGCTTGAGCTGCCACAAGTCTTACCCAACCACGAGCCCTGCAGGCTATAGTAATGCCTATCCCTGGCAAGCTAGCCCAGCCAGATGCTGCCTGTGGCAGCAGCACAGACATCTTGAGAGTTAAACAGCCACTTTCTGGCTGGATTTAGGTCCTCCTCCATAAGGCTAAACAAACAAACAACTCTTGACTCTATAATCCTACTCACAAGTTGGCCATGGGTGATCTTTAGTTCTGTGACTGAGAACAAGTCATTTGAATGTAGCCAGATCTTCAGTGAACCCAAGAATCTGGCTGGGACCCAATGACCTCCTCTGGTTAAGCCTAAGGCAGGAAATGCCACAGCCCCCAGGGCCACCGAGATGGGAAAGGACCCTGTGTTCTCCTCTCCTAGTCTTGCAGCCACAACATTTGGCTGGAATTGGCTCGTTTGTCAAAACAATTCAGTTTCACCTCTACCTGAAAATTAGGAGGCTGAACTCCTCCCCAGCCGCTGTCTGGAGGAGCTCCATCCCTCTCTGTCTTGTCCAAATGGGTGGCTTAAAACCCGTCTCTTGGCTAACCATTCTGTCCCTGTATTATGTCACCTGTGTGCACTTTTCTGCTCCTTCCATGGTGGCTTGGGCAGACAATCACCACTTCCAGCATAGGGAAAGACATATTTGTCTGAGGCGAGGCAAGCGTGTCGGATCAGCAACAAAATAATCTTGTTTTGGAAATAAAACACTTCTGAGGGGCTATTCAAACACTCCCTGCCCTTATCCGTGCTTAGATTTGAGAGACTGCACAGAGGATAATTCCTAGCAGATGACAAAATTAATCTCATCTAGGATTTTACTTGCGCTGCCCTACTGACTTAGGCATTCGGTTCGCCCGGGTGTTGCTTATGTAGCAGGACTGCAGAAGAAATGGAGACGTGAAATATCCGATCTCCACGAGGATTCCTGATTGTGGTTCTATAAAAACGTCTGTATAAGTGAGAATGACTTATTAACTATTATCTCAGATAAGATACTGTTCCTAAGAGGCCATTTTATGCCATAATTTTCATCCCGACAGAATATTTAATGAATCACACTAAATCTACTACACCGTAAAAGTGATATACACGTGAATGTGCGAAGGCTGTCTATCTTAGGCGCTTACTCCTGGCATTGGACAGATCTGAGACTTTTACTGAGCTGACCCTTCTATCAATCTATGGAATACACGACAGATGATGTTCAGAATGTTCACCCCCAAAGGACCAGATGATAAATACGGAAGGGAAAGCTCCACATATTACTGCTTTGGTGTCTATTTTCTGCATCTGTATATAGCAAGAAATAATTTCTTCAGACTGTACTAGGAGCAACCTTATATCCACCTTAAAAAAAATCAAGATTAGTAAAAGCGGAGTCTAAAACGGGGTTTGGGGTGCAGTCACCAGACCGTCAATGATGATCGCCTCTGCTGCGGACTGGATTTAGCCTGTGTATTCCATATTCCCAATCCTAGCTGTGGGACTGGGGTTGTTAAAAACAACCACAGAAAAGTTAAGCTTCGAGCCTATTAAGGGAGGACCACTCATTCTTATCTTCTACGTTTACGCCAAGAGCGTGCGAGTTAACCAGAGAGAGGTTACAGGGGCCAGCAACGGGGTTTAACCAAGGAAGTCGAGGTGAGCCTGTCATCAGACTGACAGGGCAGACAGCAGGGTAACATCAGCCTGACAGGGCAACCCTGGCAGAGCAACATCACCCTTCCTGGTCCACCTATAAACCCTTTTCCTGTGCTGCAGGAAAGAAGGAAGGCTGGTGCCTCTCACTACGTCTAACGTGGTGTTGAATCTGAAGTCTAGGCCTGTGTGATGAGGCAAACAGGCAAATGGGACAGCTGCTCACAGAAAGTGTTATCCCCTGTGTGGAAACTCTATGGAAGTTTCTCCAACCCCTTCAAACCTAACAGAAGCAAGAGGCTACAATGTATATACAATGTACAGCTTAACTATACCCTGACAATACTTCGAAAATAAAGCTCTCAAATTACAACCTTATGGTAATACCTTTAAAAATAGGAAGGAATAAAACTATCCAAAGGCGAGAAGCTCTCATGATAAATTGTGTGGCTCTTCTGAGAGACACTTAGGAAGACTTAAGTAAACAAAGGAGCATGCGCTGTTCACAGACATTAGAACTAAGATGGCCGCCGTCTCCAAACGGACTCATCAGCCCAGTGTTACGCCCATCGAAATCCAAGGCTTTCAGGAAGAAACTGATGATTGTGAAATTAATAAGGACATATAAAGGCTGGGGAAAGAAAAGGGAATTAAAAAAAAAAACTAGGTTAAAATAACCTTTCGAAGGACTCTGATACACATCTTTAAATACATGTAGAATTCTGTTTAAAGGATTTGTTTGTATTGTCCCATTTCAGAACTTCGTATGAGGTGAGAATGAAGAAGGTTAGCATGTATCGGCATAAGTAGAGACGCGGACTCTAGACATAGACTCAGAGTATATAAAACAGCGCATGTGAGCAAGGTCCCAACATGCCGGGAAAGGAGAGCTTTTGCAAGAGGTGCTGAGAGACAGGATAGACACCCAGCCTAGTCCTTATAAGTCCTTATTTATATAAGTTGATTTGAGGTGATCAGAGATGTGGATATGGAATCAAGAGACATGTTAAAAACATTTTCATAGCACTGAGGAAGAGTTCTTGAACAAGATGCAGAAAGCAGTATCACAAAATAAGAACTAATGTTAAAAAGTAATTTTGTCCTAAAGAACCTAGGGGTCTGGAGAGATGGCTCAGTGGTTAAGAGCACTGGCTGCTCTTCCAGAGGTCCTGAGTTCAAATCCCAGCAACCACATGGTGGCTCACAACCATCTATAGAGTGATCTGATGCCCTCTTCTGGTGTGTGTGAAGAGAGAGATAGTGTACTCACATACATAAAACAAATAAATCATTTTTAAAAGCCTATATCTAGAACAACCAAGAAACTATCAACTCAACGGAAAACAACAGCCAGTTAACAATTATGCAAAGATCTTAAACATCGCATTAATGAGGACATATAACAGATTGGAGAGATGGCTCAGTGGTTAAGAGCACACACTGGTCCTCCTGAGGACCCGAGTTCGATTCCCAGCACCCGCTCAGGTGGCTTACAACTGCCTGTCTGTCTGACACCTCAGAACTCTGGGTACTTGCATTCATGTGCATATACCCACACACATATACATAATTAAAATAATAAAAATCAGGCTAAAATAAGAGAGCACATTCTTTTTTTTCGGAGCTGGGGACTGAACCCAGGGCCTTGCGCACTGAGCTAAATCCCCAACCCAAGCACATACATTTCTACAGCCCACATGTGTCTGCCTCTCTGTACACCCCAGTCTCATGGGCTTTGGAGCACACGTTAGCTGTGGCCCTGAGTGGCCCCTGGAGAAAGATTTGTGTTTCAGGTCCTCTCAGGGCCATGCCTGCATACAGGCACCTGACAGCTGTGGCTCTGCTGTGGGAAGAACAGTGCTTCCCTCACACAAAGAGTCATGACTGGATCTGCTTCTCAGGCTGTGTTGACCTCCTCCCTACAGTCAATTTTTCATGAACTCTGAATAATTATAAGCTCATGGACTTAAGAAAAGCAATTGGGAAGCAGAGGCCGGCAAATGTCTGTGAGACCAAGGCCTGCTTAGTTTACATGGAGAGTTCTAGGCCAGCCAGGACAGCATCATAAAGCCAACCCCTACTAAAACTAAAAGGCAGGGGCTGGGGTAGTTCAGTGGCAGCCCCCACTCCCTTTTAGCATGGAGGAGGTCTGGGGTGCAATCGCCAGCAACGTAAGTCAGTATATAAAGTAGATATATCAAAGACTAGCAAAGCTGTCTCTCATATACTTGCTGGGATAAAAAAATGATAACTATTTTAGAGAACTAGTTTGTAATTTCTCATAAACACATTAGACAATTTAGCATAAGCTCAGGATTTCCCCACAAAGGTATTTAATAAAAAAAGAAAAATTTCAGGCATGTGTGGTGGTGATGTGCTCCTTAAATCACAGCACCCAGAATGGGGTAGGGACAGGAGGATCTCTGTGAGTTCAAGGCCAAACTGGTCTACATAGAGTTTCAGGATGGTTAGGGCCATATAGTGAGAATCAGCTCCCCCCACCTCTGTCTCTCTGTCTCTCTGTCTCTTTGTTTCTCTCTCTCTCTCTCTCTCTCTCTCTCTCTCTCTCACACACACACACACACACACACACACACACACACAGGTCACACCAGCCTTGAAATCACATGGGAACTCTTCACTTCTCTCCAGTTCTCCAGACTAACTAGCAGCTTTGTGGCTGACTACCTGCTGCGGCCTCTCTGTCTCTGCCCCCACTCCCAGGGAACTAAGCAGACCCTCCCCATACAACCTTCCCTTCCTCATCCCATCTCTTGTCACTGGAGCCTCTCTCTCCCTAGAAACCAGCCTAGCAGACCAGGCATGTGACTTTCTCCTTCCTGTCCTCCAATTCTAATTACCCACTCTCTCATCCCCAGCCCTGTAACAAATAGACCACGAGCAGAGCCTATCTTCTCTTTCTTCTCCCATTCCCTGTGTGCTCACAGACCCTCCTGACACATCCAGGCTACTTTTCTCAGACTCCACTCCCTGCCCTCTAGCCCACCCCCATTCCTGCATATCAGCTCCCAATACTTAGAAACAAGCTCTGCCCTGGGGACTCCCATTGGCCACACCAGGCAGGGACTCAGAAGTGCTCCCCACAAGGAAACCCACATCCACCACAGTTTCCTCAGAGAGGGTAGAGAAACCACAAAGACAAGACCAAACCAACACTTAGAATTACAATCACCCCAGATACCAGCATGAAAGTCAGTAACGGCCAGGACAGTATATCTTCTCTAGAGTGCAGCATCCTACTACAGGAGGCCTAGGAGATGCAATATGGCAGAAGCACACGCCCGGGACTTCAGACTAGCTGTTATGAATATGCTCAAGGGCCTGAGAGAGGTATGAATGAATAAATCCATTAACGAAATCTATGAAAACACACAAAACGGTGGAATGCAATGAAGAGGGCAGTTCAAAGCACAAACGTGGAAATGGGATCACTAAGGAGAGCACAAACTATTGTAAAACTGGAAACAGAAAATGTAGGAACTCAAATAGGAGGAGCCTCAGCATCCAGGCTCAACAGCAGAGACAGAATCTTAGGTGTTGAGACGAGATAGAAGAAGTGGATGTCTCAGTTAAATAAATTAAAAACAAAAAATCCAGACACAAAATGCACAGAAGTCTGTGACCCTATGGAAAGACAAATCTACAAATAATAAGAATAGAGGAAGGAGAAGAAATCCAGCGTGAAAGGCACAGAAAATATTTTCAACAGACTCATGGAAGAAAATTTCCCTAACCTAAAGAAGAAGATGCCTCTAAAGGTACAAGAAGCATACAGGACACCAAAGAACTGGACCAGAAAAGAAAGTCCTCATGACACATAACAATTAAAATATTAAACATACAGAACAAAGAAAGAATATTAAACACTGCAAGGGAAAAAGAGAAAGTAACATAGAAAGGCAGATCTACTGGAATTACACATGACTTTTAGGTGGAGGCTCTGAAAGCCAAAAGGGTCTGGGAAAAGAGAGCACAGATGCCAGCCCAGACTACTATACCCAGCAAAACTATCAGTCACCATAGATGGAGAAAACCAGATATTCCATGATAAAACTAAATTTAAGCAATATTTATGTACAAATCCAGCTCTCCTGAAGGCACTAGAAGAAAAATTTCAACCTAAAGAGGCTAACCACAGCCAAGAAAACACAACGAACAAATAATCTCCAAGCAGCCATGAAAGAGTAGAGGAAAAAGGATCCTCACGCCACAAGGAACAGAAAACACTGCTCACTAGTAACTCTCGACATCTATGGTATCAATTTCCAGTAAAAAGACAGGGAATAACAAAATGGATGGGGAAACAGGATCCTTCTCCTACATCCAAGACATCAAGGACAGACATCACTTCAGGGTGAAAAGAAGAATAAAGATATTCCCACAAAAAGGACACAAGACACATGCCAGTTTAGTCATTTTTAAAGATTTTCTTTTCTTTTCTTGTTTTTTTTGGAGCTGGGGACTGAACCCAGGGCCTTGCGCTTGCTAGGGAAGCGCTCTACCACTGAGCTAAATCCCCAACCCCAGTTTAGTCATTTTAATATCTGACAAAATAAACTTCAAACCAAAACTAATCCAAAGAGATAGGGGCGGATCCTATATACTCAAAAGAAGATTCTGCCAAGAGGATGTTGCAATTCTGAACATTTATACACAAAATGCAGGGTGTCAAAGTTCATTAAAAGACAAAACAACCCCGAGAGCCAAGAAACAAAGACACCATACAGCTTGAATCCCATATCGACGTCACACACTGATAGTGGGAAATTTCAATACCCCAATCACACCAATAAACAGTTCACCTAGACAAAAACCAAAAGCAGTACTCAAGCTAGACTGTGACAAGGACCTTCCCCTAATGAATAGAGATTTCAGGGGACCAATCACTGGGCGAGGAGTAAGCAGGATTTTCAGGTTGAGGAGGGGAAGAGAGGAGGAGAAAAGAAAGTACAGGGAGGAGGAGAGGAAGGAAGATGGCGGGAGAAGGACAACCCAGATCTGTGTGGCTTTAAATAGCCACAGGTAGCTATGAATATCATAAAAGGGATGGATAATTACAGGACAATTTGTCTTATCTAGACAATTTGTCTTATCAATTGGCTCTGAGTTTATCGTGTGGATGTTTTAGGGGGTGAGAATTTACTGATATAAATCTGATGGATAAATTATAAGCCTCTAGAGTTTTGATTATATCGGGTTATAGGGATTTGTGGCGGCAAACCGCGAGATGGGCAAGACAAGTGGCAGATGTATGGGGCTGGCGTGGCAGCGACTCACTCTGGTGGTAGTGTTGGGTGGTGAGTAGCCAGTGATAGTGTGGGTGGTGAGTGGCAGGTGGTAGTATGGGTGGTGAGTAGCAGGTGGTAGTGTGGGTGGTGAGTAGCAGGTGGTAGTGTGGGTGGTGAGTAGCAGGTGGTAGTGTGGGTGGTGAGTAGCAGGTGGTGGTGTGGGTGGTGAGTGGCAGGTGGTGGTGTGGGTGGTGGTGGGTGTGGTGGTGTGGGTGGTGGTGGCAGGTGGTGGTGTGGGTGGTGGTGAGTGGTGGTGGGGGTGGAGAAGGGTGGTGGTGTGGGGTGGTGAGTGGTGTGGTGGGGTGGTGGTAGCATGTGGTGTGTTGGGGTGGTGAGGTGGGTGTGTTGGGTGAGTAGCAGGGTGGTGGTGTGGGTGGTTGAGTAGCAGGTGGTAGTGTTGGGTGGTGAGTAGCAGGTGGTAGTGTGGGTGGTGAGTAGCAGGTGGTAGTGTGGGTGGTTGAGTAGCAGGTGGTAGTGTTGGGTGGTGAGTAGCAGGTGGTAGTGTTGGGTGGTGAGTAGCAGGTGGTAGTGTGGGGTGGTGCATCCTTTTTTTAATATTTCCCGCTACACTAAGCAACCTCACAAATGGACCAGGCTGGCATATGTTCACAGGGCATTTTACCTCACCATAAAAGAATGCACCTCCTTCTCTGAGCCTCATAGATATTCTTCAAGACTGATATCCACATACTTGGACATAAAGCAAATCTCAACAAATACAAGAAAATTTAAACAACTCCCTGCATCCTCCCTGACCACCATGGATTAAAGCTGGATATCAACAACAACAGAAATGAGAAGGCTTACAAACTCATGGAAACGAAACAACTCTCTACTGGATGGAAAAAAAAAAGGGGGTGGGGTCAAGATAGAAAGTAAGGAAAGAGTTAAAAACCTTTTTAGAATTGAATGAAAACAAAAACACACAACATACCCAAACTGTGAGGCGCAATAAAGGTGGTTCTAAGAGGCAAGTTCACAGCACTGAGTTGCCTGCATCAAAGAGTTGGAAAGACCTCATATTAGTAACTTAACAACACACCTTAACACTCTAGAACAGAATGAAGAACTAAATCCCCAGAGGAGTAGATGGTGAGAAATAAACTCGGGGATGAAATCAATAAATAGAAACAGACAAACGAAAATCAATGCAACAAAGAATTGTTTCTTTGGGAAAACTCAATGATGGGTGAACTCTTAGCTGGATTAACTAAAAGGTGGAGGGAGGAGATCAAAATTAACAAAATTAGAGTCAAAACATGACGACAGACACCAGAAATCCAGGGAATTACAAGAATACACTTTAAAACCTATACACTCCACCAAATTTTTAAAAAAATGTGGAAGAAATGGCTACTTTTCTTGATATATATGACTTAACGAAGTTAAGTCAAGATCAGACAAGCAATTTAAGCACACCTATAACACCTAAGGGAACAGAAGTCTCCCAACCAAATCAGGCCTAGAGCTGGATGACTTTAGTGCAGAATTCTACCAGACTTTCAAAGAGTGAATGCCAATACTCTGCAAATTATACCTCAAAATAGAAACAAAAGGAAAGTTGCCCAATCTTTTTACAAGGTCGTAGTTAACCTGATACCTAAACCACATAAGGGCCTGACAAAGAAAGAGAATTACAGATCAATTTCCCTTATGAATATAGATGCAAAAATTCTGAATAAAATACTTGCAAACTGAATATAAGAATACATCAAGGAGTTGGGGATTTAGCTCAGTGGTAGAGCACTTGCCTAGCAAGCACAAGGCCCTGGGTTCGGTCCCCAGCTCTGAAAAAAAGAAAAAAAAAAAAAGAATACATCAAAAAGATCACCCACCACGGTCAAGTAGACTTCAACCCAGGGATGCAGTGGTGGTTCGACATATATAAATTATAAATGTAACCCACTATATCAACAGACTGAAAGATAAGAACCACATGATCAACTGAGATGCAGAAAAGGCCTTTGATGATATCTAGTACCCCTTCAAGATAAAAGTCCTGGAGATATTAGAGATCTAAGGGAGAAACCTCGACACAATAAAGGCAATTAACAGCAAGCCCAAGGCCAATATCAACCTAAATGGGGAGAAATTCAAAGCATTTCCACTCAAATTCAGAACAAGACAAGGCTGTCCATTCTCTCCATATCTAGTTAACTACAGCACTTAACATCTTAGCTAAAGCAGTAAGACAACTATAGGAGATCAGGGACTTCAACATAAGGCCAGCCAGGTACACCGACCCTAACAGAAGATAAAGAAGGGAATACTGGACAGAACACTGGTAGCCCAGGCACAAAGAACAATTAATAAATGGGACCTTAGGAAACTGAAAAGCTTCTGTACTGCAAAAGGACACCATCATTCTGACTAGGGAGCAGGCAAAAGATGGGGAAAATTTTTTTTTAAGCCAACTAAAGAACTAAAAAAAATGGAGATCAAGAAAACAACCCAATTAAAATGGGGTACACAGATACAAATTTCCTTAGTCACCAGAAGATGCAAATCAAGACTACTTTGAGATTGCATCTTATACCAGTCAGAATGGCCAAGATCAATAACACAAGTGACAGCTCATGCTGGGAGGACATGGAGTAAGAGGAGCACCCATCGATTGTGGGAGGAGGTAGAGTAAGAGGAACACCCATCCAGTGCTCATAGGACTGCAAACATTCAGCTACTATGGAAAGCAGAGTGGTGGTTGCTCAGGAAGCTGGGCCTAGATGTACTTCATGAGCAGCTATAGCACTCGGGC
The DNA here is from genome assembly GCF_011064425.1 of Rattus rattus. Lineage (NCBI taxonomy): Eukaryota > Metazoa > Chordata > Mammalia > Rodentia > Muridae > Rattus > Rattus rattus. The sequence goes on from NC_046154.1 coordinate 262,103,331, forward strand.
ATGTACCTGAGTCCATGACTCTACATCCTGCCACAGAGACACTTGCCCAACCATGTCCATTGCTGCTCAATTCATAATAGCCAGAAAGTGAAACAGACTAGATGCCTATTAGCGGATAAAAGGATAAAGAAAATATGGAAAACCTACCCACTGGAATGTTACTCAGTTGTTAAAAAAAAATAAAATCATGAAATTCAAAAGTAAATGGATGGAGCTGGAAAAATCACTCTAAATGGGATAATCAAGATCCAAAAAGGCAAATGTTGTGTGTATTGGCTTATATGTAGATATTAGCTATTAGCTGTTTTTGATAAGCTGACTACAATCCATATAATTTTGGAAGTTAGGTACAGAGTAAGAATAAGGTACCCCAGGAACCTTAGGAAGGTTCACCCCAGGAAGAAGAAATAGAATAGTTATGGATGGACTGAAGGATAGGACTAAAAAGGATGGGATGGGGAGGGGAGGAGAAGGGCCATGAAGGAGGGACTGAGAGTAGGGTAGAGTAGCTCAGGCCATTCGAGGGATCCCATGGAAACCCAGTATAGTACAAGCTTCCTAAAGTACATACATAGAAAAGTGATCTAAATGAACTGCCAAATAACAGGGGAGACAGAGGTCCAGCTGGACATCTCTTGTCACTAAATGACGCTTCCAGTACTGGAATTGTACATCCAATATAATTGATAGCCAAAGGGGGCTCTATGGGACAACCCAGGCTACCTCCGAGGCTACTAGTTGCTCTCTACCAGCTGATAGCAAGGCTCTACTGTTGAAGACAACACCTCATAACTCACTGAACATGGCGAAGTCCAGACGGTGCCTACCTAGAGCCTTTGTTCCTATGGAGTAGCGTTCATGGAGCTGGAAGGCACTGTGTAAGCTACCACAAGAGAAAGGTGTACACCAACTCAGCTACAAACCCTTCAATCTACTACAGTCACTTATAGTGACCTGCCCGCGAGACCCATTATTGTAGACCAACCGAAATCTGACTGGATTTTAGGATCACTTCCTGAGATGGAACCCATCCCTGACACTGCTTGGGTGACCAAGAACCTGAGACGAGAGAGGCCAGGGACCTGGGGGAAATCCAGTCACTACTGTTCTTCTGAAGGAATGTAGCAACAAAATAAATCCTGACAACATAGATGAGTGTCTTGCTTAGCCATCATCAGAGAAGCTTCCTCCTAGGAATACAGAGCCCACATCTGGACAACGTGCAGAGAGTAGACCTTGGAACGCTAAGGCCTAAATGGGATGTTTCCATCAAATCCTTGGCCTTGCGGCTCTGGGAACCCTGTGGAACTGGAGCTGGGAAGACTGTAAGAGCCAGAGGGGATAGAGGACACTACAGGGACCAGGCAGGGCTGAGGCACACACGAGCTCACACAGACTGTGGAAGGATGCACAGGGCCTGTGCGGGTGGGCTTGACGGGGGTCATAGGACTGAGAGAGGAAGTGGGCATGAACCTAAGCCCAAAGCTATCCCCAATTATAACTGCTTGCAAATGAAAAATTAGCTTTAATCAATAAAGATTCATTGAATATACAAACCACTCCTAAAGGTAGGTCATGCGTAGTCTCTCTCTCTCTCTCTCTCTCTCTCTCTCTCTCTCTCTCTCTCTCTCTCTGCTCTCTCTGTGTGTGTGTGAATGTGTGTGTCTCTGCATTCAAATGTTTCTTGAGCTTTTTCTTTGGCTCTTTTTCTTCTGTTTCTTAATTAATTAATTATTGTTATATTATCAGTAGTAATTGTTTTAGATGTTTGTCTCCTAATGAGAGAAAGAAAGGGTGTCAATTTGGGTGGGTGAGGAGGTGGGCAGCATCTGGGAGGAGTCAGGGGAGGGGAAACCATAATCAGAATGTGCTGTTTTTAAAAAAATCTATTTGCAATAAAAAGATACCCACAGCAAGCTTATTCGTATCAGCTACAAACTGGAACAAACTGAATGATGTGTTATGTTTATGCAATGAAGTCCGTTCAGCAGGAATAAAGAAGGGAATACATACCCGGATATATCTCAGAAACAAAAACCCCTCGATTAATGAAGGAAGCTGAAAACCATGTACTTCACAAGTGACACATGTGAGAAAGAACTGAGCTAAGGTAAAGACAAATTAGGAATGCCACGGGGCACGGGGGAATCAATAGGATGAGGGGCAGGCACGTCAGGGCATGGCAGAGTCCTGGTGCAGTAAGGCGTTAGGGGAGCAATCTGTAACTGCCAGAGAGTCCCTTCCCTGTGTCCTTTTACTAGCAATTCTGGCGACTCTTGAGTGAGAGTTACACAAGGCCAAACAACTTAGCGGTGGATGGTTTGACGGGGAATCTGGGTCACAGAGTCATCTCGGTTATGGAAACAGTCAGAACACATGCTGCAAGTTCGGACTGGGCTATAGCTGCTTGCTGTCGTTTGCATTTTGTCTGCAACTCCAGGTGTCTTAGTTGGGCTTTTACTGCTGGTGAACGGACACCAGACCAAGGCAACTCTTACAAGGACAACATTTAATCAGGGCTGGCTTACAGGTTCAGAGGTTCAGTCCACCATCATCAAGGCGGGAGCATGGCAGCCTCCAGGCAGGCATGGTGCTGAAGGAGCTGAGAGTTCTACATCATCTGAGGGCCTCTAAGAGAAGACTGGCCTCCAGGCAGCTAGGACTAGGATACTAAAGACCACGCCCACAGTGACACACATCTTCCAACAAGGCCACACCCCCTAATATGCCACCCTCTGGCCAGAGCATGTACTAACCATCACACTAGGCATGCTTTACAGGGTAAAAGAGTATTATTCCAGGCCAGGGCCATGGACACGAGGAAGCTACTGGCTGATAGAGATGGAATGGCACCCCCCAAGACTGACTGGGGTGCATGATCCATTTACTGTGGTAAACTTGGATCTTAGTTGCAAATGAAAACAAAAATTAAGGGAATGGCCAATTAGGTTGGCTCCCTGGGCTGTTTGCCCTAATCCAGGGGCTTGGGGTCTTTGGCAAATCGCAGCTCTAGGTTTTCACGGGTAACCTGGTCGCCGCCTACCCGCAGGTGCTGCTGCTAGCATTTATCAGCTCAGAAGGACGGAAAGCTCCTACGATGACATAAACTAGAGCTGAAGTTGCCTAATGACATCACTAAATGTCACCGAGCACAGATGGGACCAGGTGTGCTGAGAAAAACCGTGTGTGTCGCTAGGAAATCCATCCCGCTAGATTCAAAGTGCACTGAACGCCAAGTTGGACAGCCAGGCCCAACACGTCCTCTCTTGCTGAGGTCCAGAAAGCTGCAGTTGAAAGGCCAGATTTTTAGTTCCTGCTTCCTCTTTTCCAATTAAAAAAAAAAAAGGAATGAAAATACGCATAACAAGTTATCATTTGAACCGTTTTAAAGTGAGTGATTTCCTTCAGGCCTTTAGTATACTGATCGTTCTGTACAACTCTGTTTATCACCACTCTCAATTGGCTGCATCAGCCAGCAGTCGCTCCTGACTGCACTCTCTGCTAGACCCTGCCAATCGATAATCTGACTTCTGTCTCAGTAGATTTGCCACTTCTCATTAAACAGAATCATGCAATCCGTGACCTTTGCAGTGCAGCGTCACTTAGCTTGTTTGAAGCTTTGTCCACGGTACATAAAACCTTGTTCCACCTCACGGAAGAATAATGCCCTGCTGTGGAGCCGGACCACATTTGTTCATCAACTGATGAACTTGGGTTGTCCCATTTTCTGATCACTATGAATAATGGCTGTGGGGTAGCCATGTATCTATTTTGGGGTAACGTGCTTCAACTCTCTCAGGTGTGTGTGCAGGCGCAGCTTTGCTGGATGCAAGACTACGACGAATGCCATGCTACTTTCTGAGAAACAACAAGAACTACTGGCCAAAGTGGCTGCCACATTTTACAATTTTACGAGCAATGCTGGCTGCTCTTTCTTCAGTCAGACCATAGCTGCCGAAGTTAGATTCCCTCAGATAAAGCAGCTCCACGGTGAGTTTTTCACCTGTAGTTCTGCAGGGGATTCTGGGAAGTGATCCCTGCTAGAAGCTGCTGCCAACTCTTACCACCCGGGAGGGGAGCTGAGGGTCACTGGGGTGGGGTGGGTGGATGATTGACCTTTGGGCTGGGTTGTACACGTATTGTGGCACACATCTGTGATCCCACACTTGGAGGCTGAGGCAGGAAGATCACAAGTTCAAGGCCTGGGTTACACAGTGAGACTCTGTCTAAAAGAAAGAGGCTGGAGTTGTACCTCAGTGATGTAAACTTAGTGCTTGTCTAGCATGCATGAGACCCTGGGATCATAGGAAGCACAGACATACAGACACAGACACACACAGACACACAGACACACAGACACACAGACACACACACACATACACACACACACACACACACCCTAGAGTCCCAGGAAACATACACAGACAAACCCTGGACTCTCAGGAAACACACACACACACACACACACACAAACACACACACACACACACCCTAGAGTCCCAGGAAACATATACAGACAAACCCTGGAAACTCAAGAAACACACACACACACACACACACACACACACACACACACACACTCTGGAGTCCCAGGAAACACACACACACACACACACACACACACACACAGACACACACAGACAGACACAGACACACACACACACACACACACACACACACACACACACACACACAACCCTAAACTCAGTACAGGCTAGTTCCATCACCATCTTTTTTGACTCAAACTCAAAGTCTATCAGGGTACTCACTACTGATGTCCAGTCTCTTAAACTGGAACCATTCTCATACAGATGCTACTCCACCTGCAGGTGGCCATCTCATACAGATGCTACTCTACCTGCAGGTGGCCATCTCATACAGATGCTACTCTACCTGCAGGTGGCCATCTCATACAGATGCTACTCTACCTGCAGGTGGCCATCTCATACAGATGCTACTCTACCTGCAGGTGGCCATCTCATACAGATGCTACTCTACCTGCAGGTGGCCATCTCATACAGATGCTACTCTACCTGCAGGTGGCCATCTCATACAGATGCTACTCTACCGGCAGGTGGCCATCTCATACAGATGCTACTCTACCTGCAGGTGGCCATCTCATACAGATGCTACTCCACCTGCAGGTGGCCATCTCATACAGATGCTACTCCATCTGCAGGTGTCCAGTTCTGTCCACATTTCTCCAGATCTGCACAAGGAAGCTCCAAACTTCATATTGATACTAAATTGCTTTCACAAGGAATACACAACTGAACTTTATCTGCTGCCAGGCTTAGAACTGAAATTTATAGTATTTTAAAGGCATCCTTAGAACCGTTACAACGGTTAACCAGCCACCTAGTCAAGCGTTTCTACAATTCCTGTGGGGTTCTGCTTTGAAATAAGTTTATGGTGTTTTCCTTTTCTCAAACAATCTATATGGTCTTCCTTTCTAAGCCAGGCAAACAATTCTTCCATCTTTCTTTGGGCTAAGAGAGATGGGGCAGAGCATAGCAAGGTCAGGCTATGAGCACCCTCACCCTGACACCGCAGCCACCACATCTGTCCTTCACAGTAGCCCTGTGGCAAAGCCCTCCCACTTTGCTTTCTGGCTTTTGGTTTTGTTTTTTACAGAGAAGAAAACGCTGAGCGAGAGATCTTCCCAGAGTCCCATGGGCACAGGGTGAGAGCTAACGCCTCAGAGTTGGTCTCTGGTAGAGCCAGCTTTACACTCGCACCTTAACTCTGCTTCCTGTGCGATCTGGGAGGGGGAGGGGCTGCTTAATGCCCTAAGCCCTGTGGTTTCTTCAACAAGGAAGGGCATAGCAGGACCTCCCTCTCAGAGAGGGGGCTGTGAGCATTACAGGAGATGATGCTCGGACATTTGCAATCTGCCTCAACGGATTTCTCAATTAAGTGGGTTCTGGGCTGTTGGTGGCACCTGCTTTCTTCATGAGCAAAGACCTACGGTTTTCACTTTCTCGGTTCAGAGAGAAAGACAGGGAAAATCTCCTTCTTTGCATCAGCAAGAGAGAAGAGTGAAAATTTCTAACTGTAAAAACAAAACAAAAAACAACAACAACAACAACAACAAAACAACAAAAAAAAAACCAAAACAAAACCCATTCATCAATCACAACCTCATGATTAATGAGGATGAGAATGGTTTTTTACAAGATGCTAATGATATAATGCCTGGAAATCTGTCTGTCTGTCTGTCTTTTATTTTATTTTATTTTAAATGGCGTATCGTATTTCTTACCTGGACTCAAACCTAGGCATAGCTACTGGATACAGCCTCAGTGGCTTCTATTCCAGTCCATACGTGAGTACGTATGAGGACAAGTTAGTTCTTGACACATCTGACAGTGAGTATCTCTATACCTCAGCTTAAAGAGACAGTGATTACTTATCTGGCCTAGGCTTCCAGATGAGTAATAATACCTTTAAGTTTCATAATTAAAATGATAATGTTTAACATAAAGGAATTATATGTTATGTCCTTTTAGGGAAAATGACTATTTCCCCAACTTTGCAAAGAAGCTAATATTTTAGCTGTCAGATTTCTAGGGCTCAGGAGACCTTGGTTCAAGCTTCACTTACACAAGTTACTAAATCTCTCTGAGGACCAAAGTCACCTTCTTTATACTGTGGTCACAAAAATTAAGCAACAGCGAACTGTGGTGGTCCCGGTCTGCAGGCCCAGTGCTGGGGAGGGTGAGGCCAGAGGGTCTTGAGTTCAATACTAAACTGAGTTACACAGGGAGGTCAAGGGCAGTCTGAACTACGCAGTGAAACCTTGTCTCAAAACAAGCAAGCAAGCGGCCAACCGAAACCCAAGGGTAGAGAGAAATGCAGCTCAGTCATCGCGTGCCTCCCAGCCTTGGGTTAGGCCTCCATCCCACACACGGAACATGGACACGGTTGATAGATACATAAATGAGAAAATCACAAGGAAAATAACCGACAGCTTCTCATCTCAAAGGCCATGTCTCTAACCTTCAATCGGTTGTCTTCCCCCCTCCACATCTGTCTCTACGTGGGTTTGATCTCACACCCCATAGCAGATGCAGCCTACTGGGTCTGTTTGGTTCTTCAGAACCCGTTAGTGCAACTGACACATCTTCCCACACCATTGGGAATCGGCCATAACTGAAGCGTTCTGGCTTCCCTATGATGCCCACGAGGACGATGATAACACTCTTGCCCACTGCCTCTTCCTGCCATGCCAGAGTTCTGACCTCCTGGCCTTGGGACTCTTCATTCCTGACATCACTAAGGGTTACTTTAAAGGGTCTCCTAAGTGCCTTCGTGGTACCGGACACTAGACTCCCTAGATGAATTCTGTAGGCCACAGTGCAGGGAGAGACCGAAACCTTACTGCATGGCCATCTGCTCAACAGAACCTAAAGAACATTTCTCCCACCCAGTACAGTAGAAACAACTCAACCCAACCCAGTCCTCAAGCCTGATCACGCACGCCTAACCTAATGTTGATATACTTCCAGGAAATCTCTCATGCCTTTTCATTGGGGGGAGAGGCACAGCTTTACAATTTAGCTTATAAACTAGAAACTTGCAATACATCACAATCCAATTTACCTTCGAATATTTGAATTTTTGAGCTGCCTCAGCTGCTCTGCTATGTGGCCCATTCTTACTTACTTCCCACTGATGTCTACTCTTGGTTTTCCCAGAGAATATAACTATCTGGGTATTGGGCCCAAAATTTACCCTAGCTATGGAATCAGTGAAAATCAAATAAAAATGCAATGTGACGGTGTTATCTTTGTTTTGGCCATGCTCTGGTTGCAGGACCGAGACAATTGGGTCTCCAGAAGAGCAATGGCCAATGGAGTAGACAGGGATGACATTAAAGTCAACTGGAAGGGAAGGAAGGAAGGACTGGGTTTTCAGAGGGTAACTGTCCTAAAAGTAACTTGCAGGCTGATCTAGAGGCGTAGCCCAGTGGGAGAGCTTTGGTCTGGTGTGTAGATGGCCCTGGTTGAATCCCAGAACCAAATGCACCCGCTCTGCCACAGGCGCAGAAAGGAAGGGGAGAGTCGTTGCTTGTAAAAAGCTAAGTATCTAAGGGGCAAGGCATTTTCCTTTTAAAGGAAGGGGCAGAGAGAGATGAGGCAACTCAAACTGACTTTTGAATTCTCTTTGTCCACTTCCTTCTACCCAGCCTGGGCCGCTGGAGAGGGACTGAAGGGCCACGGGCATGCAAGACGCCATCTCTTTCATTAAGCTCCAGATACCAGCCTGTCTTTTTGGATCTTTATCTGTACGTTCAACAGCTTCCCTAAAGCCCTAACACAGACCGCTCAGACAGAGATACTTCACCCACGATTGTCCACTTCTCTCACACATGCACCATGCTAATCAAGGGGCTGGTGGTCTTCATGCTGTGTTAGAGGCACGGAGGTGTTAGTCCAGTAGAACATGCTGCTCCAAGAGGCCCACACCAGTCGCAGACGTTAAGAAGCCGGAGGTAGGCAGGGTTAGGGCTACTGAGGTATAGTAATTCAAAACTTTAAAAAAAGAGCTTAGAATTTAAAGAAACGTGGAGATGGCCTTTTCCCAGAGAGGGAACTGTTATTGAGCCCTTAGACAATTGATTCTCTGAAGCTATTATGTGCTACTCCTCCAGAGCCTGACAACCGACTCCACTTAAATTTATCTTCTGCTTTTCTTCCCTTTCCTTCCTCCCCCATACACCATGTGTTCCTGCCCCAACCTCCTCCCACTTTCCCCGGCTCCTCAGTTCTTCCCATTCCAATCCATTTCGAGACTCTGGGTCCAGCTCTAACCACTCCTGGCTTGCTCGGGTACGACTTCCACCCAGCGTCATGATTGATCACTCCTCTTTGGAATAAAAAAAATCACGTCTCATTCTTGTAGAGGGGCAGAAAAATTATTCAAAAATAATATATATTTAACTAGGAACAGTAAAGTCTTTAAATTCCAAGCTGCTTTCCTAGTTGGGAAAGATGATGGAAGGGAAGCAGTGATTTCAAACCGGCTCAGACTAGGTCACTCTCTGGTAGTGGCAAATGGTCATTTTTTTTTTTTTCATTCCCTCCTGCAGTCAATCAAAGCGTGTGTGTATGGGAGGGGCGGAGGGCGGCCTGATTTGCTCAAATGGAGGGAAAGAGTAGCCGAGAAAGGCAGGAGGAGATGAAGCAGAGACTACAGAAAGGAGTCAGGGAAGACTGAGGGCAAGTAAGGAGAAACCAAGGAGGGACGGTGGAGAGAAAGGAAGGCAGCCCACGAGGCCGGGAAGGCAGGCAGGAGGCTGCAGGAGGGGAGGCTGCCATGCCTAGCCCGGCCCACCGTGTCCTTCCTTACGCTGTCCGTAGCTGCCTTATCTATTTTCACCTCAGGCAGGAGCCGCCCGATGTGTGAGCCGGGCCCGATGAGTGACACCACGCCGTTGCAGTCCACCGTGCTGTTGCGCTTCACGCTGCGCCGCAGGCTGGGGAAGATGCGCGACGAGCGGCTGCACTGGCTGTAGCCGCTGTAGCCGCTGTAGCTGCTGCGGCGCTCGCGGGCGCGGATCGGGATGAAGAGCGAGTCACGCCGGCCCTCGCTCTCCTCCACCGTGCTGTGTTCATCGTCTGCGAACTCATTCTCAGAGCCGGGGTCCCGGAACCGTCCGGGTCCCCGGAAGCTGAAGATGCTGCTTTTGCTGTTATGTCGGGAGAGGAAGGGCGAGCCTGGAATGCTGAGCAGCGACTGTGGGGGGAGGGAGAAAGAGAGAGGAGTGAGACCAAGCAGTGCCCCACAGCCCAGCGACCTTCTCTGCCCGTTGCATCCCTGTCCAGTGCGCTCCTGCTGTCCTCTGGCCACACTGGGGATGCCAGAAAGTCCTGCGGGAGGTTGGTCTGTTACCAAACATCTTGCTCTTAATCACACTTCGCTGCTCGCAAAATCACTGTTTCTTGTGCTTACTACCAGCTCCCAAGGAATGTGTGTTTAACGCTGCCCAACTTGGACTCCACCGCCCACCTAGCAAAAGTCAGAACTTGCCCTCTCTCCGTGGGAGCCTGTCTGATAGAACTAGAAAGTGCCACTGTTTAATATATATATATCCTCCACTTTCAAGCCAACATCTTTTAAAATCAGAATTTAAGCGGTTGTAAATAATTTCCCAATTTAGTTAGTTGTAAATTACATAATTCCCAGCTCTTACATTTTCAAGGTTCTTTACCAAATTTTTCATTTATTTTTATCTTTCAGCACGTTTCCTTTTCACATTTCCTCCAAAATTTTACGAAAGTGCATTTTTATGCTTAAATGTGTTTTATTGATCACCACTGAATACTTCCCTGGAAAAAAAGAAGCAACCCTAAAATTTAAAAATTCCTTCTGTGACCATGTGTCTTCACCATGAATCTTTAAGGTATTTTTTATTTATTTTATTTTTTTTTTTGGAGCTGGGGACCGAACCCAGGGCCTTGCGCTTGCTAGGCAAGCGCTCTATCATTGAGCTAAATCCCCAACCCCTTAAGGTATTTTTTAAATCCTCTCGAATTATAGTCTTTATGAATGTAATTGATCACACTACATACATATACTGTGTATTTGACAAATAATTGACTTAAAAGCAGCTATCGAAGCGCATCTTTCAATGAGATGGCTGCTTTTTTTATTCATGCTTTCCTGCTTGTTGACAGGGTTACTTAGGAGGGGAGGAAGACATGGTTCACCCACGCTCATTCCTAATAATCAATTTTAAGTGTTGGGGTGCCTTATTCATGTAAATATTATCTTGGAAAGAACCGTGTTATAATGTCATTCAATTCTTTGAACTCCTTCTAAGTTATATGCCAAAAACCACGTGGTGGACTGGCAGCCAGATGTATTTTAAGGATCTGCCGGCTGATGGATTCACTCCTTTTCATTTTGTTGAGCATGTACAGCAGCGAACTTGCTAGTGAATGTGCTGCCTGGCTAGAAGCAGCCCCTTTCCTGAATGCTGAGGGTCTTGGAAAGGGGGTTGTTAATGATTCTCAGGACACTGTGTGCTACTCTTACTCTAAGGCAGCTCCGACTAACACAACAGAAAAGGGGACAAGCAAAACATATTGCATTGTCACCAGTGTGGATATTTAAAAGCAAAAGGATTTTTATCATAGTTTCTGCTCTAAATACATTGTATCAGAGGCTCACAGTACCTGCTCTAAACACATTGTATCAGAGTCTTAAGACTGCAGATGTAGTGTCATTAGTTCAAGGGAGTCTGAAACCTGATCTAGTCCACAAAGGTAGTTTTCTATATCAAAGGAAAAGTGGCCAAATTAGAGTTGTTTTCACTTGAAAAAGTATGGCCTCGCCTTTTGTTTTTAATATATATGTCGCACTCATAATAATTCCAGTCCTGAATTGACAACATTCCAGAATATTTGATTATAACCATTTTTCTCTCAATAGACGCACATGAGGGAAATGCAGCGCAGTTAAGGTTCCTGTTTTAAAGAAAACTGTGGGCACCAATGCTCTCAACTGTCCTTTCATATGACATCCTTAGGGCAAGAGCCACATAAGATGACCTGGGATGGGGTAGGGGTGGGTGGGCCCCAGGGCTTGATCTCAGCCACAGCTCTGTGTAGGGCGCTGGTTCCTAAGTCTTCAGGTGCTGAGAGGGAGACAAAGCCCAATGTGAGCTAACTTCTATAAGAGGAAGGCGCTAGTCTTTGAGGGAACTTTTACAATTCAAAGCTCTAGCAGGAGTTTTTGCCTCAGAGTTTAGATCTACTTTTCTGCTAAAATGACTACTGTGTCAATACAGCACACATATTCTAAGTGTTAACGGAAAACTGCAATACGCTTTTGATGATGACTCTAGAAGGGCTGCTGTGTTCAGGATTTTGTCCTTGACTCTGTCCAGAATTGCATTTCTGATTCCATGTTCAAAGTGTTCCTAGGTCCCTTCTCTTTCTGTAATGTCCAAAGCCTCTGTCCCTGGATGGGTTATACTCTCTTTGAAGAATTCTAACTCAATGTACTTCACCTGTATCTTCCACTTGCTGCCCGGTCTTTTCCTGACTTGGCTCTAAAACCCACAAACTTCTGGGACATATCTGAGTTTAATCACTGGGGGCCACATCAAGAAAATCATAATCGGGACTGGGAGCACAGCCTGATAACAGTGCTTGCTGGGATTCTACTTGGGCCTGGGTTCTACCCCTAGTACCACAAAAGAAAATAAAGGAAGTAAAAAATAAGAGAAATTCATGAACCATAGGTTATTTCCACCTATGTGAAGGTAAAGCAGTTGTGAAATGCTTGTTGCACACTACGCACAGGCCTTGTTTAGCAACAAATGTTAAGGGAGGACCCAGCGCCCTTCATTACTATACTGGCACAAACTGGCAATGAGAGTGGATGACACTCTGGTGAGATTCCAGAATGCTGATGGTATCCTGCTTGTGACTGAGAGCTGGCATTACAAGGGTACACACATGGCCAGCTCTAGACTTCCTTCTCCCAAGTTGCGGATGGGTACGGGGGATTGGCGCCTCTGTGCTTTACTTTTCTTGTCTTTCATGTGTGCTTGGCCATCCTCCTTGGATTCCTGAGCTTGTTCTACTCAATAGGGGCAATGAGTGCAGCCTTTGCAGATCAAAGCTAGCACAAAGCTTACAGTGAGACAGATGCACACCAGGAAATTGTATGGCAATTAACATTGTCATAACACCAAAGAATATGATAATTTCTAGAAATTCATGGTTGTTACATTTTACAATAGTTATCAGCTCACGAACAATCAGAGGAAATGGTAACTAGTCCTTCACCACAGACAGTCTGGCTGCCTGAAAGATGATGTCTTTTTTTTTTTTTTTAAAGATTTATTTATTTATTATATAGAGGGCATCAGATCCCATTACAGATGGTTGTGAGCCACCATGTGGTTGCTGGGATTTGAACTCAAGATCTCTGGAAGAGCAGTCAGTGCTCTTAACCACTGAGCCATCTCTCCAGCCCAAGATGGTGTCTTAAGATATAAAAACAAAGGCTGGGCATGGTGTCATTCCAGAACTCAGGAAGCTGAGACAGGAGGATCACACAAGCTTGTGACCAGACTAGGCTGTGACACTGACGTACAACTATATAACAGCTACCAAACAAAAGGACAAAGAGGCAGCATCTCAGTGAGAGGAGTTTGCATCTCCATGATGTGCAGGACCACACTGAGGGCGTGGCTCTAGGAGGTCAAAGCAGGGGAGGCAGGTCTGAGGCAGCCCAAGACTGGAGAGTTTGAATAATTTGCAGTATAGGTGAGCTACAGAGGTAGTACTGAACTGCAGGTACTCAGCCCTGGAGTGGTTTGGGGAAGGGAAATACTAGCTGTACAAAAAGGAAGTAGCTAGGGATGGTAGCTCTGGGTTGGTTAAGTCACACAGGAGAGGAGCACTCAAAGGCAACTATTGTGGTGGCCATAAGAGAAATCTAGTGAACGGTTCGGTGGCACAAAATATCTGAGGGCCTCAGTAGGGAGACAAATGGACAGAGCAAAACAGGAGTCGCTTTGTAGCCCCCACCACCATCTTTAATAATTTGTACACCGGGAGGTGCAGTCAAGCCTCTTCAAGGATTGCTGGGTGTTTTAGTTAACTTCACTGTTGCTCATCAAGTGTGCACCAGGCAGCCACAGGTCTTTCCTTTTCCGTGGCTGCCATATTACTCCTTTCCCACTGTCTAAATTCTCTTCCTTCCTGTTGTTCAGAGTCTTCCTGTCGACTTCCCCAACCCTTGGACAGCATCAAGCATCTCTTTCCAGGTATGACATCCTTTTTATAGTTGTTGAATCTCCTTGGACCATCTACAAGGCCCTTAAGGGCTTAACAACCATTCTTATCTCCTTATATTTCTTGGGCTGCTTTCTATATAGTAGATATAACTAGCTTAAATGGTTTATACTCTGATTGTACACTGCAAACTGCCCGTGCTTGCATGAAATGGATCCCTATTCCCCCTTGACTGGATCGTGTTCCTCTGACACTGCCTTGTGCATCAATCACCCCCTAAAGAAAGACACTCTATTTACTTGATGATAAGCTTTAATTTAATTAATAAAATACCTATTGTGTCTCAGGGCCACGGCTCTATTCACTCCTGATACCCAGTCAGGTTCATGAAATGAGGAAGTCTTGCTTCTTATTTTAAAAATTGTTCTGGTCAATCAATTGAGTGCTTCTGGCACTTTTCAGATGGTCACATAGCCACTTAAGAAATATGACCTTCTATAGGATTTTCTTGGAAGAATAGCTTGTAGGTGTTCTGGACCTAAGGTACCTTACATTCTCCACACATAACTCTGTAGACATCCACAAGCAGGTGACCACTGTTTGAAATATGATAGATCAATCGATCGATCGATCAATAGACAGATAGATAGCTGAAAGATAGCTGATAGATAATAGGTGATTGATAGATAGATGATAGAAGATTGATAGGTAGATAGATGTTAGATGATGAATAGATGTTAGACAGATAATGGATGATGGATAGATAATAGATTATTGATAGATGATAGATGATTGGTAGCTAGGTAGATAGATTATAGATGATAGAAAATAGATACATAGATGATAGGTAGATGATTGATAAATACATAGATGATAGATGAAGATATATAGATGATAGATAGATAGATAATAGGTAGATGATAGATAGATAGGTAGATGTTTTTAAATGGTCTATTCCATTCCCCTTCACAGTTTTCTTTCCAATAGTGATTCTTAAAATGTGATCTGAGGACTCCTAGTGGTCTAACTAATCACTCTGCCTCCCAGCCGGGTCAAAATCATTTGGGGATAATACAGAGATGATAACTTTTAAATTATTCTTATTTTCTCACAAGCCTCTGGGGGAAGCTGTGGGCTGACAGCTTTGCTATATTTGGAGACTTTTAAGACTTTCCAGCATTTGGAAGCTCTGTATAGCCCAGGGAGCCAAAGGTTGGCAAGGAATAATGTGCGCTACCATAATGCATGGTTTAAGAGCTGTTGGAACAAAACAGCAAAGGAGTTTAGCATATCGGCACGGGGAAGTTTAAAATCATACATAAATAAGTATGTTTAAATTTTCTTAAATAAAGTTTATAATAAGGTAGACTAAAATACTTAAAGAAAAAGGCTGCGTGGGGCCCTCTGTCACTTTTACATTTACTTGTGTGTGTGTGCGTGTGGTGTGTGTGTGTGCGTGTGTGTGTGTGTGTGTGTGTGTGTGTGTGTGGTGTATACAACTTGTGGGAATCCGTTCATGTCGATTCCAGGAACTGAACTCATGTGGTCAGGCTTGGCAGCAGATCCTTTACCTATTGAATCCTCTCATTGACCTCTTGATAATTTTTTTAATAGATTTATTTATTTGTTTTATGTAAGTACACTGCACACTGTCATTGTCTTCAGACACACCAGAAGAGGGCATCAGATTCCATTATAGATGGTTGTGAGCCACCATGTGGTTGCTGGGAATTGAACTCAGGACCTCTGGAAGAGCAGTCAGTGCTCTTAACCACTGAGCCATCTCTCCAGCCCAATAATTTTTAAAAATATAAAGATGTTCAATGACCATAAAGATTCAGAATACACTTTACAAACCAAATGCAAAGCTTCAGGGTAACAGTTACGGAAGTGTTGTGAGAAAGTAGGGAACAAGGGTGTAGGAGATGTCAGATGACAACAAGCCTGGCATGGTGATGAACGCCTTTAACCCCAGCACTCGGGAGGGAGAGGCAGGCGGATCTCTGTGAGTTCAAGGCCAGCCTGGTCTACAGAGTGAGTTCCAGGACCGCCAGGGCCACACAGTGAAACCCTGTCTTGAAAGACAAACAATGAGAATGGAGAAGAAATCGACCTATACCTGAACTGTGCTGTGGAAAACTGAAAATCCCAGCAGCATGTCTGTGCACCAAAGGGGAAGGACAGCTGGGAACACGATACAGTCAGAGGAGCGGCGAGAGCTTCCAGGCAAAGAACAGTGCTGGTGTGAGGCATCTAAGTCTAAACCAGTCTTGGCACTCAGTCACCCATGGCTGCTAGCAATCTACAACTTGACTTTTTCAAATGGAGAAATCAGAGGAAGGGAAGTGTCATGCATAGCAGGACATCTCAGAACCCAGTTTTGTTCTCTGACTGAAGGAGCAGTCACTGTGACTCTGGTTAAGCCTATGGATACTCAGAGATCAGCCAATAGCCAAGTCTAGGAGCAGTGCGGTTTCCATTACGGAGCACAGTGACGCTCTCAAGACAAGGACAGGGCTACAACAAAGCTGCAGTCAGAGTTCCCAAGAGAGCGGGACTAGGAGAAAGAGGGTGTGAACTCGACACAGGGGGTGGCTTCAGGCTATGATGCATCCTAGAGGGAGGGAAATCAGGTTTCTACAAGTCCTTCGTTCATTAGATAATGGCATCTGAATGACAGTATGAAAGCGGAGGTTACGACTTGGATAGAAGAGAGGATATGAACATAAATAAATGCATAGACAGAAGGCACATAAACAAACACATAGAGGGCACATAAACAAACGCACAGGTAGAAAGCACACACAGTAAAAAGCAACAAGGAGACTTGTACGAAGTGGTGGGAAGATGGAGTGGAGATTTCTGCTTGGGGAGTTGTACTGGCTGGTCTGTGTGTCAAGTTGACACAAGCTGTGGTTATCACAGAGAAAGGAGCCTCCCTTGAGGAAATGCCTCCATGAGACCCAGCTGTAAGGCATTTTCTCAACTAGTGATCAAGGGAGGAGGGCTCAGCCCATTGTGGGTGGGGCCATCCCTGGGCTGGTGGTCCTGGGTTCTATAAGAGAGCAAGCTGAGCAAGCCAGGGGAAGCAAGCCAGTAACTAACATCCCTCCATGGCCTCTGCATCAGCTCCTGCTTCCTGACCTGCTTGAGTTCCAGTCCTGACTTCCTTTGGTGATGAACAGCAACATGGAAGTGTGAGCTGAGTAAACCCTTTCCTCCCCAACTTGCTTCTTGGTCATGATGTTTTGTGCAGGAATAGAAACCCTGACTAAGACAAATTGATACCAGAAGTGGAGTGTTCTTGTGACAACCTGACCGTGTTTTGGGGAGGACTGTGGAAGGACTTTGGAGAGTTGAGCTAGAAGAGCTATTGGGATGTTAAGAGCTCTGTGGGATGTTCTGTAGGAGCTTGGAAGATAATGTTGAGAACAGTGCAGAAGATGGAGGCCTGGCTTGAGAAATTTCAGAGGGAAGATTAAAGACTTATCAGGGCTGTTGCTAGTTTGATTGTGAAGATTCTGTGGTTTTGGTCAGCTGGGGCTGAAGAATCAGCTGTGATTAACAAGATACCAGAACTGCAAATCAAAACCTTTGCATTACTGAGACTATTGATGCTGGTCAGCTGGGGCTAAGAAATTGGTGTTAAGAAGAGATCAGCATCACTGAGGTGAAATCTTATGGGAAGTTTTCTCTGAGAGCCCACTGAGGCTGTGTTCCAGAGGTAGACAAGGTTGTGCCTCATGCTGTGGCTGGACTTGGTAATGTGTAAGAGTCACCCAGGTGGTACTGGTCTTGAAGGCATGAAGGGGTCATGAAGAGCAGCTGAGGCTGGGCACTATGAGAGGCCAGGGAAGGCCATTGGTGAAGGTGCAGCCTCAGTTGCAACTGATGGCCCAGGACTGAAGGGGTCATGCAAAGGAGTTGAGACTTGGCACCATGAAGAGAGCTTGTGAGAGGCTATTGGTGAAGCCTAGTTGCAGTGGAAGACAGCAGTGTTTTGGAGATGCCAGTACCATGGGATGACCACCAAGAACAGCAGCAGCAGTGGAGTACAGCAGCTGGAGCCTAGAAAACAACGTGTGTGCTACAAAGGGCAGAGCTGGGAAGTGACCCAAGCCCTTAAAGGAGCCCAGGAGATCTTGAGTGGATCCCAGACACTGGACGGTTAGAGTTTGACTTTCTTTTGATTGTGACTGTGCCCTGTTATTTTTCCTTCTTGAAGGAAGAAAGTATTTTAGTGGAGCCCCTAGTTAAGAGACTTTGAATTTTAAAAATACTTTGAATTTTAAAAGATATTGGATATTTTAAAGGGATTGAACTTTTAATATGTAAAGACTGTGGGACTCTTAAACTTATTTAGATCTTGGGGATGAATAAGAAAGTAAGGGTTGAGGCCTACCAGCAATGTGTTGACAAGGGGTCAATTGAACTGGCTGGTTTTGTATGTCAACTTGACACGAGCTGGAGTTACCACAGAGAAAGGAGCCTCAGTTGAGGAAATGTCTCCATGAGACCCAGCTGTAAGGCATTTTCTCAACTAGTGATCAAGGGAAGGGGGGAAGACCCAGCCAGCCATTGTGGGTGGTGCCATCCCTGGGCTAGTAGTCTTGGGTTCTATAAGAGAGCAAGCTGAGCAAGCCAGGGGGAGCAAGCCAGTGAGTAACATCCCTCCATGGCCTCTGCATCAGCTCCTGCTTCCTGACCTGCTTGAGTTCCAGTCCTGACTTCCTTTGGTGATGAACAGCAATGTGGAAGTGTGAGCTGAATAAACCCTTTCCTCCCCAACCTGCTTCGTGGTCATGATGTTTGTGCAGGAATAGAAACCCTGACTAAGACAGGAGTGAAGGACCAGGAGACAGTTCTTCACAACAAGATGTGAAGAGTGGCTGTGATGTGGACATTTACAGATGGGACAATTCCACACACGGCAGAGACCAACGGTCACATATGTGAAGCATCTGGTGGTTCGTTCTGGATTAAGGGCTGGGTGCCTGATGGGGTCCAATGACTGAGACTGAAGAACGGATTGTATGCACGGTGGTGCAGGCCACACTGCGGACTCCATGATAAAGAGCCAGGATTGTATTAGCAGACAGAATTACCCTCATTAGGGAAATTCTCTCATTCTTTTTAAACTATTCTCAACTGTCAATATTTTCTTTAATGTCCAACCCAAGCTCTCATTTCCTTTGACAAGATTTTACATTTCCCATGAGGTGGAAAGATGAAGGTGGTCAGGGAGCATCTTCCTGTCCACCTTTGCCCGTTTTCCTGAGATTTCAAGGAATAAGGGATAAGGTGCCCTTTCTTGCTAACGACTATGCCTATTTCTGCGTTGTCCAAGACTCTGGCCATCGCTGTCGTGTTGCTCACCGCTCTGAAACCTGGCATTGCTGTCTTTTGTCTGCGAGCATTATAAAAATACTGACTTCGTCTAGACTCTTCTCTCCGTTAACGATCTCTTTATATTGAAATTGTACTATTTAAGTGGATGTGTGTTTTGCCTGTCCTTGTCTGTATGCTGTGTGCATGCCTGGTGCCCCCAGAGGACAGAAGGCAGCATTGGATCCGTTGGAACTGGAGTTGGGTTCTGGGCCACCATGCGGGAGCTGGGGATCAAATCTGGGTCCTAATCCCGGACCTATCTATCTCTGCACATCCATGTGTTCTTTTCTTTGGAGGCAGGGTTTCTCTCTGTAGCCCTGGCTGATTTGGGACTCTCTCTGCAGATCGGGCAGACCTCAACTTCAGAGATCCACCTGTCTCTGCCTCCCGAGTGCTAGGGTTAAGAGCATCCCATTTCCGCTTGGAGCACGTGTTGTTTTCTTGACACAGGGTCTTGCTTTGCAGGTTGGCCTTGAACTCGGGATCCTCTTGCCTTAGCCACTGGAGTGCTGGGATTACCAGCTCGTGCTATCAGATCAAGCTCTCACACATGCTCAGATAAGACATCCTAAAGACTTTCACAACAGCTATTAGCAACAATCACACACAATTCTTATAGGGCAGTTTGGCCATGAGGAGGAGGAGATGTCCCTTCTGGTGTTTTGACCTACGGCTTGTTAGTGTGATGTACAAGTGTGAAGACTGCCAGACAGGAGAGTAAACAGCCCTGGGCTGCCCGTGACTGGGAGTTAAAGAAGAATGTTCGCAAATTGATGGTGAGATGTCTACGGGTGGGACTGGGTGGGAGGGTAGGTGGAAGGGGTTGGGGGGAGGGAAACAGGTGCTGGGGAGGAGTCTGGGAGCTGCAAGGCCAAGCAGGATGAAGAAAGCAGGATTCTTTTGGTTTATTTGAGACGGTGCAAAGACTTTACCTGATTCATGATGGAAAATTTCCTCCCTATCCTGTTGTCTGGCAGCCGGAAGGCCTTCCTTCTCATACCGTCTTCTGACTCTGACTTAAACACCTTCTCGGGGTCCCCTTTCTCCTCGCCTTCAGAGAGCTCCTTCTGCTTCCTCTTCTTCCGTCGGTTCCGTCGTTCCTTCGCGCTCTTGGAACTGAGTTTAGACAGTTCAGATGAGCTCCGCGGAGAGCCTACCCCATCTTCCCCTTCTTCTTCAATGGCGTCTTCCGAGACCGTGCCCGCTGAGGTGGCCATTGCAGCAGCCTAGGAAAGGGACCACAGCAAAGGCACGGTCAGAAGCAGAATCCGCGGCCACGCAGTCAGCCACTGACAGACAGGGACATGGGGGAGCCCACCCTGCTGGAGGAGCCTGAGGTCAGCACTGGCTGTTCCCACTCTCTGTGAACTTGCATCCCGGTGCTCAGGCCAAAACGACCAGCGTACCTCGCGGTGAGGATGCCAGGGATTTACTCTGAGTATCCCAGGTGAGGGCCTGGCTGCTACCTTCCTACCAAAGGATTTCTTAGTGAGCAACGATGGAAAAGAATGCTTGGAAACTGTATTACACATTACCAGGCAAACACTGCAGTCTGTGTGTGTGTGTGTGTGTGTGTGTGTGTGTGTGTGTGTGTGTGTGCATGCATGCGTGCGTGTGTGTGTGACTCAGATAACTCATATATATGAGGCATATATATGAATAGGAGGTTAAATATTAACAGTAATAGAATCACAATTGTTTCTAAATTTTATTTTTTGCCAATATCTTCATTTTAAGTGTTTCAAAACTATTATGCATGTCTATGCATGGGGGGTGCATATGTGTGCGTATACAGATATCAAAGGGACAACTTTCATGAAGCCAGTTTTTGCATTCTGGGGATCAAACTCGGGTCACCAGGCTTTTGTGGCAAGCTTTTTCCCCCCCACTGAGCCATCTCACTGTGTCTCCCACCTCCTTTGTGTGTGTGTGTGTGTGTTGTGAGAATATGTGTGTCTGTGTGTATCTGTGTATCTGTGTGTGTGTTTTGTGCACATGTGTGCATGTATGTGTGCTTGTGTGTGTATGTGCATGTATGTATATATTTGTACGTTTGTGTGAGTATATGTGTGTGCATGTATGTGTATGTGTGAGTATATGTGTGTGTGTATTTGTACATGTATGTGTGAATATGTGTATGTGTGTGTGTGTGCACATGTATGTGTGCCTGTATGCTCTTATGGACAAGTGTATGTGTTTGAGGCCAGAGGTCAACCCAGGATTTGACCCACCTTGGTTGGTTTTTTTTTTTTTTTTTTTTTTTTGAGGTGAGTCTCACTAGCCTGGAACTCACCACATGCTAGGCTGGCAGGCCAGGGACCCCTGGGACCCACTCATCCCCACCACTTCAGGAAGCTGCCATGTCTGGCTTTTTTTGTGGGTTCTAGGGATAAACTTGGGTCCTCATGCTTCTGTGGCAAGTGCTTTACTGACTATGTTCTCTCCCAAGTCCCCTGCATTTTGTTTTAATACTCTCTGGCTGTAGTGAACCTATCAAGTATATCCCAATGTTCTTCTAATCAAAAAATAGGTAGACATGGGGTACCGTCCAGCCATAGACGCGCAAAGCCCTGTGTTCAGTCTCCGACACTGAATCAACAAACAAACCAGACCGTGCTGCACCAGAAACTGCTACTGCACCCTTCCAGTCACCACAGGAGTTGAGAGCGCTGAGCTGAGAAAGTCAGGAAAAGAGTGCTTGCACTGGCAATGGTTGGGACTTAGCCTCGAGGACCCGGAAGAAGGCGGAAGGCGGAAGAAGGCGGAAGAAGGCGGCTTGCGCTTGCGCAGTGCACAGGACTGCCGCTTGCTCACCTGTGCCTCCTCCTGCTGCTTCTTGAGCTGCTCCAGCATTGCCTTGAACTCGGCCTCTTTTTGCTCTGCCTCCTCCAGTGTTGCCTGGTTCTGTTCTTCATAAGCCATGGCCACCACAGCCAAGATCAAGTTCACCAGATAGAAAGAACCCACGAAGATGACCAAGACAAAGAAGATCATGTACGTTTTCCCAGCGGCTCGTAAGGTCTGAAAGATGAAGGCCAAGTTCTCAGCGTGACGCCAGCTGAGGAGGTCAGAGTTTCCTTTGCATGGTGCCTTGCACCCACCCCGTATCCCAGTGGTCAAATCTCTTCCTAATGCTTAACTCTTGCTTCCGTCGTGAGAGGGAAATGCCTCTTGGATTTTGCTTTCATAGAAAAATATATTATCTCTGTCTGTCTGTCTATGTTAGAAAAGGTCTTACAGTGTAGCCCTGGCTGGTATGGGACTTGCTGTGTGAATCAAACTGGTTTTAAACTCCCAGTGATCCTCCTGCCTCCCGGCTCCTGAGTGCCAGGATCACAGACCTGCAGCACAGGCCTGGCTCATCCTGATGCTTTCAATCAGCCAGCACTTAGTGGAATTTACTGTCTGTTATGCTCAACGGTAAGGGCTGACTTGGGGATTGGAAACAGAAGCTTCTCTTGAAAAGGCTCCTTTTTGCAAGGGGAGATTTATTTGTTTTATCCTCTAACTAGCATCACCAGCCAGAGAAAAAAAACAATGGCTCGTCTGGATTTCTAAGATTAGCAATCGGCACCGATTTCCTCATTATGACTTGTGGATTACAGGACAGTGAAGTCATTATAGGACGGGGACTGCATACCTGAACAAGCCCAGATGCAGTATAGCTCTAAAAATATTAAGTCACACTTCAGGGTCCCAGGGATAGAGTTCCCCCTAGTTTTAATACCCAGGAAGGTGCCCTGCACAAATGAGTGTTCGCTGCTGCTTAAACAAATGTGCTGATACCAGAAGATCCAGAAGAAGATGCAGTCAGGGTGCAGAGAACAACCTGACCTGAGAGGAAGCAGGTGCTTTGAGGGGGTCAGGGTGTAAGCTTCCACAGCAGACCATGATTAAACAGCCAAGAAACCAGGCTAAGAGC
Source organism: Rattus rattus (assembly GCF_011064425.1). NCBI lineage: Eukaryota > Metazoa > Chordata > Mammalia > Rodentia > Muridae > Rattus > Rattus rattus. The sequence goes on from NC_046154.1 coordinate 262,126,395, forward strand.
TGTCTGAATTCATCTTCCCCAAGGGATCCCACTTAATGTCTTCACTGTGGGTGTGTCACACAGACAGTCCCCAGCTCCTCATACCCCCGTGAGGACAATATCACTAAAGAAAAAGAGGCCGTACTTACCAGCTGGTATAAGTTCTCCCAATAGTCCTGGGTCATAAGGCGGAATAATGCCAAGAAGGCCCAGCTGAAGGTGTCAAAGCTGGTGTAACCGTAGTTGGGGTTCCTTCCTGCTTTCATGCACTGGAATCCCTCTGGGCATTGCCTGAAGAAGGAAAGGGACCCCCAAGGGGAACGGAACACAGCTCAGCGCGAGAGGACTCACCTCGTAACTTCAAGGCCCTAGAGTTTATTCCTCGAGAAACAGACACACAAATGCATACATCCATATGTGTGTATGTACACACATACACACACCCGCACGTAAATGCATACATGTTCACATAAACACACCCACATACACAGGCCTGGGGAGAAAGTTCAGCGTTTTTTCAAAATAACCCCACCCGGCCATGACCTTGGAGACAACAGATTACACAAACCCATCTATCCCATGCCCTTGAGAGAAACAGTTATATAATTTCTCCTGCCTTTGGACTCCTGTGATGTCTCTCTTAATGTAGTCAGTATTATCTGTTTCAATATAGAATTTAACTCGCATTCTAGCTGTCAGGATGATAATAAAACAGCAGATACTAAGGGACCAATGGACATCAGCACCTTACCTATGTTTAATAAATACTACATGCACATTACCTAACCGGCCCCTCACAGGAACCCTGTGACTAAGAGAGCGTAGTTTATTAGATCTGTGCCATGGATGAGGAAGACCTAAATGGGTTGGGCAGAAGCCGCAGGACCAGGACTGTAACCTTGGCCTCAATCCCTTCTCGAACGCCGTGTCAAAGCTAGGGCACTGTGGGTCATCCTTGGAGTTAACCTCTCACCGAGGCAGAGCCCTTGCTCCATTTGCATTAACGGTGTCAGCGGAGGACGGGAGGGTGTGCGAGAGCCAGTAAGCTACTTGTGCTTCGGAGAACCCCTGGTCTTTTTTGCATCTGTGATTTTAGTTTGCGATTGCTGGCACGCTCACTTTCCAATGAAATCTCAACTTTGGAGGGTCAAATATGAAACGGTACGTGAGCGTGAAGAAAGGGGGACCCTTGCCCATTTAGATTCAGCTGGTACTCGGTGCGCTAAGAACATCAGGAGTCGGTGTGCTACTCACCCAGCGTCAGAACTGTTCCCGCAGAGCAAGGGTTCTAGCATGCCAGGAACCATGTAAAAGTTTGCTAGAAAAGTGGGAAGAGGCAGGAAGTGAATAGGCAGATTCCGGTGAATGAGAGAATACGGTTACGTGCGCCCCGGCGTGCCAGCAGAAGCCGCTATTGATTTTAGCTCATATAAACCTTTCCCAGCAGCAGGAAGCTGAGGAGAATCCCTCCCATTAATGATCTCCCTTACGCAGCTAGAACTAAGAACTTAACCCTGAAGCCCTTGAGGTGACGCCACACCCACGGGCACTTGACTCCCCTGCCTCAGCTCCGCATGCCACCTTCTGCTGCTGAATCAGGGGGTCTTAGGCAGCCGTTCTCACACCTTCCTGACGCTGCGACACCTTGTGTTGTGGGAACCCTCTAGAATTATTTCGTTCCTACTTCATAACTGTAATTTTGCTACTGTTATGAATCGTGAGGTAAATGTCTGATATGTAGGATATGAGTTGTGACCCCGCCCCCCGAGGGGTGGTGACCCTCAGGTTGAAAGACACTGGTCTAAAGTAAGTTTCCGAGATCGTCATCCCTGTACACAATTTGCCCTTTTATCCTTGTAACATTTTTATCAAGATGTTCTAAAACTCCTCACCAGTCATTGGTTCCCATGCCCTACTTTAAATCAGAAGGCACTGTCCCTGAGACCTCCTATGCAATACTTCCTTGTGGCTACTTAATTGATTTTATTTCTCTCGAGTGACTAGTGGTTTCACATACACCTCAGAATAAAATAAAACAAGACAAAATAATGACAGAGGACATGAGAGCTCCCACGCGGTTCTGCCCTGGAGTCACGGGGATGGCTTCCCAGGCTCCATCAGCTGTGCTGTGCCTCTGGGCCCGACCACTCTTGCTAGCTCTACAGTGGGGTCTGACCGGAACCTTGGGTGAAGCTTTCCTCTTGCTGAGGAGGGGACACCTACTTTTATTGTTGATATACTCCTCCCAGTCAAAGCCTCTGGTGCCGTTCTCCAGGTAGCTCTCGTTGAAGTTTATGGGCCACACGACACACTTGTTTCGAAGGTTCCCCATGAAGAGCTGCAGGCCAATCAGGGCGAAAACACTCAGGCAGAACACTGTCAGGATCATCACGTCCGACAGCTTCTTCACGGACTGGATTAGGGCGCCCACGATTGTCTTCAGGCCTGGAGAGACAGAGCCCCCAGAGCTAGAGTCACCCCAAGGTCCTCCCTACTTTTCCCTGGCCTCCCTCTCTTAGTCCTAGCTTCTACTCTCGCCAGACGACCCCACTCGAAATATGGCCACTGCCTCTTTACACACAGAGTAACAGCGAGTAGGCAGGATTATTGCTTTCCAGAAGTATCCAATTTCTAACCCAACAATCCTCCTTTAAAAAGAATTTTAAAATGCTGCACCTCCTACCATGTGGCTCCTCCTTCGCTCGCCCGGGGGCCTCCCAGCTGCTGGTGCCTCCACCTAGAGCTCCATTCCTTCCCTCACCCTCCCCACATAGCTCCTGCTTCCCCTTCTCCTCCGTTCTGGGGAAGCCCTCCCTGCCTCCCAGCTCTCCCACTATGGCTATGGTTTTAGCAGAGCCTTCTAACTCCCTTGTAGCATTTGTCATGGCTATAATTCATTTTTTGTCCGTCTTGTCCGCACGCGTATCTGTAATGACTGGCATACAGTAAATACTTGAGTGAACGGAAAACGATCGATCAGGGATTAAGGAGGCCTGCAAGCTGGAGAGGGACTCACTGGATGGTTCATTAAGCCAATAAGAAACAAGGACTTCTGAAGAGCTCTGGAAACGCCAGATGTTTTGAAAAGATCGGTATCGATACAATATTTACAGTTTGCGTTCCCTGCCTGCTACACTGACCTTCCCTGTCTTCTAGATTAAAAACAAAACGCCTGCAACTCATTTTCATGTGTGGTTTTACTTTATTTTGTGGTTGGTGCTGGGAATTGAATTCAAAGCTTCGTGCGTGCCGGGCACGTGCTCTCTGGAGGAGTGATTAGCGTACCAGTCCCGACCTGAGGTTTAAATGTGAGACAATGGGTTCAGATTTAAACCGGAAGATGGTCAGTTGCTTCTACACTGCACAGGGAGGAGTCAGCGATGGGCGGCACAAAAAACACAGGTCTTCGCCGCTCGTGTTAAAAGTCTGCGTGTGGCAATCTTCTGCAGCTATCGTAGGACACAGCCCACAGTGCACCAACCCTCTTGCACACCGCAGGAGGTGTGCAAGAGGAGCAAGAGGAGACTCTGAGCCCTCACATACAGGTGTCGGGGAGGAGCTCAGCCTTGATCAACTTCTGGCACCCCAGGGAAGGCTACTGTGAGCTTGGCTGCCACAGCTGGGTGGGTTGTTGCTAAGCCTAACCAGATGTGCTACTCACGAACATCACCTGGATGCTACCCCTAATGCTCTCGGGCTCTCAGCATTTCTGCCTTTAAAAGGATAACTAGAAGAGGCTGTGCTGTGCCCCCACAGGCAAGGCCCTGGCACCACCCCCTGCACCGCCGTAAATGAAGTAGATAGAGACGATCATGGCTGGCCCTTGTGAGGGCTGAGCCTGTTTCATGCGGCAAACTTGGCAGCCCTTGGTGCTCAGTGATTATGATCAATCATTGTCTGTATTCATCGATAAAGATCTGCAATACTGATCTCGTCGGACTGTCGTGGCATCTGAGTAAAACGGTAAATCTGAGGAGTGCCTGATGCAGGACATGACCCAGAGCGTGTGTGACTTGTCACTGTCACACATCTAGTGCCACCTCAGAGAGACTTGGTTGGGATAAAGCCACTGCTCAGGGCTGAGCCCCTGCGGCGGCAATGAGCTAATGAGCGTTTGGGCGTGCTTATTTTGCCCGCTGTATTTCGCAAGTGACTATCTGAAATGCTCAGAGTTAAGGTCCACAGACTTTTCCCTCCTGAGTCCGATAGCCGCAGAGGATGTTGTGCTAGTCTAGGACCTGGCCCAAAATAGGCACTTAAACTACTGAGAGAATAGATAACAGAGATACATTCTTCCTTTTCTTTTCTTTTCTTTTCTTTTCTTTTCTTTTCTTTTCTTTTCTTTTCTTTCTACATAACCAGAATGGCACCTAAGGGAAAAGTATGTGGTAGGTGGTGGGGCTGAGCCTTCTTCCAGCCTGGCCTCCCCTGAGGCTGTAGGCTATAGCACCCAGGGGAAGCGAGCCTGCCCAGGTTCCAGGGGACAGGGCTGGCTATACAGACTCCTTGCATCCTGTGGGGTCGTGCAGGAGTAGCAGAAGGGCACTGGGATGTTCCGTCACTGTTATAACCCACCATGGCTCGGGACAGACTTAAGGTCTCAGGGCTCAGCTAACTTCCAGGGGAGGTGCGCGGCAGTGGGCCACAAAGGAGAAGAAGCTGAGGAACTGTCTCTCAGAGTCTTCAGAAACGGGGCAGAGGATTCGGGAAGTGAGATGCCAAACCACCACTTGTACCCAAGGCATGCGATCATGCAGCTGGGCACACCAAGGAGAAGGCAGGAACCGAGACCCGTTCCAGAGTTGTGAAACTGATATCCGCACCACTTCTGGAAAATGGAAATTCCTCACTACATTTTGACTGTGTTGGAACAGGCCTACCAGGGGCCTTAAATTCAAACTTGGGCATCTGAGCTATTGAAGAGTGGTTTGGACAGGACAACTGGCGGTTGTGAAGAATGGCTGCCGTGTTTCGTTTGCTGGAATTCTTTTTAATGGGGATCATACACAGTTCCCTCCTCTAAAGACTTCAGGCGGGCACCCACCTGAGCAGTGAGGGTCAGTTAATGCCCTCTGCATTGCTATTTTAACTGAGTCAAAAAGGGTGCTGCTATTTATAGTAGCAAGAAGAGCGAAAAACCACAAAATCTACTAAACGAAAGGGCTTGTTACAGATAAAACGATTCATTCAATAAATCGCATAATTTCATCACGAGTCTGACCTGGTTTGCCCGGGTGGGAATCTTTGGGTGTTCCAAGTCTGCATAACAAGAAATTCTAGGTCACAGGCTCTGAGCAGCCCCTGTCCCTTTTGGTGTGCTTTTGGCAGCTTGGTTTGTACAAGGTGACTCTCTTGGTAGTTGCAGATTGTAGGGGAATTTTCCCCTAACTAATTGATTGGCTAACAAATATGACAAGAAGCCAATCAATCGCTGGGCAAAAAGGAGGAGGCAGGCCTTCCGGTGAGAGAGAGAGAGAGAGAGAGGGGGGGGGGAAGGAGAAGGAGAAGAAGAGGAGGAGGAGGAGGAAGAGGAGGAAGAGGAGGAAGAGGAGGAAGAGGAGGAGGGAACCTGGTGGCAACCTCCTCCACCGGAAGATTTCCAACATAGAATAGTTGAAGAGTTTACAGCGATAGATTCCAGATTCCATACCCAGCAGTTGTGTCATCTGTTGATTTTACACTGAGGTTGTCTGGTGTTTTCTATTGGTGGTGACTCAGGTTGGCTGAAGGGAAGGAACATAGCTGGGGTGGAATTTAGAGCCAGGCTTTGGAATGGAAAGATTGGGCAAAGGACAGAGAACCAGGGGAGAGGTAACCACAGCGGAGTGCAGGCTGACAAGAGCACTGCCACATCTGGCCATGGGGTTTTGGGCTGGCAAGAGAGCGATCTCCAAGCTCTGGAGAAGCAGAGCCAGCATTTGTAGGAAAGGTGTTGGTTAGAGAGAAACACATGGTGTCGGTCTCTGGCTATGTACCAGGCTAGGAACAGACAGAGACCTCCAACGCTGGTGCATAGCTGGATTTAGTGTGGATCCTTAAAAAAAAAAAACAAACAAACAAACAAACAAAAAAAACTATACACCTCAGCAGATGTCAGAGTGGTCACTTGACCTAAGCCCAGACCCTTTCCTATAAGGATCTGGAGCAGGACAGCAGTTCTCTGGCTATGTAGCAGAAATACTAACATACAAAACTGAGGGTTTGCAGCAGCCATATGGGTCACTTTAAGAAGTGCTTGAGAAAGTAAAGGAACTTGTATTCAGAAGGAAGGAAACAGACCTGTGGAGAGAGAGTGGCAGAGACAAAGAACTCTCGGGTCTCCAGGGTCTTCTGGCTCTGTTCTCTGCTTGCCTCAGAGGTGCCTGACCAGAGACTGAAGCTTTCCAGTAGAGCTCCTGTCCCAGGCCTGGTGCTCACTTCCTAGAGATGGGCCTGAATCCCCACAAGCAGTTGGCTTGCTACCCCTTCTCCATCAGCCAGATGTCACAGCTGAGGAAATCTGCAAACATGCGTCCTCAAAGCCAAAGACACTTTGCTCAAGTGTGCTGATGCCTGAGGCTTAGCCCGTCTTACTGGTGAGTTTGTTTAGCTTAAAGTTTAAAGTGGAAACTTAGCTGGAAATGACATTTCAGCTGCTTGTACTGCACAGAGGCTCAGAGAAATACATCTTAATTAGGCAAGAGTAATCTCTCAGTCACATGAACAGCAACAGCCATCTACAAAGTACTCTCCAAGATTCTCATCCAAAATGATCTCAAAGAAAATAAGAGGACAGCACAGGGGAGAGGACTGTGGAATGGCACCAGGTGTGCAGGAGGAGGGCACCAGGTGTGCAGGAGGAGGGCACCAGGTGTGCAGGAGAGGACCAGGTGTGCAGGAGGAGGGGACCAGGTGTGCAGGAGGAAGGCACCAGGTGTGCAGGAGGAGGGGACCAGGTGTGCAGGAGGAAGGTACCAGGTGTGCAGGAGGAGGGGACCAGGTGTGAAGGAGGAGGGGACCAGGTGTGCAGGAGGAGGGGACCAGGTGTGCAGGAGGAGGGGACCAGGGCACCAGGTGTGCAGGAGGAGGGGACCAGGTGTGAAGGAGGAGGAGGGGACCAGGTGGGCAGGAGGAGGGGACCAGGTGTGCAGGAGGAGGGGACCAGGTATGCAGGAGGAGGGCACCAGGTGTGCAGGAGGAAGGCACCAGGTGTGAAGGAGGAGGGGACCAGGTGTGCAGGAGGAGGGCACACTATGGGCCAGGTGCTGGACAGGCTGTACACTGGTCTCACTGGAGATTCCTCCATCCCTGGGGCTGATAACAGAGTCACCACATTTGTAGAGACATCAATAGTACTATATTGTAGTCATGTGCCATCAATATGCCTCCTACAATCCAACTCTCAGGTTGCCTGGATTGGTTGCTCACAGAGCAAATACTCCCAATCACCAAAAGCATTGGCCAGCAGGGACATGAGACTCCCGGTGGAATGGGTGACCTGGTGAGCCTGTGCGGAGAATATAGGCTGCCACGGCCCTGGTTGTCAAGAGAAGCCGCCTTGCCTCTCCTGTTGGCTCATGGCACCACACGGCAGAACAAGCACTGAAAAGCCGGTTAGCCAGAACGGAGCAGACTGCGCCTTCAAAGGACTCCTACACAGCAGAACGCGCAACAGAAGCCACGTGGGGGCAAATTGGATGGCGAGAACTCCCGAGACGCTAGTGTTAACCAGCCCGGTGTGTGCACAGAAGTTCATACATTCGCTCCTGACCTTGAAAGGACAGGGGGACCCAAGGGAGGAAGGTCAGCGTCCAGAGAGGCGGCTGGGTGTTTTAGGGACCTGAAGGAACAGGGGAAGCTGGCAGTGCAGGCTTCTACTCCACTCTATGACCAAAGGCACCTTTGATCCCCTCCTGTCACTGTATGCAATGACCAGAAATCCCCTGAACAGATGAACAAAGTGACCTGTGAGCTGCTGGGTCCAGAGAAGTCAGCCATGCATGTTGGGAACGATCTGTGGCTGTGGCCGTCCAGTGATAGAGTTCATTCCAATCCCTCTGTCTGCCGCCCAGGTTGAGACCTTTAAGTGGCTTGAAGCTGTGTGAGCTAATTTCTCACAAGGCAGACACCCAGATCTCTCTCAGCCAGACAGAATAGAGAGCTCACAGTTTGCACCAGGTCGGCTAGTCCCAGGGTTAAAGCGGGCCTCGTTCACTTTCCTTCTGAAAACGCTGGCTCTATTTTTCTTTTCCCACTTAGGGTCACTATTACTTTTGGTTATTTTTTTCCTTAATATTCAGCGTAGAAGGAAGAGAAGCACAAAAGCCTCAAGATTTAAAACTTGAATATTCGAAAAGAAACAATCAGCCCGGTGGTGGTGGGACAAGCCTATAATCTCAGTACTAGGGAGGCAGAGGCAGGCAGATTTCTGAGTTGAAGCCAGCCTGGTCTACAGAGCGAGTTCCAGTGTATCCAGGGCTACCCAGAGAAACCCTGTCTCGAGATACAAGAAAACTACCAAGACAAGTCAATGAAAACCAACCATTAGTGACTATAGTCTTCAAGTATCTCTCTACCCTGTCACTGAGCAGGGAAAGCTCTCACGCTCACAGTGTACACGCTTAAAGAAAAAGGCTTTGAGGAAGCCTGGGCAGGAAGGAAACCTGGCCACTCACATTGTCTGTTTCCTACCTGAGCTCGCTGGGGAGGAACGGAAGAAACAGAGATGAATGTAGAGAAAGGAAATGTTCAAGAGTGTAAGGCAGACCCTCAACTCTGAAGACAGAAGGATGCTGTCAATTCAGCACTGGGACCTGAGCTCACCACAGGACCCATGGCTGCAGCTGCCCCACCCCACCCCCTCCAGCACTATCCAAGGTGAAGGGTCCTCTCCAGGAGACACAGGAGAACGCCTGTGATTGGGCCAAGCAGAAGGTGACACTTGCAATGAAGTCGTCAGATGATAAACTTTCTACCCAGGCCCCCAGTGAAGAAAAAGTGAGATTTAGGATGTGAACGTCTGGGCAGAGCAGCCCCGGGTTAAGTTGAACCTCACCAATTCTGACCCAAAGATGACGACTCTTTCAGCACAGACGTATGCGTGCTCTTCTCCAAGATGATGCCTTTGAAGCAAAGAGGGAGCCACAAGTGGCCTGTATCCCGATCTCGAGCCATCAAATAAGAAGGGTCAGAACGTGAGTTTGGTCTTTTGTAAGTGCCATGAAGGTTCTATGGTAAGGATTTCTTATACAAAAGGTTGGCGTGAACTAATAGAATCCTGGCTGATCTGATCTGTAAAAAAAACCAAAAACAAACAAACAACAAAAAACCCAAAACCCTGGGCTGGACAAGATGGAGTGAAGTCTCTGAGCAAGCGTTTCTCACAGAGGAAGCTGGGCTGTAGAGGCTGCTATGAGATCTGACAGGCTCCATGCCCGCCCCTGGTTATCCTCCGAAGCAGCTAATCTGGACTGTCAACTTGACAGGAGACAAACTGCTTGGTGTGTCTGTGAGGGTGTCCATGCCGGGTCTCAATGAGGTGGGGGAAGGCCTGCCCTCAGGGTTGGGTGCTGCCATTCCATGGGCTAGGGTCCTGCACTAAACCCAAAGGTGAGGGGCGGTGGGGCATCGTGCTGGCTGTGGGTCACTGTGACCAGTGGCCACCACCACACCTACCCACATGATGGCCTGCATTACTCTAAGCCTCGACAACACAAATCTGCTTTCATCAGATGTTCTGACACAAGAGCCGGGAGAGTGACTGCTGCGCCCAGGATTCCTTTCTGTAGTCCTAGCCGCTCCGGGGAAAGCCCAAGATCCAAACTGCAGACGGGAGAAGGGGGGAGAGGGGAAATCCTTCTGACATTGTGTACATGGTTTTAGCTTTTACTGAGAGCTACTGTGTCCCAGCTCTGTGACCCGGAATCAAAGTAACTTTGATTTTTAAGCAAGAGATAGACGTTGATCCAATGATGTACACACGGGGACCCCGTCTTGAAAGGAAACATGGGTAGCTTACAGGAATAGGCCAGCAGTCCTCCAGAGAATGACAGGCAAGTTCAGAACTCTACGTAGGATGCCAGCTACTGGGTTTCCCTCAGTAATACTAAACAGCAAGAAAAAACCTCGTCGCTGACAGGACTGCTAGCTTTACTACCCTTAAAGTTAGTTTCCCCTCACAGTTGGCTTCCCAAAGCTCCATTGGGGGTGGGGGGGAGGGGGCGCTTATGGGAATAGTAATCCGAGGATCTACTTCAGATCATGAAGCTTGGCACAAACCGTTTACTGGGCTCTTCTATGGTAAGTGCTTCTAGCACAGTCATTTAGGCAGCACTGCTGTGGGCCAGGCCCTATGCTATAGACACTGCGTCTTTACACATGCGCACATACGCACCCTACAGAGTATTGAGTCAACCTGACGAGAATTACTTTACAGAAATGCCCTGCTGAAAAGTTAACCCCACAGCAGAGGCGAGAACAGCAGCGAATGAGCCAGGCTGGGGAGAGCATCTGCTGCCCCAGTTAGTGAACAGAACACAGCTTTCCGATTTAATTCTGGAAGACAAGTTTTGAGATCACAAGAACATAAAGAGACAGATGCCTCGCAGGGTGTGCTGGGGAGATGAACGGGAACATGGAATTGTGTTAAAGGGGCCAGAGGAGGGGGGGGGGAGGGGAGAGGGGGGGGAGGGAGGGGGGGGGAGGGGGGGGGGGGGGGGGGGGGGGGGGGGGGGGGGGGGGGGGGGGGGGAGGGGGGGAGAGAGAGAGAGAGAGAGAGAGAGAGAGAGAGAGAGAGAGAGAGAGCGTGGGAAAAATGGAAAGGAAAGAACAAGGTCTGCCAGGGGTTTAACCACCCTCGAGGTTCCTGACAAACCACACCCTCATCATGCCTCATGTCTTTGTGTTTCTCTCGCCCAGGACACTGGCATGACGTTGAATAGAGGATAAAAGAGCTGTTTCTGTAGTCAGTCACGAGGGGATAGACCACAAGATCAGGCTATGGGGCTCAGCACCTGTTTTCACAGAACACGTGGGAAGCTTGGAGTCTTCCTTAATAGATAGCCCTGACCCTAGCTAAAACCCAAACAGCATCAACATGCCTTTGTCTCTGCCTGGTTACTGCCAGTCTTAACCTTAGACGTCCTTTCCTTTTAGAGTTCAAGACCAATTCTTAGAAAGGTTATTTCCTTGGGGGGGGGCAATGATTTAAATTACAGAATCTTAACCTGACCATGGATGGGCGGCAGGAGGTTGGGGTGTCTGTGAAACTTCATCTGAGTCGCAAGGGGGACCAAAAACCTTCAAGAGGTTTGGAACCACTGGGTTAGCTGGGCCAGGTAAAAGTAACAGGCAGATATTTTTAAGAGATTGTCACTGAACTGGTCTTCAGCCCACTCTCTTCCTCCTTTTGTCCCTTGGAGTTCCTCCGGTCTTCGTTTATGTCTTACCTTTGACTTTAAATCAGCGCCTGCATACGCTTTCACTGGGATTCACACCTGAGAGTGATCCACTCACTGTAGACACCTACCAGGTCTCATTCTACCGAAGCAGACCCTTGTAAGATACGGGAGGCGGTAACTTAAAATTCGTCTCACTGACTCCAAGACTTTCCATCTTAACTAGTCTGACCCGACTAGTCAACTGGGTAAGCTGCTTCTTGACTAAATGGTTATATTAGCACGGTACCAGTAAAAAGTCTTTGAATAACAGTAAAAGTCTTTGAATAACAGTAAAAGTCTTTAAATAACAGTAAAAGTCTTTGAATAACAGTAAAAGTCTTTGAATAACATGCTGTTGGCAAAACATGCTACAAGAAGTCTGAAATTGCAAGCAATGGAATGGGGGTGGATATTAAAGTAACTGTAATTCCATGAAGCCATGATTCAAGTGACTCACATACAAAGACACAGCTTGTCCCGGTATACCTCTCCTCGGACGCTGTGAGGTCCTAAGGGTTTATAAGCGTGTGCTTTTTTTTTTTTTCTTCCCAAACGCATGGATGGAATGAGAGTTGCATGCCTGTCGAGCATGGTCAGAGGCATCTGCCTAAGGACCAAAGGGCCGTTCCAGAGAATACTTCTTAGGGAAGGCATGCAGGGTGCAACAAGGCGTATCAGAGGTGCCCAGGCCAGCTTCAAATGTGGCAGACAAAACGAATGGGAGAGAGTGGGAGCGCGGCAAGACCGGTCTTGTGCACGCATTTGCTCACCTGGAATTACAGAGATAGTTTTCAAAGCTCGGAGAACCCTGAATGTTCTCAGCGCTGAGACATTGCCCAGGTCCACAAACTCTGTCACATATCTGTAGTGAGGGAGGTCACACACAGACACAAATGACAAACACAGGTACGGACACAAACACCGAAGGAAAAAAAACACAAAACCACAACAAAACAAAAAGTACAATACGTCACATCAGGGCCCTAACCCAACACCTGACACCAAGCCCGGGCCGTCTTACCTGGGATTACCGAAATAGTTTTCAAAGCCCTCAGTACCCTGAAAGTGCGTAGAGCTGAAACATTGCCTAGGTTTACAAACTCTGTTATATACCTGCAGAATCAAACCAAAGTTAACTTGTAATGGTACCACTGGGTGAGGGTTTGAAAACGGGGGGGAAGAAAGGGTCTTATATACAAGCTATGGTTTTATTTTGTTCCCCTGAAAAAAAAATCAAAATATAAACATCCAAGGAATGCATATTTTTTTTAAAAAAATGGGCAAGAAGAATTCAGAGTATATTCCAAAAAACTGATAGCCCAGGGCGTCCCGGGGTTGGCTCTCTTAATTGGTCTGTGGTGCACTAGTTTCACCAGAGTAACTTGACTGTCAGCCAATTTACTTTCCTTTAGGAAGAGAGAAGGCCATGAGGTGTCAAAAACGTATGTTCCCAGTTTTGTGAGCAATTCCCTACGAAACAGAGGCAATTTTTTTTTTGTGTGTGTGTGTGTAGCAAGAGCCTCACAAAAACAAAAAAACAAAGAACAGATTCATGTTAAAATAACCCCCTGGTGGATAATGCCAAAAGGCCTACGTGGCAGTATCTGAGACTTCTCCAGGAGTTGTGTGCATGTGTTGCAGCCATGTCTGCAGATGAGGTTTTATCCTGTGACAGAAAAAAGTAAGGCTCAGGAAAAAAGAATCCGGATCACGAGATCAGAGCAAAAACCCAGTTGCGTGCCCATTTAATCAGCAGCCCTGTGTCTTAGCAAGGGCACAGATTTTAAATGCACACCAATCAATGTGGATGCTACCATGCTAGAGAGTGGAGAGCGTCTTCCTAGAACGGAGCCTCGCTTCTGTTTGCAGACTCGCGGCACACACCACTCGCTCCCGTTTCACAGTAGAACGGCACTTCCTCCTGATACTCGGGCCCACGCACACACGCAAACGTCTTCACACATCTTTACACACACAACCTGTACCCCACTCTACGTCTCCCCTTAGATGATAAAGTACTGTCTTAACACAGAAATAAAAATACTACAGCCATCATCGGCTAAATGTGTCGAGTAGACACTTTTTACAACTGGAACAAAATGAGCTACCGGATGCAGCCCGCACACCTGTGTAGACCCGCGGTCTCTAGTGTGAACTCTGGTTAGTACGTTTTCTGGACTATTCAGACCAGTCTATGCCGGTCTGGATACTTTGGCTCACGTTTTGAGTGCATTTTCAGCCAAAAGCTTACACCCAAAATATTTCGTGCCTTGACAGAGGCACAGGTGTGAGGACCTTGGTCAGTGTCGTTAAGGGGGAGCAAAATATGAGGGAAGGGTCACAGGAAGTTGCTGCCCACTGCTCTCCCAGTTGCAAATGGTCTCTTTACCTTCTCCCACATAAGCTTGTTGCTGTCTGAGAACTGAGAAGGCCTTGCAAGCAAGAACCATAGTTAGACGCCCATGGGTCATAAGCAATTACCCAAGAATTCCCTATTCTGCAGCCAGGTGTCATCCCAGCACAGGGGACGTGGAGGTAAAGAGATCAGAGTTCAAGACAGCCTTGGCTATATGGTGAGTTCAAGGACAACCCGGGCTACATGAGACCCTATCTCAAAAAAGAAAAACAAAAAGAACCCTCTACTCTGCTGAGCCCACAAACTCAAATTTACTTGTACCATCATGCAAACCTATTCACACACACACGCACGCACACACACGCACACACACACACATGCATGTGCCCGATCACACATGCACTTGCACACATTTAAACACACATTTACACACATGCACACACATTTACACACACGTGCACACACATTCACTCACACTCACTCGAGTGCGCACGCACACACACACACGCACACACGCACACACGCACACACACACACACACACCACACAGAAAACAGTAAAATAGAGAACTCACGCCATCATGATGACACTGAAGTCTAACCAGTTCCACGGGTCTCGTAAGAAGGTGAAGCCGTCTATGCAGAAACCTCTTGCGATGATTTTCACTAGTGATTCAAATGTGTAAATCCCTGTGAATGTGTACCTGTCGGGGATGCGGACAGCTGAGGTTATTCCTGGTGGAAACTTGGAATGAGCCTTTTAAGACACTCGCCTGGGGTGTGCCTCCACCACACAGACAAGACATTTAGGGCCTGGTGACATGGCAGTGACCGGAGGAAGCTTGGTGACAAGCAACTGGGATGCTGCTCTAGGCCTGCCCGGAGCTCTGAAGGACATAACAGGACGACTCTGGAACAGGCACAGAGGCCCCCAGAGCTATCTTAGCCTCGGGTGACACAGGATGGCAAACCCTCTGCTATGAGGGGAAGGGTGTCCTTCCAGAGCAGACCGCCTTTCTAGAACTCACTGTTTCCTAGACTCCATATGACCCTCAGCGGCCCACCCCCACACAACACCCTCCCCCCAGACTAACTGTGGAGTAAGTAACAGGACTAGGGTCTACGAAACAAACCGAGGAAGGGTCACTTACTCCACATTCTTGGACCATTCTGGAGGGTTACTAAAGGTCATGAACACACAGTTGGTCAGGATGGTGCACATGATGATCATGCTGAAAACTGTAGATCAGAGTTAAGGGGAGAGCGAGGTCTGGTCTGGCCGCTTACAAAACAAACCCGCCTTATACGAGGTCTCACCAGAGCTGAATCCACAGGCTGGCAGGAGGCAGGTGATGAGGGAAACTGGCCACCGTCACCACAGGGAAAGCCCTGGATATCCTATCTGACTGGTAGTGGGGCTGGATGGCCATGGGGCAATACTCTTAAGCACTTAAATCTTTGTGAATAGTCAGAAGTGACCAAAGGCCCCAAGGCCACCAGGTGAGAAAATAAATCTACATTTTCGCTCAGTAATCGTGTACTGTTAATTATCTTGCATGATCAGTTATTTGAAAATCTACATGTAAGTGGTGGTTCGATTTCCTCCTGAATCTGCCAAGGGGCTAATATCTCCACAAGCAATAGTCCAGGCAGTGTGCATGTGTCTCAGCTGAAAACCAGTGTGGCCTGTGAGGTCCTGGCTTCCTGGGTGCCTGCACCCCAACCTGAGAATGAGACATGGATGACAGGGTGAGTCATGTGATCACTGTGGATGTGCCCTGGCCGTCTATGATCTTCCTTGGCCCTTTCTGTTCCTGTCTATTGAGAGAAATGAAAGCCTTCTGAAGTCAGCAGGGGCTACTCTCACTGAAGCTGCCCCAGGGCTCTCATTAACGCTGTTCCCCTTCTCTGTCTTCCTGTGGAGTTTAGAAAACAATGCTTCTTCTAGTTGGATATGTTTTTCCTTCTCTACAACTGGGGTCATCGTGGGGACACCTTTAGGACCAGGAGAGAGAACCACACTCCGTCTCTGGTCCTGGAAGGGACAAAGTCCATTGTATATTATCTATTTCTTGTAAACACCACAGTTTCACGACCATGGTACTTGCAAACCATAGATTCCAGAAATGAGTTCTATATGGCGGAGGCTCAACTGAACTCCTGAGTTGCAATTAGTGGTTTCTTTGGCTCCCTGGAAGGCACCACAGTCTGTCAGGGGACAAAGCTCCGTTACCTTAAGGGCCAATCACACAAGTTTAGGCAGTGTTCCAAGTTGACCCTATCAGATCATCCGTTATGTTAATAGGATATAAAGGTTGGTACTTTCCTACCTACTGGAGGTGGTGGTGGGGACGGCAAATCCAAGAAAATATCCCTAGGTATCCCCAGTCTGTATTTAAACCTCTGCTCCAAGGAAATACCAGGTACTCATAAGTTCTTTGCTCAAGAAAAAAAGAAAAAAAAAATCTAAAGCATTCATTCAACTATTTGTAATTCGAGATGTGGTTTTCAAAAAGTTCCTGTATCGGATATTAGTATGTTAACAAGTTGAATTATCACCGAATGAAATTACTGAAGCAAGGCCTCAGTATAAGGTTAAAAACGTCTTAATGTGCTCTTCATAATGACACCCACGAAACTCTAGACTCCAGCCCGATCTTTTAGAAACGTATCTGCAGAAGCTCAGCGTGGCAGTCCAGCAGGACTTCATTCCTAACCCTCGGGCTGGGGTGGGCAGCAGCCAGCTTCCCTCCTGGTGGGGCAGTCCACACCGCAGTTGTCAAACCCCCAAACACACACCACTCGGTCCCAGCGCGGAAAAGGATATGAGTGTATCAAAATTTTAATAGCTATTCTTCTTATCAGGTTAAAAGGGCTTAAAATGTACAAGGCAGGTGTGGCACTAAATCTGAAGAGAGTTTTCCCTCTGTTTAATACTACAAAGGTCTGTGGAGAAAGAGAAAGAGAAACCATTAAAATGTGTTAGTCACCACACAAAACAACATTTCCTTAGGTAAGGTAAACACACTTGAAAGGTACTTAGGACCTCGCTCCTCCTGATTGGTTTTTCAGGCAACAAAGAAACAAGCAAACAAAACAAAACCTGTAAGCAAAAAGAGCTTCTGTTACCCCACCCCCACCCCACCCCCGCGCTGGTGCCCAGCCTCGGGCTGCAGCATAAATAGTGCCCACAACATCGGCACGTTCATATTTGGATAACTCTGAACCATTTATGCTAGAACGAGTCAGCTATGCTGACCCTGACACATAGAAGACAGGAGCATTAGGGCAGAGGGCAAGCCAATGCAGAGGAGACCACTTCGAAGGACCCGCTCAGCTGGCCAGAGTCAGCCTGCTGGGAGCGGGGAGCCAGGCAAAGACGGTAACAGGGAGGGGAGCGTTCATTCAATATTCACACCCTGAGTGCTCTGTCTGGCTTCTCAGAGCTTCCAACGTCTGCCTAGCCAAAACCACTCTATTGTACTTCCCAGCATGAATCTTCCTACCAAGTCAAACTGGTTCATGTCCTCAGAATGGGCTACAGAGATGCTTAGCTCTGGGCTTTGCTCACACTGCACACCTACCCGGTGCCAAGCATTGTGCTAAGATGGTGTGTGTTTGTGTGTGTGTGTGTGTGTGTGTGTGTGTGTGTGTGTGTGAGCGGGGGGGGGGTGAGGCTCACAACTGGACAGAACTATACTTTATGAGAGGAAGTAAGAAAACTTGCAGTCATTACGGCAGGTGAGTACAAATTCAAACTATGAGAGAGGCTGCAGGACAGAGGACCCCACCCCCAGGCTGTCTGTGGGTAATAAAAACGGAGAGGGAGCAGGCGAAGTTGTCTTCCGGATGCTGATGAGCAATTCTGTGAGGATGGAGGGCAGAGGAAGGCAGAGGGCACTGGAGGTGTGTACAGGGATGTGTGCAGGGACTACCGAACGGGGAGTCCCTGTGGAGGTTAGGCCCTTGCAAGTACAGAGACCAAAGAGCCGAAGGGCAGCCACTTTTAAGTCAAACTGTCTTTATTTAGGATGATGTACACCCAGGGTTTAAAAACGCTAGATTAAGTTCCATTCTATTACCCAACTCTAATCTTTCTTGCTGGTTTTTTTTTTTCTTTTTAAATATCCTTCCAGAATTTTTCTTTATAAGTCTTAGCATACAGATCCATCCTTAAACAGTCTTTCCCTCAAGTGAGACTACTATAAATATGCCTCTTGTACCGTGCATTAGAAAATGAACCCCCACAAAGAAAAGCCCAGGGACCAGATGGCTTCACTAATGAATTCTACCAAATGTTTAAAGAATTAGCACAAATTCTTCCAAAAAAAAAAAAAAAGCTAGAAGAGAAGAGGACGATTCCCGATTCCCAGCTCATTCTGTAAGGTGACTTTATACAGAACCAGGCAATGACGTCAGGGGATGAGAAAGCTCTCAACTGATGAGATTTTATTAATATGGACATAAAAAGCATCAGCGAAAATACTAGCAACCAATGCTCACAGCACGGGAAGGGCTGAGCACGTGAGCTACAACCCAGAAGTACAAAGACAACTTAACTAGGAAAACGGAGCAGTGTAACACAGCCTGGTAATGTGAGGAGGTGCCGTGGTGACCTCAAGAGACGCTATCAAGGACCTCCAACAAAATCTAACATCTCACGACAAAGATGCCAATAAGAAGTTTAACTAATGCAGGCCACTTGGGACCCATAGCCAACATCTCTGTCTCTGTCTCTCTCTGTCTCTGTCTGTCTCTGTCAGTCTGTCTCTCTGTCTCTCTGTCTCTCTGTCTCTCTCTCTCTCTCTCTCTCTCTCTCTTTCTCTCTCTCTCTCCCTCCCCCTTCCTCTGCCCTCTCTCCTAGAAACTGAATTTCTTGGAGGCAGGAGCCAAGCTCTGCTTTCCTATTCAGTTCCAATACGGTGCTTGGTCCACATGCTCCCAAAGCAAGGTTAGCAGGTTTCTTTTTAAGTCCCTTTCCTCTTATCTTATATGCTATGTTCTCTCTGTCTGCCAGAGTCACCAGTCTCTCCCAGTAGAAAAGCAACTTTTCTGTTCGGCTCTCTTCATTTAGTACCACCCGCCCCCCATCCCATGTTTGGTACGGTGTTGAGCTAATCACTCTCCTGATAGTAGGGTGCACAGATTCTGTTGTGATTCCAGGAAAAGCCCAACCCTAAAAAGCAAGTTAAGCTAGACTATCTAAGGTTAGCTTAAAACAGGTCAAGGGCAGAGATTTGGCTCGTCCATTTCTTGGCTTTCCAAAGAAATAAATGGGCCACAACATTCCCTCTTTCTGAAGTACTTGTACCCCTCTGTGTTTCTATAGCAACTCTCTCTGTGAAATGCCAGGCCTTTCAAATAAACTCCTCATTCAGCCTCACAGTATTCTCACGAAGTACCAGTAAAGAAGGAATTACCAGCCTATGTGCGTCTTACAAAAGACCTGGGAATGGGCACCACCCATAAAGGTTGCACGGCAAAGAGTGGTGTGCTATGCCAAGCCCAGAGCCTCTTACAGCTTCCACTGTGCTGGACTGGGTGGTAATTTCATGACTACATGGCAGAATGATGTTGACCATAAGGGATGGATTCTCTGGTAAATGGGAGATTTGAGCTCCTGGGTATACCATACTAAGTAGCCAAGAAAAGTGGGGGTGGGGGGGAACCAAACAAACAAAACCCCACAGCAACCACAACACGGATCCATGCAGCAGGACCTAAAGTCCCCCCCCCCAAAGCCTTTACTAACTTGCCTGCCTACCTTAAGAGACAAGTGACAAGACTTAAAAGAAATAGCAATAACCTATTCTCTTTGTCCTTCATTTTCTTGTCCCTTGGGTTAGTCACACGAGGGCTGTATCCTCTTACAAAATCATTACCTGTGCACAGAAGGTGCTCAATAAATGTCTGTTGGTTAATGAACAGTCCATTATCTGAGGTGAGAGAAGAGGAGACCCTTACATGTTAGTTGAAGAGCTGGCTAGGGTTCTGGTGACAAACCAGAAAACCGAGGATCCTGAGGAAAATTAGGTGCTTTTATAGAATTAAAAAAAAGATTGGTTTGCAAATAGAGGCTCTATCTGTTACAATTCATTCGTGAAGTATAGCTTTCATAATTTAAAGACAATGTTGCACACAAAATAAAAACACTTTAACATCACCTCTTTCTAAGCTTCTTTATCTTCACCAGCTATAAAAAGTCCTTTACTTATAAATAAGAATCATCTTTTGTACACCCAACTCTTTAAACAAATGAACATCCTCTATAATTCAGTAGCTCTATAATTTACTTTATCATTAAAATAACTATATTTACTGATAATTTGCATGTAGTGTTTCTTAAACACGCCTTCTGATAAAGCGAGAGGGTGCTTAGACCAACATAAGTGAGATCCTCACAGCTCGGGGATTTCCCAGTGAACACTGGTCCTTGCAGAGCTCACGTGAGAGACGGGAAATGGGCAATGACAGCAGGACTTCTTTGCGAGTGCATGCGCTGGAAGTATTGTGGGTGGCACAGTCTCTGTCACCATAGCTGACTCTGCCATTGAGGTGCACAGAAGCCACTGATAACAAGTAAACAAACAGGCGTGGCTGTAATTCTGAAAAACTCCATGGACACACAAACTTTTCACACATCTAACCATGTGGGAATGGACAACCCATACTTAGCTCGTGAGCCACACAGGACAGATGGCACTGATCTGGGCCGTGGCGTAGCTAGTACGGGTTTCTGACGAAAACCAGACTGGCTGCACTGGAACCCTCTGAGAACTTTTTAAAAACAGATCGCTAACTCCCAGCTCAGGGATGGTTAAATGAGTCTGCGCTAGAATCCAAAGAATAGGGCCCACCAGGGGGCAAGCAGATCATCTCTCAGCTTGTGTCCTGAAACACATGGACCATCTCCGTCTTCCCCTCCGTAGCTGTGGGGTCAGATGAACCAATACCTCTCCCTAGATCTCGCTTTTCACATTTAGAAAGTGAGCGAGAAGCCTGTTGGTCGGGTGTGGCAAGTCTTTCTAGCCTACTTATCTACGATTTAGAAATTTCACAAGACTTCCACGATGAAGCTCAAAAGGCAGTGCGCGGGGCTTCTGAGGCGAAAACCTACCATTAGTTATCCTTCCACTTTACATCTGGCAGAATCTCAGAGTTATTTTGCCCTCTTGTGTTAGTCTCAGAAGACCAGGGATGAGCGTGATTGATACTGCCGGGGAAGCAGAGCAGCGAGAAAGAACAGCGGGAGGCAGCTTCCTGGTGGCAGAGCACTGCGCACCTTGTGCGCATGTGCTAGACTCCCCCTCCCCCCGCCCCCAACCTTACACTGGATCATAAGGCCCTCAGGTAGTGCCTGGGTGAACCCATTGTCCCAGTTATGGTGGAAACTAGGAAGCGAGACAGAGCTGGAGTGAACAGGCTTGTGGGAGGCAGGGCAGAGTGAGCGTGTGAGGGACCGATGATACAGACCGCCATGTTTTACTCGCTCCTTCCTGCTGCTGGTTCCTGGCTGCCAGGAAGTGAGCAGCTGTTCCCTTTTATTCCCCTCTGTCGTGACGCCATTTCACCAAAGGCCTGAAGAAATGGAGACTGCTGACCACGGGACTGGACCCACTGAAATCGGGAGCCAAAATACATCTTTCCTCCCTAAAGTTGATATTCTCAAGTATTTGTCCCAGTGATAGAACAACGAGGGACATAAACAGGTATGACTGAAAACCACTGACAAAAAAATACATAACTGAATTTTCTGTTTTTCTAATCAGGGCCTCCTTACATAGCTCTGGCTGTCCTCGAAAACACTCTGTAGACCAGGCTGGCCTCGAACTTGCAGATCCACCTGCCTCTGTGTCCGAGTGCTAGGATTTAAGGTGCACACCATTACACATAACCGAGAATGTAAAACATCTACACGGCTCTTTGATTCAACCTCAATCATCCAGAAAGGAAGACTCATCCCTAGTTCAATGTGGCTCTAACACCGGGCTCTTCGAAACATGGCTGGGGCAGGGACGAGCTTGAGACTTTTACGAGAATAATTCTTAAGCAACAATCACTTGGTGCCCATAAAGTCCAAGATTATTTTACCCAAGATGTCTTAAATTAGATCTTTGTGAAGTAAATGAGTTAAAAGGAAATTGAAATTGGACTGTGGTTTACTGCCCGAAGGGAAATATCCGTTTATAACAACAGCCGGCGAAGGTTTCTGAGCACAAAGCCCATTAAGAGCAGTGGGGCAGCTCTTAACAAATTATGGTGTGGAGTATTAATAAATGTGTCACGTTGGCAGAAAGCGAGTCTCCTAAAACACATGGGCTTTTCATCTCGAGTTAGCTACGTGGGGCCTGGAGCATGTGACTTTGGAGTAGGGGCACGGTTAGCGCCGGCTGCAGCCTTTTCTTTGGGGCCCACAGGTAGAGGAAGAGTCGTGCCCAGCCAGGTACAAGCCTACCAAACAAATGGCGGTGTAGTTCAGATGCAGCCGTTAAACATACAGCTTCACTGCACTGTGGTGTGGCTCGCTTACTAGCGTATTCTCAGCCCCACACCCCAAATGAAAACGGTTCCTGGCCATCTAAAAAGTATAAATGGAGGGTTGGGGATTTAGCTCAGTGGTAGTGCGCCCTTGCCTAGCAAGCTCAAGGCCCTGGGTTCGGTCCTCAGCTCCGGGGATGGTGGTGGGGCGGTGGGGGGTGAGTATAAAGAGAAACAAACAAAGTTGAGTAAGAAGAGACGCTGTGCAGAGACCACGTGGCCAGAGACCGACGCATAACGCAAAGCGCATAAGGAATCAGCTGCTCCGATAGCCCTGGTCAGCGGTGTAGCACATGGCTCAGGGGAGCGTCCTCATTGCTAAGTTCCCAGCGTCCTGAGAGGCAAGTGGCTCTTAACCTCCTGGCTCTACAGATCGGCCTAGTCCACGGGAGCGTAATGGGAACAAAGATTCTTTTACTCTCTCCGGCTCCAACCGCAACAGCGGCTAAGGGTGTGGGTCTCTAGAGCCTGAAGTCCGAACCGTCTAGCTCTCTAGAACCGCCCAACCCTCTCACTTTGGGCTGGTTCTCCAGCTGGAGGCTCTCACCTGCCTAAATCTGTTATGCATACCGTGTTCCCTCAGCCTTGCTGTGATAGCCACTGCCCTCTACTCGGCAGGGTTTAGAATCACCGTGGAAATGCATCTCTGGGCGTGTCTAGAGAGGGTTTTCCAGGAGGATTTAACTAAGGACAGGGGGCCTGTCCTAAAGGAGAATGGTAGGAGCAGGCTGGAAGGTAAGACTCGGAATGTCACCTAGGAGCTTCCCAGTTTGAGAAATATTTCCCCACAGTCAGCCTGGAAGGTATGAAGGTTTGCTGCGACTGTAATCCAAAAGGCTGTGTATCGAGCTTATGGTGGAACGTGGTGGTGCTGTCCAGATGGTACTGGGTTTCTAGGCACGGGAGATGTAGGTGAGGAGTCATAAGGTCTTACGTCTGTAGTCCCAGCACTCGGTAGGCAGAGGCAGGCAGGTCTCTGAGTTCAAGGCCAGCCTGGTCTATAGACTGAGTTCCAGGCTAGCCAGGGAGGGCTAGAAGCCAGAGAGACTCTGTCTTGAAAAAAAAGCTTGTGCCAACGTCTGGAAAGTTACTGAGGCCAGGCAAAGTATGGTAGGGCTGGATTCCCCACAAGGAGTCCCCGAGAGGTCGCTGCGTGAAGTTGGGAAGTGAAGCCTAAGTTGCAAGAAAGACCTCAGAATGTGGTGTATCCACAGTGAAGGAGGGGTAGACATCCAAGGCCATCACAACCCAGATGATCCCACTACAAGCTGGTGCTGAGCAGGGAGCTGCAGGTGTTGGTGGCTGCTTGCTGAGCTTGACCTTGCTTTGGCCGAGTCTGTTTCCCTGCTAGGCAGCCGTCCCTCTGTTCTGAAATGGGCAGTGCTAATTCTCTGCCGCTGGATACGGTTAAGAACGCAATCTGTACCATTCACTGGCTAGACGCTTACAAGTGAAAAATCTTGATTCTCAGCCGAGACTTTGGACCCGTGAACGGTGCTGGGATGGTTGCAGACTGTGGAGATGAGTGGTGGGGGAATAAACGCATCGTGTGTGTCCAGATGAAGATGAGGCCTGAGAGGGTGGGCGCTACGATGGAAGCTGAACCCGTGTGCTCGGGGATCAAGTTGTGGCGGTTGGTCTTGTCCACTTGGCTGGGTTTAGAAACACACCTTTGGTTGAGTTTGTAAGACGTGTGCACCAAGATTTCACCGAGGGAAGACCCACTGTGAATGTGGGTGACTCCGTTCCCTGGTCTGGGGCTCTGGACCGGATAGAAAGGAGTCAGCCAGTGAACTGAGTACAGCATCGGTCCCTCAGTGCATCCTGCGTCTTGGGTATCCGGTCACAACAAGAGAACAGTAACCAATATACCTGGTTACCTCTTCTAAGCTAGTTTTCACTAATTACCAGCAGGTTGGCGCTCTCTTCTGAGTAACTGTGCACGTGGTCAATTCAGCAACAGAGCAGGTGATGAATGCATTTCACAAAGAGTTTCTTTGTGTTTTCTGAGTAGTTGGGAGTCTGGGGCAGGGAAGCTTTGGGTTTGAGATCAGCTTGGGCTCCTGACAAGACCCTGCCTCAAAACAAACAAACAAGCAAGCAAACAAGCAAACAAACAAACACTCACTCGAAAACAAAGGTGAGGCAGAATCTAAACAGGCTGTGACGCCATTAATAAATACGTGACCTGTCAAGTCGGAATTACTAACCTGGCACCTTAATGCCCATCGGCCGGGTGGGGCAGAGGGAAAGCTTCTTGATTTGCTGGCTGAAGTGAAATCACTATAATAGCTTTAGTGTCCTGGAGAGGCACAAACGGGGCCATACTTCCAGAAATCTGGATACTGATACAACCCCGGAACCCTGAGAAAGACTGAGCTCAGGAAAGGCTCGAGGACTCGGCAGAACTCTCGCTTGCTCTGTGCGAACAGTCAGAGCGCTGGCGTGCTCAGGTCCATTCCACTACCCCGGGGACTGAGCAAGGGAGGCCTCTAAACCCTGTATTTTAAATAAAATCCTTGCCCAGTGGGGCTGGAGACATGACTTAGCTCTCCCGAGCACTGGCTGTTCTTCCAGCGTCTCAGGTTTGATTCCGGCATCCACACGGGGCTCCCAAACTGTAGTTCCAGTCCCTCCACAGGGGCTGTACCCGGTGGCACACAGACAAACGTAGACAAAACACCCATGCACGGTAAGTAAGTAAATACGACATTTTTAGAAATCCTGACAATTTTACCTATGAGTCTACCTGAAGGAATAACTGGAGTTTATTAGTCATTTACTACATGGCGGGGACCCTACCATGCTTTCTGCAGTTATCTCATGGCAACCACTGCCGACGGAAAGCCGACTATGGCGGAGGCATAGGAAGTTGCTCAAGCTCACAGCAGTAAGTCGGGAGACACGGGACTGCAGGGTGACGGCCCAACTCCCAGGCCTTGAGAAGACCTTCGGGTGGTGCACCCTTTGATCCCAGCACTGGCAGGTGGATCCTCTAAGTTCAAGGCCAGCGTGGTCTGTGTAGGAAGCTCCAGATCAGCCAGGGTTCGCAGGGAGGCCCCATCTCAGAAACAAAAGCAAGTCTGATAAAGGCAATCCCCAGAGGTATCTGCCTGCGCCATAGTCAGAGTGGGGGCAGGGACAGCCTCGGGAGGGGTTCTCGGGACAAGATCTGCTGAGCCAGGGCTCTTCCTGCCCTGCCGGGTCTAACCCTTCTATCAGTGAGGGAATCGTGTCTAATTAAGCCCTTTAACACTCAGAAACAAAACAAAACAGAAGCCCCATGTACCTGGGAGCACAGTAGGTCTTCTCAGGTGATCGCCTGGAGGGACCAATGCGAATGACACATGGGTGTGGCTATACACTGTCACTTCCTACAAACATCCTGGTCACAGGAGGCACCTGACAGCAGCACCTTGTGCCTGCTTCAAGGCTGAGTCAGCAAAACAATGCTCCCCCACGGCAGGGCAGGGCAGGGCAGGGCAGGGCAGGGCAGGGCAGGGCAGGGCAGGGCAGGGCAGGGCAGGGCAGGTCTAACCCTCCTCCAGGGGCCACTCCCAGCCCCCTTCAATGGCAATTTCTCCTCTTAAGGTAGAGGACTGCAAATGTTCCAGAACACAGCAAACTTGAGGCACTCTCTGTAAAGACCAATAATAATCCGGATAGGCAGGGCCTATCTTCCTTCTACCAAGATGTTCTCAGCTTAGCAAGCAGAGGACGTGATATGAGGCCCATGTGGCACAAGGTTGACAGGTCATACATGCTTATTACATGTATGACTGGATCTCTTAGACATGAAGAAATTATACAGTGAAAGTCAAAGACCCCTGGCCAGCCCTCTGTCAGGCGATCAGAGATATTCAGCTTTCTGACCCTTGGCTCATCCCCCTCTAAAAAGTCATTCATTTTACCTTTGGAAAAGTCTTTTTACCTTTTCAAAGCCCCGGATACCATGGCAGAGATGTGGCTTGAAAAATGGCTAAGAGCCAATACGTTAAATTTCTAAACAAAACGGGAGGGGAGTGTCTACAAGTGATAGCAGAAACTCCGCACAGACATCTTTCTGGGGCACAGAGCAGACAAGAGCAGAGCTGGGCACTTGGTGCTGTGACTGAAAAGTTCCCAGACCACAGGATGCAAACCTGGCTCATCCACACACTAGTCGGGTGAACAAGTAACTTAGCTGGATAAGAAGGTATCCATGTATATATGTATGTATACACATATATGTACACACACACACACACACACACACACACACACACACACACATATATTAAAGCTGGATTTTCTTTTCCTTTTTTTTTTCTTTTTTTTTTTTTTTTTTTTTCGGGCTGGGGACCGAACCCAGGACCTTGCACTTCCTAGGTAAGTGCTCTACCACTGAGCCAAAGCCCCAACCCCTTGGGTTTTCTTTTCTAACTTTTAAAAAAGCATGCATCAGGGGCTAGAGAGATGGTCAATGGTTCAGAGTACTTGCTTGTCTTCTGGAGGGCCTGGGTTCAGTTCTCGCCTCCCACATGGCAGCTCACAACTGTTTGAAACTCCAGTACTGGGAGATCTGAAGCCCTCTTCTGGCCTCTGCAGGCATCAGGCACACACATGGTGTGCAGACATACATGCAGGCAAAAATACTCATTCGCATAAGCAATTAAAAAGGAAAAGACTCCACCATAATACCAGCATGCCTTTACTAGTGTCAGTCCTCAGGTATCACAGAAACTTGGCTATATCAGGAATATATATACTTGGAATATCAGGGTGCTTTCAAAGACAAAAGTGAGCGGCCTGAAGGAGACACAGTTCCCTTTTGAACACTCTGGTCACCTGCGGCAAACCCACGGGGATATCTGGGAATGTGCCTTAAGGAAGCAACCAGCCGGAAGGTACAAGATCAGGCCTGGTGCTGAGACAGGGGGAGGTCGCCCAGGGTGAGGCAGCACGGAAGGGGCTGTTGGGAGGAGAAAGAGAAGAAAACGGAAAGGAGCCTGAGCTGCTAAGAGAATTCACATGAAAGAAGAGTTGTAAGCAAGCATGAGAGTTAGCACAGCCGAGGGGTTCAGTGACGTAAAACCTTAAGAAACACCGTCCACCTGTGGGAGATCTTGAGGATGTCATGAGAAAGACTAGGCTGTAGGGATGGAGGGGGTCAGGACTTCACTGTGGTTCTTGATGGCGTGGGAAATGCCTGGATCAGTCATGAAATGAAGAGACACTGCTTATGTTCATAGGCCAGGGGGAGGGGGGAGCAACACCAGGGAGAGGGGTGTCATGGTTTGTATATGCTTGACCCAGAGAGTGGCACTATTTGGAGGTGTGGCCCTGTTGGAGTAGGTGTGTCACTGGCTGTGGGCTTTAAGACCCTCACCCTAGCTGCCTGGAAGTCAGTCTTGCACTAGCAGCCTTAAGATGAAGATGTAGAACCCTCAGCTCCTCCTGCACCATGCCTGCCTGGATACTGCCATGCTCCCTCCTTAATGACAATGGACTAAACCTCTGAACCTGTAAGCCAGCCCCAGTTAAATGGTGTCCTTTATAAGACTTGCCTTGGTCCTGGTGTCTGTTCACCGCAGTAAAACCCTAACTAAGACAGGGAGATACAAAGTGCAGAAAGGGAAGGGATAACCCGTGGCAAAGAGCCCCACAGTCCAGAGGACAGGAAGGAACAGGGCATAGGTGCCAAGCCCACTTCTGAACAGCAGAAAGACAGTCTGATCCTCTGGAACCAGAAGAGCTTTTTACTCCGTGATTCCACAGGCCAATGCTTGCAGCCCCAGCAGAACACATGAAACATCTTCAGAGCCTGAATCAGACACCCTTTTGGTAGAACCACGGTTAACAGAAACGGCTTGGGTCATCCAGATCGTACGTAAAGACTCATGATGTCTGTGGCTTCAGAAACATAAGAGAGACCTCATGAGGAGGTGACAGCCTTGTGCTCATGACTAGGAGAGGGTTGAAATGAAGCTATTTCAGAGAAATGATCAATATGGTCGCCAAGATACCGTCCATCGTCTAAATGATCGTTATTAAAGAGAGCAACAGGCCAACTTCTATTAAAGTAAAAATTTTTTATAACTTTCAGCCTGGGGAAGGATCCAGCAGACATCGCCGCTGAGGCGAACCCATCCTAGAATCCAGGTGAACACTGGCTTCTGTGCGTACAGCTTAGTGCTTGCAAAGGACTTGGGAGGCGGATATCACAGCTGTGGGTGATGCTAAAATGTGCTGGGGTCCTGTGTGTAGAAACAGACCACTGCAGACTGTATGGATCCCTGAATTCATCTGTTCCTGCACTTTCACGTCCACAAGTGTCAGGCTCATAACTTCATGCATGGTGCCCTCACAGTCTCTGTCCCTCGGTGTAGCCTGCGTACCATTCACCACATTCGCTTCCCTCACCTCAGCGGTCGACAGAACCCTTACCCCCATTGAAGACCCTCAAAGGAACGACCAAACTTGTGAGCCCCATAGCCTCAGCCTTCTGAATCTGGCCCCACCTCTCCTCAGGCTTCTTTCCCTCTGTACCCCAGTCACTCTCGACTTCCCACTTACATCAGACAAACCGGCTTTTCCTACATCTGTGGCTTTTGTCCCCATCCTGTCCTCTACCTTCCAAAGTTCTAACCCATCCCTCGCTTCCCCTTGCCCAAAGAGAAACTGTACAATATGCTATTGCATTACAAGGTGCTTTAGGGTAAGGAATAGACCTCATTCCATCTTCCCCACAAGAGAACCGAGTGCCTCACTCCAGAGTATTTTCTGGCTTAAACGTTTCATGTGCAGCCGTCCACGCGGACACAGATTCCACACCAGTGTCTCTTTTCTCGGAGTCACTTGACAGAGGGAGGCTAACAACATGAAGAGAAAAATACTTAGTGGGGTGGATGGGACCAAAGGATTTTCCCACCAGCAAATGGACAAATACTAAAGCGCGCTCTCTCTCTCTCTCTGTCTCTGAGAATGAAATAGAAAAGATAACCAGATTTTCCTACCTAAAGAGTTCAGTTCACTTTGGAAGGCACAGAAATTCTTCATTTAAAGATTCCCTTTGGTATCCGCTCAGAAAATCACATGGTGTTTCCGTGTGCCTCACATCCTAGGATCCTCATTCACTCAACAAATCCCGACTGAACGCTTGTTCAGAGCAGGCCCTGCCTTAGCCAGTGAAGGTGAAGAATGAACAAAAGCCAACAAACATCCCGTTTGCTAAGGTGTTCTGTGATGAAGCAAAGCGAAGAGGGATGGGAGGTGTGGGCTGCTGCAGACAGGGAGGTCATCCTATGACCTTTACAGACACTGGAAACAATAGGTGGGGTAAAAGCCCTCACTGCACCTTAAATTCTCTAGACCAGAGAAACCAAAGACCCTGCACGGTTAACCGACACAGCTAAGATTACCTGGAACTAGATGAGGACAGGATCAGAGACAGGACTGCCTAGCTCTTAACGACTCATCGGTAACACGCCAGTCACACCTGATGGGTACGATGCAAACCTTCCCTAACAGCCTGGCTCGCCACACCTGTTGGTATATTCGAAACAGATTTGGAAAGGCGTATCTGCCAGCAGCCCAGGGAACGTGTGCGTGAGCGTATGCGTGTGACCGGGTGTGTGTGTGTGTGTGTGTGTGTGTGTGTGTGTGGGAGAGGGACGGAGAGACTTAGGAGACATTCAGGGGCTGTGGGCTCTATCATTAGTGCTGGTAAGGAGAAAGCTGAAGCCAGTGGGCACAGAGGTACGTGCCACACCCACACCGAAAGACACCTGAAATCTTCTCTGCCGTGGTGGGCTGAAGACAGACTCTATTACAGGAACTTGTTGGGGATTGGTTCTAACGCTTTGAATTCCCCCCAAATTGGGAATCTGTGCGTCAACTGCTGAAGGTCCTTGTCTCCAATTGGTTTTTGATCGATCAATAAAGAGCCAACAGCCAATGGCTAGGCAGGTAGACTGAGGCGGGACCTTTGGATTTGGGTGGGCTAAGAACTGGAAGAAAGGAGGATGGAGAATCGCCAGGATTCGGAGGAAGACGGATCAGATTTAGAGCTACAGAAGGAAAGTCACCTGAAAAGAAGGTGAGAAGGACTGTGGCCCCCGAATTGAGGCATTTTAAAGTTAACTGATGTGGGGTGGGGGTAAGGAATGGGGTGCGGGCGTGTCTTTCATTCGAGAATCCACACAGCTCCCGGGCACTTGAGTGCGTGCGTCACCTGGGAGCCAAAGCTGCGTAGCTAAACTGCCACTGCAGAACTCAGAATGGAGAGGGCTCCGCTCTGATGGTGAAGCATGGAGTTGGGGGAGTTGGGTCGTAGGAAGGAGCAGCTTCGGAGCTGGGCCCGGGTGAGCCGGAAAGAATTCCAGAAGCTGAGGTTAAAGGAAGAGCGTTCCGAAAGGAAGTGATGCAGACCAGAATGGGAAGCGCGGAGAGCGCCTGGTCCCACTCCAAACATGGAGTGGGGAATGGAAAAGGTGTAACACACAAGCAAAAAAGACATGGACGGGCATGCTCTGCCACGCCTATGTACAAATGAGGACACCGAGACGAGGGCCCAGGGCATTTTATTGGGCTAGGAGCAAAATCAACAAGAAAATGTAAAAGTAAAACCAAGGTTTTAATTCCCAGTTAGGTGCTTGTGGTGGTCCGAAAGAAAATGGTCCCCCGAGGCTCATATGGAGTAGCACTATTGGGAGGCGTGGCCTCATTGGAGGAAGTGTGTCACTAGGGACTTGCTTTAAGGTTTCAGATGCTGAACTCTCAGCTCCTTCCCCAGCACATGCTTCCCGCCATGATGAAAACGGACTGAACCTCTCAAACTGTAAGCCGGCCCCAATGAAATGGTTTCCTTTACAAGTGCTGCTGTGGTCATGGCGTCTCTTCACAGCCATGAAACCGTAACTAAGACCTTGCCTTTTCCACTATGCCATCCTGGTAGGCAGCTACAGGTTGCTGTGGGAGGGAGATTCTCTTCCTTCAAAAAGGAAGAGAAGGTGGAGGGGTCAGCTAAACAGCTCAGGAGCCCATGCCCAGGTGAGTAATATGGCGGCATTGATAGTGAACCCAGGTGTCAGAGGTTAGATGACCACGCGGCTCTTAGCACCAAGCGCTTCATTACTCATCCCAGACAGGTGAGTAAACCCCAGTACTGTTAGGGATGCAGACAGGAGGGGAGTTTGCTTTGTGTTCCGTATTTCTGTCTACCAGCATCGGGACAACTGAGGCTAAGGATGGAAAAATGAGGCATTTCAAAGGCAAAGGGGTGAGATCTAATGCAGGTTCCACCACTAACAGTAGCTCTGGCTCTAAAAAAATTACATATGTGTGTGTGTGTGTGTGTGGTGTGAGCACATGTGTGTTTGTATATGTGTGTGCACATGGGTGCATATGTGTGTCCATGCATTTGTGGTATGTGTGTGCACATGGGTGCACATGTGTGTCCATGCATTTGTGGTATGTGTGTGCACGTGTGAGCCCATGCATGTGTGCTTGTGTGTGGTATGTAATTGTGCATGTGTGTGTGCACATGTGTGTGTGCTTGCACACAGTCAGGAGTGGAAATCAGAGAACAACCCATGGGAATCGCTTATTTAGTAAGTATTCTTACTCATTGAGCAACCTTGCAAACCTGGATCTGGCTTCTGACAAAGTATCAAAACCATAAAATAATGTATGCAAGCCGAATTAAATGATGTCAAAGGCCTCCACATCCCAGTGCACCTCACTTCGTAGAAAACCAAATCCACAGATTATGGAGTGAGTTGAACTTTGAGAGGCATGCGACTGTTCCAGGCACCAGGGTTCTTATAAAGACACGTAAGTACTGAGATTTGGAACTTCTAGGGCTTTCTCACAACACAGCAGCTGGTTAGACACAGGCTGTTCAGTCTCAGGCCTGAGAAACAGGAAAGGCAAAGGCATAGGACTCAATTTCACCCACACACCCCTCCTCTGCCTCCTAGGGAAGTCACTAGAGACACGCACACGGCCACTTAAAAGTCTGCAAAGTACTGTGAAGCAGCAGACAGTATTTTCTGTAGGAAAGACAGATGCCGCAGGTAGCAAAGAGAAGCCATTGATCTGCTTCTCTAAAAGGAGAAAAACGGAGGAGGGAAGGAAGAAGTTGAGAATCGACAGGGATAAAAGTCAAGATTCCACAGCTTGGCATGTGGGGGCACACAGCTCCCCGCCCCTCAAAGCCTAAACAATAACGATAACGACACAAATATTTGTATTGAATAACTGAAAAAAACAAAAAACAAAAGAAACAAAAACTGAAGGCCAAAGGGAGGAAGTGCAAGCACCCAGTGCCCAGATCAAGGGGCCCGAAGGTGCTGAGCTGAGGAACAGGTTGGAAGAATTGGGAACTCAGCTTAGGACGGCCAAACCAGAGGCACTCAGACCAGTGCCTGGACAGCGTGGTGCCTGCAGCTTTCAGGGTCCTGGGTTTCCTGGAACAGAAAATCCAGAACTTTAAAATGACAACAGGTCTTCTGTTGCCCTTAAAAGACAAAGGAAACAAGACACGGTTTCCTGAGGTCCCCTGGGTGACGGTGTTAGAAACCGAGGTTGAGGGAAAGGCAATCATTTACCAGATGTGAGAGAGCTTATCTCCCAGGAATTAAGACTACTCCAAAAAGGCAAACCGAGAGGAACGTCCTCTTAAAGTCACTTCCTCCCCTACAAGCTTTTTATTTGTGACAGGTTAATTCCAGTCTGCTTCCTGGTAGGAGAATTAGCCGCTGCCAGCCTTGGTTAGGGAGGAGGGCCAGTGACTGGAATGCGGTGAGGACCTGAAGTGGGTTGAGAAAGCATGATTTTTTTAATACATTAGAGGAAATAAAAACATTCAGTATGGGAATATAAAAAGAGATAAGCGTGTTCTTTTTAATCAGATGAAAACTCCTCATTCAGAAGGAGGGGTGCATGCCTGCCGTGCTTGGAGCCTGCGTTCAAGCCTCAGCACCGCGTGGGGTATGTGGTGTGACAGTCTGTAGCCCCAGAACTCAAGAGATAGAGGCAGGAGGATTAGGAGTTCATGTGGTTACATGGTGAGTTTGGGGCCAAGTTGTGCTACTATGTAAGACCCTGTCCCAAGCAGATGGATGGACAGACAGATGAAGAGATTATAGGTAGGTAGATGGATAGATTATACGTAGGTAGACAGATTATAGGTAGGTAGTTTGATTGATTGATTGATTGATTGTAGGTAAGTAGATTATAGGTAGGTATGAAAACATTAATGTACAATGAACATGTCTGAACTGTTGACAATACTTTTTTGACTTAATTGGTTTGCCTTATAGTAGCCATGTGTATTTATTTATGTATTGTGGATGTATATACGTGTGTATGTATGTAGGTATGTCTGCGCACACTGTTGAGAGGGCGTGCACACAAGGCACTCAGGTAATCTGAGGACAGCTTACAGGTCCACTCTGTCCTCCCTCCCACCACGCAGACCCAGGGACCACACTTAGGTTCTCAGGCTCTCACCTGCTGAGCCTTCTCTCTAACCCTAGGTGGGTCTCCTAATTCTATTCCACTCACAAGACAAAGAAGCTAAAAGCCTTTGTAAAACGCACTGAGTGCATCAGTTCAAAGGGCAGGTGGTTAACGATAGTTCACAGGAGCTTTCCACTGTAAATACACAACGACACAAAACCGTTTGAGGTGGGGTCTCCTACCAGGCACCTGCAGCCCCGAGGACCCAGCAGCCCATCACTTGGCCAGAGAATCCCACCAGGAGGCTTGGCTTCTCCTCTTGTGTTGTTTCATACAATATTCTAAGATTTGATCAGACACTGTTCAGGAAGTTTAAACCCTTGGCCTAGTAAAGCCTGGCCTTTTGCCTGTGTTCCCTGTCAGCAGGGGGACAGGATTGGCTCTGCTACAAAGATCCATCAAACTATGGTTTGACAAGACCTAAGTTCCCCTTGGCCCAGTGTGCACCACTGAGTCTGCCCCCGGTGTCATATCGGAGGGGTGCTCAGACAGCACGCTGTGTCCCCACTGCATCTCCAGCCTTCTGCTGTACTAACAATATCACCTTTACATATAAAGAGGGGATTTAACTGTGTGGGTCAGGGAGATTCTACGCGGCTGTAGTATCCTTCTGAATGCAAATAAATAGATGTGTTTTGTGCATGCCCGCACTTCTTCCCTCCCTCCCTCTCCTTTCTGTCTTCCCCTCAAATTCCTGGGGGTTTCACACCTCACCCCCTCCCCAGGTGTGTTTTGTTTTGTTTTGTGTTCAAATCTTGCCTGGAGCCGAAACTGGAAGCCTAGCTAACAGGGTTGGCCAGTAGGAAGGCCTGAACGTGACCCTCAGCAGCAACAAAACGGGAAAGAAGATCCCAGGTCCCGACACAGCTCCTTCTCCCCTCTCCCCAGCCTGACGGGAAGGGGCCTCTGCGGCTGGGCCCCGTCCAACTCACTTTCTGCGTCAAATAGTAAGGGTCAAAGTCCTCCAGGGGAACCGCAACCAGGCCTTGCGGGATGTCCCCGTAGATGAAAGGCAAACTCTTCCCGGCCTCCAGGTCACTGTTTGGCTTGGGCTTGCTGTCTTCATCGTCCTCCCGGTGGCTGCCATCCGCCTTTGGTGGTTTCTTGAGCTTGCTCTCGGCAATGCGCCTCTCGATGTTTGCCAGCGACTCAGGGGTGAAAGGCTTGAAACTATCAGGGCCTGGTGGTGCGAGCAGCCGCGCTGCCATCTTCTCATCCTGCAGCAGCTTCGTTAGTTATGTGTCCGGGACAGGTCAGCTCTGGAAGAACAGCAACACAGGCAGCATTAATCAATCACTGCTCTAAAAGGAGGCCAAGATCAAGCCAGCTCATTCTCAACCTCCATTCACAACCGTGCTATTCATCTTAAAAAAAAATAAAATAAAAAAATCTGTGTCAAGAGCGGCATGGGTGACCTTTGTAATGGTCCTCAGGGGAGCGGTCAGCCAGGGAGAGGGGAAGACGGGGGTCTCCCCAGCTGTGGGCATATTCGTATTTATCTAAATCCGTCCCACCATTCAGAATCACACACAGGCAGGAGATGTGTTCCATATCCCTCAGGGCACTCTGTTCTCTCTAACAAGGCACAGTTAGAGTTCCCTGGGGCCTGCCTTTGCGCGATCACCCTCCTCCCTCTGGATCTGCGCTCCAAAAGAAACAGTTTTCCTTTAAGGACAAGGACAGGGTAAATTCTTCCCTCCTCTCTTCACTCTCGGAAAACAAAACTAAAACTTTTGCCAACACAAAATATTGATGAAATATTTTGTCTGAATCCATCCTTCCATTTCAAAGAGTTTCAATTTACTGAGCTGTTGAAAATCTGTCCAGTATAAGATTCCGGTGGTATCTCTTTGTAACACTCAAGCACCCACCAGGGACAAACATAGAAGACATCTTTCACTGGAAGGAGCTGCTATTTCTCCCACCGTGTGCTGCTTAGCGATGAGACAGACCAGGGAACCTCCTTGTGCCAGGCAGCAGCACTGCGGGCATGAGAGACTGGCTCCCTAGAAAGAGACTCGGACAGGAGGAAAGGTGGACCAGAGACCGTGCCCTCTAGAATGAGCAGCAGCACTGACAGCACACGTCAGGGATGGCTTAGCCCATGTGTGAAAAGCCCTTTCACTACTGACAACCGAACCCTGGGTTATTTCCATCCCAGACAGAAGCGGAGGGATCAGGACGTGGAGAAGTACTCATTCCGCTCTTGTCTGAATGGACACAGACCAGGGGCAGTTCACCTGCTGCTCAGTGTGGCACTTCCTGCTTCCAGCCTGGGCAGCATCAGGTCAGCCCAGGAAATACACTTCCTAAGGTTCTGTCTCTCACACTCCACACATCTTTAAGAGTATTTACTGACTTGGTGCCATGCGCACACGCACCCAGGAAATAGTTTTTGGAGGACTAGAGGTTGCTGTCTCTGTGCCTACTTAGTCCTCAGGGTCCACTTCCCTTATCTATGTAATGTGAGCTCAAGAGCGGGACTGTAAATGCTCGCTGCTCGCTGCTGTGGAAGGACTGTCCCTCGGGGATCCTTTCACAGATCCGCCAGCCCAGCCTCTGCTTTCCTGGTGACTACTGTACCACAGCGTGGAGCAGAGAGTTCTTAGCTAGGCAGACACAGCACAGGGCTTCCTGGACAAGAACCATACATTGCCCACCACACACACACACACACACACACACACACACACCCCTCTAAATAATAAATATGAATAAAATGCAAAAGAATATGGCCTCAATCAGATGCTCATATCCCAACTCCTGTTTCTTTACTATTAAATTCCTAATTGTACTTATGTTTAGTTACCATCCCACCCTCCCTCCCTTCCCCCCACCGCCCCGACACTAGTTTCCAGCAGGCAGTCGAGCTCACTAAGCAACTCAGAGAAATGATAGGGTTTCATGCTCTGAGACTTCATTCACAGGAGTCCCCAGCCTAGCCTTCCTTTTCCCTCATTCCTCCCATCTCCTGTACAGTCAGTAAAACCTCCTCAACTGCACCCACTGTTGACTCCGGCCTCAGTGCGCCTGCTCTCGGCCTCCTCTCCGCCCTCAGCTGTGTTCCAAGTTCCTTGCTTGCTCTAACCTCATCTCCAGAACCGAGTGTGAGGTCTGTTATCATCATCTAACAGACAGAGGAGCAGAGGCTTGGGAACCACTGTGGCAGAGAATGACAGTCAGGACTCCAAGCACCTGTAGACACTCAACAGCTAGACAGGATTACACCTGGAACCCACAAGACCAGAGATCTGGACTCCAGGCTCCGCCTTCCACATCCACTGCAATCCCAAGTCATTCTCTTCCTGTGCTCTGACTGCTGACAGCTTCAGCTACCCAGGCTGGGAGCTGCCTCATTCTGCCTTCCCACCTTCTCCAGGGCCAGCCCCCTTCACCTCCCCAAATTAGCCCTGTTCCCCACCACATTTTTGACCTTCCTCTTTCCTTCCTGGATCTTCTCCCTGTGTATCTGAATCCCCTGCCCTAGACCTTGGTGACACTAAGTCATCCTGGTCACAGCCATGGCTGCAATCTCCACAGACTCTCTCCTATGGCTACCCTCTTTCCCTTAGGGTCCTCATCTGTGTCAACTCATCTGTACACAAGTGACTCCAGACTTCTGTCACTAATCCTCACTGTGCCCAGAACAGTCCCCCCCTTGTATCAGGGGACTTTAGACACAGACTCCTAGTTAGGGTGCATTTAACAGTTCTTACTTCTAGGTCTCTTCTTCCTGCTCTGTCACCAGCATGGAACCCCAGGCACCACCTCCAGTCCCTAGCCACCTCAGGCCTCCTTCCAGAGCAGCATCCTCCACTCAGGTACCACAAAAGCAGTCAGCCTCAGTCTACCCAGGCGCATTTCCACAGATCTTTGAAAATCTGCTTTCATAACCGTTTTCCTCCCGCAAGCCCAGTGGTTACACAGCAGACCGACTCTCATGGCATTTCACCGCTGCTCCAGGCCCCCAGCCACGTCGATGCTCACACAGTCCTCCCTCCGGCCTTGCTGACATCTGCTTCGGTGACTACTGTTTGTTTCCTAGTTTGTTAACGTTCCTTTTCAAACGTAGACACAACACAGCTGTGTGAACCTGCAACACCTTTACACATGTGCGCACCTGTGGGACGGCCCCAGTCTGCTCTCCTGAGTTCCCTCATCAATAATCACCTCCATGGGTTAGTTTTGCTGCTTCCTAAATTTCAGACAAATACAGATATACACCCAGCCTATGGGGTTTGGCTTCATTCCAGCCATCATTCTGTGGAGTTCACCTTACAACATTTGTTCATTTTGACTGCTGTGTAGTATTCCGTACACACTGAAGCACAGCTCAACCTTACTTTACCGGGCTTGGTCGCTTTAAGCTACTGTGAGAGGAAGCTTGGCAACTCCTTCCCCCTGCCTTTTGGTGGCCAAATATACACCAGATTCTCTGTAGCATTTGGCTAAGGGAGGAATGCTGAATTGGAGACCATGTATAAAGCTTTAGTGCCACAGGCTAGAGGCTCCAGCCGCCCCACACCCTTGCCAACACTCAGACCACATGTTGTCAGTGTCACTCATATTAGTGGCACCTCGACGTTTAAGATTCGTTTATTGAGGCAAAAACCTAGGTACCTTGAAATGAACCATTGTAAAGCAAACGACTCAGTCTCAGTGGATTTGCAACCTCCCTGCTGTGCCCCCTCAGCCAGCCTAGTCTCTCAGCTCACCCCACCCCCACCCCTCTGTCCAGCTCCACAGTGCCAAGAGTGCGTTCGCCCCTATCACTGCATCTTTTCCGGGTGTTTCCTGTAAAACGTTAGCACACAATGTGAGACCGTTTGTGTCTGACCTCTCGTTTAGTCTAAGTTCGAGGTAAACTCCCACGCCAATATGGATCAGTGTGGCGTTCCTTCTCTCTCCTCACCTGCACAAGCGTGGGCTCCCTGACCCAGTGATGGCCATTTGAACTCATGCGACCTTTCAGCTGCTGTACCACAAGCACTGCACGTGTGACACTCCGTATCATTCTGATTCTTGTAATGAGAAAAGATCTCATTACCCATCCCAGGCTGGCCTCAACTTCACAATCCTTCTGCCTCACCCTCCCAAAGACTAGGATTACAGGTGAGAGCCACCATGTTCAGCTCCACTTCCAATTCGGTGGAGATCGCACCTAGAACAGGCACTTCAGGGTTGGATGGTACATTTGCACTTTGCCTGCACATATGTCTGTGTGAGCATGTCGGGTCCCCTGGAACTGGAGTTAGTCATGAGCTGCTTTGTGGGTGCGAGGAATTGAACTTGGGACCTCTGGAAGAGCAGCTAGTATTCCTAACCACTGAGCCATCTCTCCAGCCCCCAGTGGGAATAGTGCCAGATGTTTGTGTAGAAGTGTTAAGCTCTCTCCAGTGGCAGAGCTGGCGCATCCCACTAGCAAAGGTAACAGTTTCTCCACATGCTTGCCATCACCGGGTACTAATGGGTCTGAAGCAGCAGTTTCCCTATGTGGCTCTGCGTGTAGCATGTGCACCTGTGTGAATCTGTGTATAGTGAAGTCTAAGGATGACACAGGAAGGGTCTTTCAATGAACTGAGAGCCCACTGGAAGGTTAGCTAGTCTAGGTGGCCAGACTGCTGTGAACAGCCTCAGTCTCCACCTCTGAGCAATGGGATTACTGGTAAGCCACCACATCTGCCTGGCATTTACATGGGTTCTGAGGACCCGACGTCTGCTCTCGTTTTTTGCTGTGTATTTCTCTAAGGGTCTAATGCGTTTCTTCGAAGGTCTCTCAGCTCTCTGTGGTTTGAGTCTGCATTGTGTGCTGGCGTTTTGGATACACCCCCCCCCCCGTAAATGCAGGCCTCACTCACTGGATGCTCCCCCTCTGTAAATGCAGGTCTTACTCACTGGATGCTCCCCCCTTGTAAATGCAGGCCTCACTCACTGGATGCTCCCTCTGTAAATGCAGGCCTCACTCACTGGATGCCCCCCTCTGTAAATGCAGGCCTCACTCACTGGATGCTCCCCTCTGTAAATGCAGGCCTCACTCACTGGATGCTCCCCTCTGTAAATGCAGGCCTCACTCACTGGATGCTCCCCCCCTGTAAATGCAGGTCTTACTCACTGGATGCTCCCCTCTGTAAATGCAGGCCTCAATCACTGGTTGCCTGAGTTTTTTCTACTGGCTCATTTACATTTTCCAGTTTTGAACTACTTATTTGCTGAACAAGTTCTTCGTCAGATATAAAATACCTCCCTCTTTTTACAGTTTAGTTTTTAGAGACAGGTTTTCTCTGTGTAGGCCTGTCTGTCCCAGAACTCACTCTGTAGACTACAACTCTCAGAGCTCCCCCTGCCTCTGCCTCCCAAGTGCCAGGATTAAAGGTGTGCTCCACCATGCCCAGCATTTTTTTTTAAAGTACCTCCTTCTCTATTGTGTTCTTGGCAATAGTTTAATAAATAGTTTTTAATTTTATTGAAATCCAATTTATCAATATTTTCTTACAAGTTTTTTGTTTCTTTGTTTTTTTTTTTTTTAAAGAAACAGCCATCCCTCCCACCCACAGTCATGCAGGTATTCTCCTGTTTTCTTTTAGAAGGTCATTCTTTTACCCTTTTCATTTGAACCTGCAAACCACTGGGAACTGGTCATTGTACAGGTATAAAGACAGAATCCATTTTTCCAATGTCAATAATTAATGAACCCAGCATCACCAGGTAAAATGTCTAGTCACTGTTACGTCATGGACTTCTATTTACAAGTTCTAACCCCGAAGTCTGTTTTTCTTCTCTTCCTTTAGTTCTGATCATCACAAAATCCCCTCATTCTTCAGAGCAAACTTTGCAGAAAGTAAACAGTCTTCTTGGGTTTAGAATGAACTCAGGGGTCACGCAATGCAACCTTCCTGATCTGAAAGTCAGAGGGAGGCCCGACAGCTAAAGTGCCAGTTAAGCACTGCATCATAGCCAGCAACAGGGAGGGAAGGGGAGGGGTGGTGTCTAGCATTGGAAGGGACAGAGAGAGGGAGGGAGGGAGGGAGGGAGGGAGGGAGGGAGGAGGAAGGAGGAGGAGGGCCAGCATATGAGGAGGGAACATTTGCACCCAGGAAGGAGGGCCAGCACGCTCCAACATACACTTGACCTTTAAACAATGGCAGTTTAAACTGTACAAATCCACTTTTATGCAGATTTTTTGACAATTTGAAAAGAACAGATATACCTAGTAGGCAGAATTTTTTTTTCTTTTTTCTTTTTTTGGAGCTGGGGACCGAACCCAGGGCCTTGCGCTTGCTAGGCAAGCACTCTACCACTGAGCTAAATCCCCAACCCCGTAGAATTATTTTTTAATCAATGAAAAGTTAGGTGTGTCATGAATACATTAAAGATGTGAGTAAAAAGTTCTGTCCAATCATTTGCTACCATAAAATATATGCAGGTCTATATCAATAGTTTAAACTTATCAAAGCCTGTGAACACTTAGGGCATACGTGGTTGTTCCTTGCAACCTCGTATTAAATCATGAGTGTATAAGATTAACCGTATTAACCATAGCACCTTCTGCCCAGCTGCTGTAATTTGCCAGTCACTCCCATTGCCATGGTGGCAACGCCCTGGTGGACCACTGTCTGTGTTAGGGTTTTCCCTCTACAGTAAATTGAGTATCTCTCCACTCTGTCCACTTACCATCACATACATTGCACGTAACAATGTAACAGACAAATTACGTGTTCACAGACTGTTATTGTTACATGTAACAATGTAACAATGTAACAAACATGTGTCAACCAACTGTTACCATCCAGTCTCCTGGTCTACAGCAAGACAGTCCTTGAGTTTGCTGAAAGCCAGAGCCAGGGGTATAGTTCATACAAGTTCCCTGGCATGCTGAGGCTCTGTACCAAACAATGAAAAGAACCTGGGGAGGTCAAAGTTATCCTCAGACTTCACTGTTCTGAGGTAAGCCAAACTGCCATGTCCACATAGCCATGTTGTGTTAATGCCCCTGCTCACAGTACTGCCATCTCAGTTGCTCATTCCTGTCCTGTCCCCACCCTGCCCCAGATAACAAAGGAACAGTGACAGAAGTCCTTGGTCCTCAGAGGTTTCCTAAGAATGTCAAGAAAGACTGAACTAGACTCAGAAAGGCTGGGGTAATAGATGGCTCGGACTCTGTTCTCTTGGTCATCCAAGAGGATTGAGATCTTTGAGCTCACTGAAATCTGACAGGCAAATAAAGAAGGACCCGTGTGTGAAGGTAAGGTGCAGAAGACAAGGCATGGCTGAAGAGAAGTTAGTACAGGAACAGAATGGAAGGCGGGTGTCTAGTGAGTGAGCGGTCATTGCAGGGACTCTAGGCAAGGGCATGGAAAAAACACACTGGGAACAACCCCAAGGTAACAGTTACCAGTGAGCCAGATGCAGTGTGGCACACCCATAAAGCCATCTCTGAAGGCTGAGGCAGGAGGATGGAGCATTAAAGACCAGCCTAAACACAAAGTTGGAGGGGCTGGGAGGTAGGGATAATCTGGGAGGAGTTAGGGGGATGAGAGCAGATGAATATGATCAAAACACATTATATAAATGCATGAAATTCTCAAAGAATTAATAAATTTTTTTTAAAAAGAGAGACCAGCATAAGCTACAGGGTGAGTTCAAGGTTAGTCTGAGTCTTGCATAGCAAGGTCCTGTTTCCAAAATAAATAAACAAATAAACAGTCACAGAGGTGTTTGTTCTGTGAAGAGAAACACACAAGACATCTGCCTCGGGGAGCTCTGCAGCAGAACACTGTTCCCATACATATGAGACCGTTGGCTAAGTCCCTGGCACTGGCAAACAGAAACAAAACCAAACTTGTCTTAGACTTGAAAGAAAAATACAAAGTTTCATTACTCTTACACTCGATATTAAAATTAATTACAAATGTAAAGTCACCAAAATATTGGAATTGACCTAGAGACAACTATATAGACCAATGGGCAAAGTCCAGAAGTAAATCTCCCATACATACATAGTGAAGGGAGTTCACACACACACACATGTGCAAAAAAGAAGGAAGCTGGCTTTATAGTACATGTAACATTAACTCAAAAAGAACCAGTG
The DNA here is from genome assembly GCF_011064425.1 of Rattus rattus. Classification (NCBI taxonomy): domain Eukaryota; kingdom Metazoa; phylum Chordata; class Mammalia; order Rodentia; family Muridae; genus Rattus; species Rattus rattus. The sequence goes on from NC_046154.1 coordinate 262,169,274, forward strand.
CTGAAATAAAAGAATAAAAAACTATGAAACTCAGAAGGAAACATGGCCAGGGAGTTATTGTGAACCTTGAGGTCTGGAGGACCAGGGTTCAGATCCTCAACACCCACACAAATGCCAGACAGGCATTATGGTCTGCCTTTTAATTCCAATGCTAGGAGGACCAGGACACAGGATCCCTGGCGTAGCCTGGGTGTCTGGACTAGCCAAAGGGAACTCTGGGCTCAGCCAGTGACCCAGTCTCCACAAATGAAGTGAGCAGTAATTGAGAAAGAGTCTTGTCATCAGCCTCAGGCCTTCACACATATGCATGTATACCTTCCTGCACACAGCTATGCCCACACATGTGAACAGGCACACACACACACACACACACACACACACACACACGCATGCCACACAGAGACACTTATGAAAAGATAACTAATTAAATTAAACTACCTTGCGCTCTATATGAAAGTTTCAAGAGACTGAGAAGGCAAGTCACAGGTCGGGAAAGTGTTCACAAAGCACACACCTGAGATGGCTAGTCGGATGGCTAACACAGGAACACGTCAACAACTGGGAGCTAGAGAATGATGGGCTGAGGAAGCCACTGAGAGACCAAAGGGGCTGCTGACACAGCTTGGGAGTAGAGGTGCTCACACACTGCCTGACTCTGGCCCCAGACCCCTCAAGCTAGCAGAAGCTACCTGTCTCAAGGAAGCTGTCATCTGACACCCCACACATGCCAGGGCACACACATGTGCCTGCTCTAGACATACATATATGCATACACACACGTGCCTGTATGTCATCCTTCCAACATTTGTTCCCCAACACACACACACACACACACACACACACACACACACACACACACACACACACAACACAAACTGGAGCCCTGGCACAAACTGGATTGGAACATAAAGCTGTTCAGTTTTACCGAGGAGCATGGCGGTCCCCCAATCAGGACTGGAATTCCTCTATTACCATCTATTACTGTACATCACCAACTGAAAGCAGGAACTGGAAAAGATATTCCCAGCGGCATTATTACAGTTGCCAAACAGCCCAAGTGACCATGAACTGGACATGCAAGTGGTATACATAGAAAACCAAATACTATGCAGCTTTCAAAGTAAAAGGAAAGTGAGCCTTGATAGTGCAAGTGAGAGAAGACGAAAACGAAGGGGTAAGTGCTATAAGAGTCTACGAGCCTGCTTCCGCTCTAGGGGTTATTTACACGTGCTGGAGGAGTTACTTACAAGCCAGCACTACTATTACCCACACCGGCCTGACAGTCTTCTGGGATAAAGGATAGGCAAATGGGCAAACCACAGTAGGCTAAATCCTCCAATGAGTAAAACATACTTTCACAGACTCACAAAAGCAGAACACCTAGCCTGGTTTAGCGGCATCAAGGTAGGCTTCCTGGAAAAGGCAACATCCACTAAGGCCGAAGGACAGCTGCAAGCAAGGAAGTCAGCAGGAGGGTGGGCGGGGCTCTGCGGGTGGGCGGGGCTCTGCAGGGGGCAGACTCTCACACTCAGCAGAGACAGAGCCTGGAGGTCATGCTGCAGGGGTACTGCGACAATCCTGAGTAGACTTAGAAACCCAGCCAGGGAAGCCCCTGCCACACCAGAAAGGCAGAGTTCTGATGGCATGAGAGGCCATCTCATTTTATCCTGAAAGTGAGAAGCAGACCGCAGGCTTTAAGAGGGCAGCGATGGCATACTTCAGGGCTTCTCAAACTTGTCTACTCAAGAAATCCCCTTTTCCCTCTCAAGAAATTTTTATAGGACCCCAGGTGAAGGTAGACAAAATAGACACATCAGTCAAGCTTTCACTATTAGATTGTAACTCTTTGACGTGCATATAATTTACTGTTTATTGGTGATGAAAGCCAGTATTACTAAGAAGGAGGTGCTTGCTCGATGCAACACAACCTAAGGATGCACTGTTTTGCTACAAGCTGAGGAACAATACAGGGAACTGTTAAAACTATTTTCTGTGAAAATCATTTTGGTTCCACGAGAGCAGAGAACCACAAGCAATAATAATTGCAGCTTTGAACACGCTTGAACCTGAGCTCGGGCACTGCAGGCACTGCCCCTTCCCCGCCCCTTCCCGCGACTGTGCTACATTGCAGACACCCCACCCCACATACACACACTGCAGGCGCCGCCCCTCCCCCCCCCCCCTGCCAGTGCTGCACTGCAGGTGCCCTACACACACACTGCTGGCACCGCCCCTTCCCCACCGGTGCTGCAATGCAGGTGTCCCACCCCCACCCTGACTCTGGCGCTGCACTGCACACACACACACACACCCCCGAGCGCCCCTTTCTGCACTGAGGGCAACTCCCAGTACAGCACGTGCAGTGCATGTGCTCTGTTCAGAACCAAGGCTGCGGTGAAGTCACGCCAGGTGACAGCCTGAATCCATTAGGTGTTTGTTTTGAACTAGATTTTTGATCTGTGTGTTCAGAAATCTTTCACTGTTGACTGTTTTAAAAAATAGATAATGTGGGGTTGGGGATTTAGCTCAGTGGTAAAGCGCTTGCCTAGCAAGCGCAAGGCCCTGGGTTCAGTCCCCAGCTCCGAAAAAAAGAAAAGAAAAAAAAATAGATAACGTAATACAATTACCTCATTTTCCCTTCCCTTTCTTCCCTCCAAACCCTCCCATTCACCCCTCCTGCTCTCTTTGGAAATCATTGTCTCTTTTTTCACTAGCTGCATATATATGCATATATATATATATATATATATATTCATATTCACACTCCTAACTCTAACCCGCTCAGTCTGTATAAGGTTACTCGTGTGTGTTTTCAGGGCTGACCTTTTGGAATCGGATAGAACTGGTGTGCTCTTCCCAGGGGAAGACTGTTCCCCCTGCTCTCGGCGTTCCTTAGCTGCCTCATCCTTAGCTGCCTCGTGGTTGCTCCCTCACCCACTTCTGCATGCCTATTGGTGTCCTCCTTCAGTTCATGTCTAGGCAGCCATGTTGGTGAGACTTTATGTGTGTAGCTCCTGACACTCCTAGGAGACAAACATCTCACATTAAACCCCCCTGTCCTCTGGATCTTACAATCTTCCCACCCGCTCTTCTGCAATGATCCCTGAGCCTTCCGTGCAAAAGCTGTGTTGCAGATATGTCAGTCCGGACTCGGCTCCGCCACTCTGCCTTTTGTCTGGTGTGGTTTTTCTGTAATGGTTTCCATCTGTTGCAAAAAGAGGGGTGAGGACTATACTTATCTGTGGGTGTAAGGGCACATTTTTTTCACAGCTTCCTCCTTCAGTCACAGGTGAGGCTGTACCCAACAGTTTAAGGAGCTCAGTTAAGACAGAGTCTGAGCTCCCAGCAATAATACGAAGACTACACGAGGAGAGCGGGAACAAGGTCAGAGGTGAGCCAGGCAGAAGCTCGTGTAGTGAGTCGGGTAGAGACAGTGACAGCCTGGACCAGGCGGCACCGGTCAGATGACAGGACTGAGGGTAAGAAGGTAGGAAACAAGGGAAAACGCCCCAATTTCTGCCGTGGGCAAATAGGTCGGAGGTAGTGAAACTCGGTGACACAGGAATATGACGTGGCATACAGTCTGGAACGAAACCGGCTTCACTTTGAACAGGCCCAGTCTGAGGCACTTTGGCGCATCCTAACCGGGATGCCAGACAGGCAGCCGAGCACGTGGTTCTGAAGCTCTCGGATGAGGTTCAGCTAGAACCAAAGGGAGAGAAATGGTGGCTGCAGAACTAAAGCTGTACCCAGGCCTGTCTGTGAGCCAGCACCGTGCATCTGCTGTGAGCTCACGGAACCAGCCAGAGGAGCGGCCCTGCATGGGAGGAAGGTGGGTGGCTCCTCGCGTAGGAGAAAGAAATGCAGCCAGATGGACGCTTTACACCGTCCCCGCTCCCCGGGCTCCTCCTCCTTCCAGTGACAACTAGATGTGAGCACGCCAATTTTCTTTCTGTCTTACAGATTTCATTTTTGGAGATGTTTAACAGTTCTAGAACTGAAACGAAATAATTTTGTCAGGACTTAATTTTAATCATTTTAAACTTTTTTTTAAAATGTAATCTTAAGCCTCTCCATAAAAGCCGGCTTCTCTTACCAGGCTGGAGGGCCACCATCAGGAGCTCTGCATGCGCTGGCTTCCTGCCCCGTGAGCCCACTACTAAAGCTTGTTCTTCCTCAGCCCCATACCATCTCCCCAGAGCTCATCAAGTTACCCCGTGTGCCCAACAGCTGGACTGCTCTGATCCTTTTAAAACAGTGACTCCAGGGAAGCTAAAAATGCACGTCTTCCCGAAGAAGCCTTGAGCATCTGTCTATGGAATTCTTTGAAAGAATCCTAATACAGATCTAAATGCACACCCATGACCTGCAACTGTCAGGAGACACTTAGAAAGCACTTAAGCATCTGATATAAGTACATTTAGTACTTGGATGTTTTGACCTAAAAATGTTAAGATTCTTGGTAGGAATTCATCATCCTATTTATGGGGCTGGGAATATGTGTCAGTCAGGAAAACTCTTGCTACACAAGTATAAGGACCTCAGTGTGGTTCCGGCACCCTCATAAATGCTAGGTGCAGGGGCCATGCCTAAGATCCCAGGACTGTGAACGCAGAGACAGGCGGATCACTGGAACTCATTCACCAACCAGTCTAACCCACAGGTGAGCACGGTTTCAGTGAGAGAACCTGTCTCACAAAATAAGGTGGGGCCAGACACATGCCTCAGCGAGCAAAGGCACTTGTCGCCAAGCCTAATGACCTCAGTTCAGTAACTGGGACCCACACAATGGACGGCTAGAATGGACTCCCTCCAATTTGTCTCTGACCTTCACATACATACTGAAGCCCATGAACACACACACAAAATAGATAATTTTTTTAAAACTGAAATTTAAAAGGTGAAAAAAACCTGAGGAAGAAAGCAGTGAGGAACTTTGGCCTCTAAACGCCTGTGCGCATGTGCCAGACTTGGACACCTGTGAGCATGTGCATGACATGGCGGAAGTGACGTTGGGGGCACGCCTGTGCTCCATACTACTGCATGCTTCACACCAGGCTGAACCCTGTTCTCTTTACCACTTAAGTCTTTTTAAGCTGAAGCAAAACTTGAACCTTTGGATTTCAGTCAGAAGAGTGACCTAATCCAATCACACTCCGTGGACTCAATCTGACTAGCTGCAGAGGAACAGAATAGAAATCACCCGGTACGCGGCTTCCCCCTCCGTTATAACTAGGATTATCATTACTGGTGTGTACAGCTACGTCCTCCCTCCCATCACAGCCAGCCCGGCACAGCACACACGGCACAAGCGGGCCTCACTCTGGCTCAAGTGCCATCTCGTTAGACAGGGGAGTTACAACTTCCTAAACACTGGTCCACTTGGAAACATGGGTACCTGTTAAGTGACATTTCTTTTCCAGGTATGAAATCCACAGCTACAGTTCATCAGAAAGTTGGGCAGTAACCTAGTGCAAGACATTACACAGAATCGACCCCGGACCAAATCAGGATGTACCTCGGCCCATCGAGACAGGGTCTCTCGCGAAACCTGGCATTAGGCTCTTAGGAGGGTGGTCCTCCCATGTCTGACCACCCCACATGGTGACAGATAGTTACAGGTGCTGTGCACGACCACGCCTCACTCCTTAAGTGAATTCTGGGATCTGAACTCAATCTTTTGCACCAAGCACTCTTTTCTTGGTTTGGCTAACTGCTGAGAAGGGTCTCGCTACATAGCCTCAGCTGTCCTGGAGCTCTCCATGTAAACCAGGCTGGCCTCTAACTCAAAGAGATCTACCTGCCCCTGCCTCCTGAGTACTGTCATTAAAGGTGTGTACCAACCCTGACTAAAACATGCACACCCCAGAGTCTATTACTAGACCCGTTACATCCAATTCTTTGCATCGTCCAACAACTCTCTCAGGTGGTTACTGCCATTATCCCATATTGGTGATCAGAAAAATGACATTGAAGGAGGCACCGCCAGGACCACACAATGAGACTCATGCCTATCCAGTTGGTTAACCCTTTACGGACTTACCACTCCTAACCATTCCAGCTCTGAGTCCAGAACACTAAACTGACTAGCTGTCTAGTCTCTGGCTTCTGTGAAGGCATTACCAATTCCAAAACACAGAGGCCTAAGGGAGAAAAAGCAATGACTTGACCCCATAAAAGAGCCATGAATTGAATAAAGGCCTGAACATGCACACCTGGAGGATACAGCTGAGCACACCTGGAGGATACAGCTTGACACACAAGGATAGATACAGTTGGGCATACCTGGAGGATACAGTTGAGCACACATGGAGGATACTACAATGGTCCGGTGCTATCCAACTGGCTCATACTATGGCCAGGTCCAACAATTCATCCCTTCAACAAGCAGTTCTTAGTGAGAATCATGGCCAACACTGGAACGTTGAGAATTCAGAAAGAGGCATCAGGCACATCTCCTACACCATGACCTGTCAGTCATTAGGCGGATATCCTGTTACCTGTGGAGCCTTCTGGGTAAAAAGTTGAGTTGTGGTTCTTATTGGTCTCTTCACTTGAAAGCAGAAAGACAGAAAACAGAGAAGAGTCTTTCTTTCTGGCTGGAGCAGGGCCTGAGCCTGACATGAATGTCACCCCTCTCAGAATGCATGGAAGATGTTCTTGCAGAGTACCAGGATGTGCTAAACTAATGCTCACAATGGCTCGGAAGCTAGGTCTTGCCACTCCAGAACGGAGTGAGAAACGCATACGTGGCTGGTGGCTGTTCAGGTTCCCTTGAGATGGGTGCGCAAACCCATAAGAGCAGCTGGCTTCAGCACTGTCCACAAAGCTGCTTTGCTATTAGCACAGCATGTGCCAGGCACTTCAGAGCCACTACCACAAATCCCCACAACAGCATAATTCAGTAAGGACAGTTTCGCTGCATTTCAAGAAAAGGAACACTATGGTTTCCTCCCCTGATAGTTCCAGTAGAAACAGCCTCTCTGAAAGCTGGAGGGCCTCTCTTAGACCATGATAGATCTGGAAATGCCTGAGGCCAAGAGTTTGTCAACTCTAGAGAGGCTCTAGAAACAGGATTGAGACTTAGTAACCACAGGAGAACAGAAAGGGGCTCTAGAAACAGGATTGAGACTTAGTAACCACAAGAGAACAGAAAGGGGCTCTAGAAACAGGACTGAGTTTGTAACCACAGGAGAACAGAAAGGGGCTCTAGAAACGGATTGAGTTTGTAACCACAGGAGAACAGAAAGGGGCTCTAGAAACCAGACTGAGACTTAGTAACCAACCACAGGAGAAGGGAAAGGCAGCTTTGCTACTCAAGTCACACCCATTGTTTCACTGGCATAAAAGGAGCCTGGGTCCAAACCACAGGGCATTAGAGCAGCACTTAGCTTCAAATCAAAGTCTACAGGCTATGGAGCCTTCAGTGTGGCTAGGAGGCCCAGTCAGACCCCATACAGGCCGCTTGCTCAGCTCCCCGCTAGCTCCAGCAATCTCCAGGGTTATAATCTCCAGCTTGTAATCTCAGTGGACCCATGAGCAGGGACTGAAGGATTCCCCTCTACCCAGGTTCTGAAGCCATGCCATGCTTCTAAGGTTGGACAGGGAACACTGGCACGGGCCACCCAAGTAGTTGCTGTGCTACTCAAGGTAAGATTAAAAAAATGAGGAGGCCTTAACCAGGGGTCGGCAGAGCTTCCTCCTCCTCAGTTACCAAGAGGAGCAGATGACAGAGCATTTGCCAGGAGCTGTGTAAAGCATGGGGTGAAATGCACAGGAGCCTGGCCATGCCCTGTTTGAATCACAGCAGCAAGCAACCCATCGTGACAATCACACTTTAAAAGCAGGGTAGGGCTGTCACGGTGGCTCAGCAAGGTAAGGAGGTGCTTGCCACACCAGTTCATTCCGCACAACCCTGACCTCCACATCTGTGCCTACCCCCATATCGTGTCATCACCACCATCACCAATAAAATTTCAAAATAAAACCAGGGTAGGTCTTTCCTGAATAAGATTTTGATCCCATTAGTATTTTAGGATTGAGCTAACAGAGTGACAACCCCTGCAAACAACTGCTGGGGCTACAAATTAATGCAACCTCATGTTTGCATGGTGCTTTAACATTTACAGAGCACTTTCCCGTCCCTTATCCCCGTCTCTCCCTCACTTACAAGTCTAAAGGAGCAAATAGTGCTGGATCCAAACTTCCCAGAAAGATGTCTGGGTCTCAGATGTGAACTGACTTGCCAGTGACAAAAGAGAGACTCACGGTCCCATCCCTTTTCTAAGGGGAGGGAATTCCATCCCCGTCCTCATTAACACTAATTGGCAGTGACAGGCAGAAGAAACTAGATAATGTAAGACCAGGAAGGAGGAATGTGGTGCAGCTGACACTGGAAAGCACAACCCAGGGAGAGGCCGACTGTGACCACAGGAAAACTCAGGCTGGAAGCCCTGTGATTGCTGTGGAATTTAACCTGTTAGCCACTTGACAGGTGACTAACCCTCAAAGTGGACATGGTCCGAGACCCTCATAGGCATCAGTAATCAAGTGGAAACAATGATCAAACTCAGGCTTGATGGCAGTCATCCCCTTCTGCTCAAAGCCCCAGACTCTCACTGCTTGTTGAATGAAGTCTCAATTCTGAATGATCAGCATTCTCTGATTGGATCCTCTGCTTCATAAAGATTCTCCTCCCCTCCACCATCGACCCCTGCACTCTCACCCCTGCACCCTCCCACCCCTGCACCCTCCCACCCCTGCCCACTCTCACCCCTGCCCACTCACCCCTGCCCATTCTCACCCCTGCACCTCCCACCCCTGCACCCTCCCACCTCTGCCCACTCTCAACCCCTGCACCCTCCCACCCCTGCACCCCTCCCACCCCTGCCCACTCTCACCCCTGCCCATTCTCACCCCTGCACACTCTCACCCCTGCCCACTCTGATCCCTGCACCCTCTCACCTCTGCACACTCTCACCCCTGCCCACTCTCACCCCTGCACTCTCACCCCTGCCCACTCTAATCCCTGCACCCTCCCACCTCTGCACACTCTCACCCCTGCACTATGTGCTCCTCTTCCCTACAATATTCCACCTATCATTGCTTGAGGCAGCTGTTGCCATTCTCCCCAGTTAAATACGTCACCTGACCTGTAAAATGCAACTCTGTGTGCAGATCCGACCCTCAGCACTGAGGAACCATGAGCTTGTCTAACTGTGCACCCGTGCCTTGCACAGTACTCTGCACACATGCCATGGACCAAGAACGACTGTGATGTAAGTGAAAGAATGGTATCCAGCTATTAAGGCTTGTGAGGAAGAAAAATGACTTCATTTCTCTCAAATGATACATATCCAACAGTTTTGAGGTCTTCCACATCCAAAGCAGTAAGGGCTCACACACATCTGTCCTTCCTCTTTCCACACAACCACAGCCTAGAGTCTTCCTCACAGCGGTTCTCAGCCTGTGGGTCACCACCCTTTGGGGGCTGAAGGACCCTTTCACAGGGGTCACCTAAGACCATCAGAAAACACAGATATTTACACTATGATCACAACAGTAGCAAATTACAAATTAACTATGAAGTAGGAACAAAAATAACTTTATGGCTGGGGCTGACCACAGCATGAGGAACTGTATTAAAGGGTACCAGTGTGAAGATGGCTGAGAGCCACTTCTCTATGATCAAAACCCAACAGTGATTTGGGAGTGTGCCGTCTGTTGTCACCAAACTGGATCAGCCCAACCTGGGCAGAAGCTGCCACCTCTGCTGAGACTGCTGGATGGAGATGGTGACAGCTGAGCTGATCCAGCAAGCTAACCTACCCCACCACGAACAGGAGTGTAATGGGAGCCATTCTACATGTTTGTACATGTTTCTACATGTACACACCCACATGTGATGGGAGCCATTCTACATGTTTGTACATGTTTGTACATGTTTCTACATGTACACACCCACATGTGATGTAAGACATTCTACAAAACTGGATTGTTAGAACAGTATCCAGGGAGTTTACCTGTGAGAAGAGTTCTGAGTCCACACTAGGAAACCAGCGCTAGGGAGATGACCTAGTTTGACCCCCCCAGGGCCCATGTAAAAGTCTAGAACACCACCTTGCACTTGTGGTCCCAGAGGTGGGGAGGTGAGGAAGGCAGGGCACGTGGGCTTGTGGGTGCATGGACTTGTGGGCGCATGGGTTAGTGGGTGTGTGGGCCAAACAGTAAGCTCAGGCTCAGCGAGAGAATCTATCTCAAAAAATAAGGTGGCGACCCATTAGAAGACACCTGACATTGACTGTGGGCCTATACATACTCCATGCACTCACACATATGTGTATGTACACACACACATGCATGCATACACACTGCACACACACACACACACGCAAGCACCCTCACACACCCACATATGCATGCACACACACATTTGTGTATGTACACACATGTGTGCACTGGCACACATATACGTGCACACACACAGGCACATACACTGGGGCACACCCACACACACATGCACACACACACACTCACACTCCCAGAAACACATGCACACACACTTAAATGCATGTATGTATGCACACTCATACTCACTCACACTCACACACCCACACTCACACTGACACACACATGCACACAAGCATTCTCACACACACACACATACACACTCGTACTCGCACTCCCACTCCCATACACACACACTTACACATGCATGCATGCATGCACCTTTACCCACCCACCTACATATGCACACACACGGACACACATAGGCACACATGTACCCTCACACATGCACTCACACTTGCACATATGCACATAGACTTATGTACACATGCACAAATGTGAACACCCTCACACACGCATACACACGTGCATGCCCACACATACACACTCATACTCCCACCCACACGCACGCACACATTTACACACTCACATGGACATACACATGCATGCATGCACACATGGGCTCTCACACACCCATACACACTTGTACATGTGTGCACGTGCACATGCACACTTACACACACTCCCAGAGGCTAGGGATGTGGCTCTGTGGCACAGCCAAGACTTAACATGCAAGAAGCTCTGGATTCAATGGGCAGGGGGACAGAAGGCAGGAAGAGAGGAAGTGGGAGAGGGAGGAAGGGATGGAAGTAGGGAGGAAGGAATCAGACAAAGGGAAGAGAAACAATGTAGACATCGTCTTCACCTCAGACCTGCCATGTGTCCTTCGTTTCCTCATTATACTTCCAGCAGGCCCAGGCAGCGAGAGCCCCAGCACCTTGGTCCATCACGGAAGAGCTCCTCCCAAGAGAATTACTCACACCTTGTCACACACCCTAATCACCATTACTGTGTGAATGAGTGGAAAACCAGCCTGAACATTTCCCGTCAGATGACTCAGTTTCCAGAGCGTCCCCTTCAGATGTGACTTTTCATTCACTGGGATTTTCATTCACCTGAGGACCATTTCCTAGCGCCATTACGCGGCAGACATAGGTAAGTAAGGGGAACCACTTCCTATGGTAATAAGACACCTGCATCCTGCCCTCTTCCTGCAAACTCCAGGAGAGGCAGACAAGTTACCAGCCAAGCACAAGGCAGACAGCGCAGTGAGGGCTGCAGTTCTCAACCTGTGGGTCGCAACCCCATGGGGGTAGGGGGTTGGGTGCACATCTCATGTCCTGCCTGTCACATATTTACATTACAATTCATAACAGCAAAGCCGGTGGTGAAGTAGCAATGAGACACCTTTGTGGTTGGTTGGGATCAGTACAGTATGAGGAACTGTGTTTAAGGGCAGCAGCGTTAGAAGGGTGAGGACTCCTGGACTAGACAGCAGGTTCTCACCGCCCAGATTTAGGTGAGAGGGTGCGGGGAGGGGTGCCCCTAAGCACCATGCGTCTCTGCACAAGGAAGCCATGCTGCTGGTCTTCAAAACTGTTTTCACATTTTTCCTATAGTCCCAAATAGCATTCTTTGTGTTTAAAAAATCCTAGCAGCTCTCCCTCTAGGTCTAGCTATTTTTAAATTAAGTTTTTATTAATAATTTAAATTAACAACTATTTTATTAATTCTAAATTTATTTAATAAAATAAATTTCTTACATTTATTTAAAATTAAATTTAAATATTTAAAAAAAACTAATGAGACAGGACTATAAAGCGCTCACGAAGTTAAAATTTGAAAACTATTTCCAGTCGAGGAATTATTCCTTGGGTCCAAGCTGGAGAGAAAGCTCTAAGGAGCTGAGCTACTTTGCTAGCCTGTCTGGTGTTTTCTGAACGTGTGTGGAGATGCCGCCATGCTTCCTGGTGGTGAGAACAATAGGTATTTCATTACGGAAAACTAGAATAATTGAAGAAATCATCTGTGAGCCGAATATTTGCAGAACCGTCTCCTCATTCATTCATGCGCTCCCTTTGCCAGCCGCTCTAAAGACTATAGCCACGGGGGACATAACTCACTGAAGGCCGCGCCTGGCAGACCACAAGGCCCTGAGGTCTCTCCCCAGTACCACAAACGCCACGGTAAAAAGCTAAATTGCATTCCACACCCACTCTGAGTATTTCCATCAGTTGACTGGTCTTATGGAACGTTGCAGGACCGACAAAGCAGACGGCGGCAGAAGAGTACAGCCCACCTCCACCTCTTTTTTTTTTTTTTTTTGGTTCTTTTTTTCGGAGCTGGGGACCGAACCCAGGGCCTTGCGCTTCCCTAGGTAAGCGCTCTACCGCTGAGCTAAATCCCCAGCCCCCCACCTCCACCTCTTAAGCAGCAGCCCGACCCCGAATCCCCAACTTCTCGTGCTTGTGTGTCATCGCCATAGCAATTCAAGCCAAATGTAGCAGGAGGGCTGTTCCTGTGCCTTGACTCCTGCTATGTTGTCCCAAGCTTGTCCCCTGACTCAGCCTCTGGAGAAGCTGGGAATGCAGCAATGGTCACCACAGTCCCTGAAGCTGGCTAGGTACACAGTACTGCTCATATGATCAAATCCTAAAGTTTTCCCTTTTCTGCCCCACCCTGACTGACATTTAATTCTTAGGACACATCTGCATCAAACCGGTTCACTCTTGCTCAGTGGCAGCTCTCTCGACTTTCCCGTTACTTATCAACTCTCCTGACAAACTTCTGTTTCCCACAGTTATGCTGTCACCAGCCATGTAACTACAGATATTCTCACCCACAGTGTCCTGTGCCTGCTCCAGGAAGTTTCCTTTGTGTGAATATCCAGGAGTTCTTGGTCCTAAAGTACAATTAGCACCTTTGGGGGTTTTATATACATGTCATATGCTATTTTGTCTGGTTCCTTGTTGTTCTGGTTTGGTTTGGTTTTGGTTTTCTCCTTATGTGGCCCAGGCTGGTCTTGAACTCCTGTCCTCTGCAAGCCTAACGTCTATGAATGTGGGGATGACAGGTGTGAGTCGTCACAGCAGCTGTCAGTCATCTTTAACTTCTGCTTTTGACTTGAAAAGAGTTCTTCTTAGACTTGCACAGGCATCCTAACAAACATTCTTGGCTCAACCAAACTTCAGGCTTCTGAATTTTCTATAAAATTCATCTTTGCACGTCCCTAAAAACCAGTTTCAACAAAGGAACCTGTTCAGGATCCCCGTCCTTGTTCCTTCCATCATCCCTCTCCTCCACCATCTGCCAAGCAATGTGGTCTCCATGGTCTGGATCCTAGCAGGCCGCCTAGCCAGGCTCTCCACTCCTCCTGTTATACCTCCGTGTAATTTTCTATCCGTTGGTTCCCACGTTGTCCTTCCCTGTACACCTCCATTTGCCCAAACTGTATTTATAGTTGGCCCCCACATCCTCCTCCATACAAGTCACCACTGCAGGGCCTTCCTCAGCTGGAGGGAGGAAACAGCCAGCGCTGCATAACTCTGTTAAAGGACACCTTGCCAGTGTCACAAGATGAGCGCCTGAGACCCCCTAGAATCTCCAGACTCAAAACCAATAGCAGCAGCAAATCCATGGATAGTGGTGTGCCCTGGTGATCCTGAGCTGGGGGTGGAGAGGGGAAGATCTCAAAGTCTCACTGGCAGCCAGCCTAGCCTTGTTAGTAAGCCTCAGACCAGTAGGAGACCCTGTCTCAAAACAAAACAACCCAAGGTGGTGGTAGAAAAACAACAGATCTCTCTGGACTCCCATATACACATATCATGCACACTACACATCACACATACTACACACCACACTTACTACACATCACATACACATAAACACACACACATATATGTATACCATGCACATGCACACACTACACATATATACCACACACATCACATATACTACACACGTATACATACCACACATACTACACACCATACACATACACATATATATACACATACACCATGCACATACACACACACACCACACACACATACACATACCACACATACTACACACCACACACACACACCATCCACAAACACACACACTATACATACACACCACACACACCATGTACAAACACACACACCATGTACATACACACACACACACATACCACACACACACACACACACACACACACACACACACACACGTGTGCACAGTACAGGTAGACTTGCAGCAGGCTAAGACAGCCCTGAGACTCGGCCATCACTTCCTGAGCAGCCCATCCCCAGCACCCTCCCCCACAGCCTGGGCTCACTGCTGTCTGCTGTTAGCAGAGATGCCGGGTGCAGAGCATAAGACAGGGCTTTGCAGAGCAAGCGCCACATATACTGCCACATTGTTTCTAAAGTAGCCAGACAGGCAGCTGCTGTTGTTATTCTCACTATACAGATGAGAAACGTAAAACTCAGGGATGTGAAACAATTTGCCCAAGGTCACCAGACAGCCTGTGTAAGACATGGACAGTACACTGGCTACAGGGAATCAGGTTTTCTGCAATGGGACCTTGCCAAAGGAAAAAAAAATATGTTCAAAATGGCCAGGAGTTTCGTAGACATAGTGCTTCAGGGTAGGGAGGATTGTACCTATAATTATTTATTCCTTAAAACAGTAAGCACATAAAATTATTCTCTATGCTTATCCGCATGCTTAAAATATGGCTCAGCGGTTAAGAGCACTGACTGCTCTTCCAAGAGGTCCTGAGTTCAATTCCCAGCAACCACATAGTGGCTCACAAACATCTGTAATTGGATCCAATGCCCTCTTCTGGTGTGTCTGAAGACAGCTACAGTGTACTTATATTAAATAAATAAATAAATAAATAATAAATAAATAAATAAATAAATATTTCATAATAAAAATGAGAGAACTCTGTAAGCAAAGTTCAGAGATCAGAGACACCTCAGTACTGCGGTTCAAGTGTCAGGGAAATAAGTGTTATGTCATGGACTGAAGGATGACATAGTCAGATAGAAAAGACTTCACCTCTCCAGGGAATTAGGAGAGGTGGGAGGTACCATCACATCCATCTCTGAGGTTAGGCATATGAGTCCCCCCAGCTAGGAAAGGCAGAACATGCAAATGCACCAAGATAAGGAGGCCCCGAGAAACCAGTAACACTGGACCCTGGGTCAGGCTGGCCTCAGGAAGCTAGATTATACAATATATAAATATATTAATATTAGTATCCCCAATACTAATTTATCCTATAAATCGTTGCTCTGAAAAAGGTTAATGTGTATGTGTGCGCGCGCGCGTGTGTGTGTATGTGTGTGTGTCTGTGTATGTGTGTATGTGTGTGTGTCTGTGTCTGTGTGTGTATCCATGCGCGTGCTCACATGCACAAGCCATGATATACATGTCGAGGTCAGAGAACAGTGTGTGGGAACCGGTTCTCTCCTTCCACTACATGGTTTCTGAAGATCAGCTTAGGTCATAGGCTTGGCAGCAAGCGCCCTTAGTGGCTCAGCTCCCATTCGTGTTTTTCAGAACACAAACATGCACACAGTGCACACACAGGGACACCGTGAGGGGGTGAAAAGAACAGAGTCTGAGGATGCCCAGTCTGTCCGTGGACAGGGTCGCCCTATTTCCCCACAGCAAGTATCCAGTAGCAACGAAGCAACACCAACCAGGGAGTCGGGGATTTGGGAGCCCCGTTCCTCAAAATCTCTCCGAGAAAACCTTTTAAAAAGCCTCTCCTGTTCTCCTCTGCCAGGCTGGTTTACTTAGGCTCCCCATCCTTCCATATTAACATGGTGGGAGGCGGGGCTGTGTCTTGCTGAAGGTGCATAGCCGGGCCAAGAATAGAACTCCAGCATCCTGTCTCTCGGCTCACTTCTGGACCATGCTACCTCAGGAAGGAACATTTGAAAATAGTAATCCTCTCCCCTCTGCCACCAGGCTGTGTGCAACCACATGATCCATGAATGAAGCCGCTCAGTGACTCAGCGCTCGGCTGAGTCAGGCCCTGAGTCCTGAGTAGCTGCAAACACACTCCATTTAAATAAGACTGAAACCAGGGTCCTTCCAGCGAGATCACCCAAGGCTCTGGAGGCCGAGTGCCTTCCACGCAATTACATTAGCTGTAACTGCCAAGAAGCTGCTCTCTTTGTGTTCTGTGAACTCTTTCAATTACCGGTCTGGGGGTCTGGCCTGACCGGCTTGACGGACAGACAAGACAGTCAAGTAGATGGAACACGAGAATAAATCAACAATTCAAGATCAGCTCTGCATCTGTCCTTTTCTCCCCTGAGGACAGGGGTTTTCTTCTTCCTCTGAAGGGTAACAACCTCACCTACAGCATGGGGAGGGAGGGCACACTGATAAGCTCCCTAGCCACAAGCCCGTCCATACCCACTGGCTGTGACCACCTGCTCCAGCAGAGAAGCAGCCAGGCTCTAAGCAATGACCCCTGTGACAGATGGTACAGCACAAAGAGAAAAAGGCCAGCCAGAAATATGCCTTCCCACAGAGCGAGGGAGACGGGGTGTTTAAGCAGAAGTCAGGAACAAAGTAACGAAATTCACCAAGTGTATCTGCATCTTCCCCCTCCGGCTATCAGTAGTCTCTTGAATGACAGATGAGTCAAAATCCGGCTCTGTGGACCTCAGGAGTCTGTGTAGCAGGCTGCCATTAGCAGACTGTTAGAAGAAACGATCTTACACAGAAGTGTTGACAGCGAGCCTTCCTGAAGGGCATTACAGAGAACTAGAACAAGTCAGAGCTTCCGTTGAGGGAATGAACTAGAATTTCCAAAGATCATCCAGCCTTGCAAACACACAGAGGACACTGACTGGAAAAATGTCAGTCCTGGGATGGACTTGAAGTGGCAGAAATTAAAAAAAAAAAAAAAAAAAAAAAAAAAATTCATTAGTCATTGCTTGGTTTTGATTCGCCGTCAGGGCAGAGAGATGTAAAAGAGGTGAAAGAAACCGGCACCAACAAAAGAGAGCAGGACTTAGCACGAGCTGGGGCCAGGTATTCTGAAGCACTGTTGTGAGCCAACCCAAAAAGCCTTTTACATTTCTTTCTCCCTCTCTCTCTCTCTCTCTCTTTCATTTTACTTCAAATGAAACAAATGCACAAATTCAGTGCCATCGCCACCGGAAAACAGAACCCAACTATCCAAAACCAAAACATTAAACAAAATCTAACACTGCAGCAATATTACACATAATCACATAAAAGTCCTGAGGCATCCCAGTGTCCAGGGACAGACAGCATGGTTTCTGCTTACAATAAAAAGAACAGCCTGACACCTTACATGACGTGGGTGGGCCCTGGAAGCATGCTGCTTTGTGATTCCTCTTTTATGAGGTTCCTAGAAGAGACATTTCATAAGGACACAAAATAGAAAGGTGGAGAGGGGTGGGGAGGCAATGGGAGTGGCCAGTGGAGACAATGGGAGTGGCCAGTGGAGGGGTGGGGAGACAATGGGCATGGTCAATGGAGGGGTGGAAGACAATGGGCGTGGTCAATGGAGGGGTGGGGAGGTAGTGGGCGTGGTCAATGGAGAGGGTGGGGAGACCATGGGAGTGGCCAGTAGAGAGGTGGGGAGACAATGGGCGTGGTCAATGGAGGGATGGAAGACAATGGGCGTGGTCAATGGAGGGGGCGGGGAGACCATGGGAGTGGCCAGTGGAAGGTGAGGAGACAATGGGCGTGGTAAATGGAGGGGTGGGGAGACAATAGGCGTGGTCAATAGAGAGGGTTGGGGAGATGCAGGATTTCAGAGGAGGAAGAAGAAACAGCGCTGGAGATGGACTGTGGTAGAGGTTACATGATACAGAATATGCTTTCAATGAAACAGTCAATTCCACGTTATATACAGTTTCGTGAAATTGTACGTGTGTGTATGTGTGTGTGTGTGTGTGTGTGTGTGTGTGTGTGTTGGGAGTGCAAATGGGTGAGTGAGGATAACCTTAGGTGTTGTTCCACAGAGCCATCTACTCTAATTTTTCAGACAGGATCTTTCACTGTCCCGGAACTCCTCATGTAGGCTGGCTGGACAGGCGTGCCAATGCACTCCTTTAATCCCAGCACTCCAGAGGCAGAGACAGGGGGATGACAGGGGGATCTCTGCGCTCGAGACCAGCCTGTTTACAGAGTGAGTTCTCTGACAGCTTAGGCTACACAGAGAAACCTTATCTGGGGAGAATGGGGGTGTGTTCAGGGGGAGGGAGTAGGCTGGCTGTCCAGCAAACTCCAGGGGACCACCCATGTCTGCCTCCCCAGCAGCACGATTACAAGCATATGCCACCACACACAATTTTTTAAAATGAGTTCTGGGGGTGGACTCAGGTCCTCGGGCACTTTGCCAACTGAGCCATCTCCCAGCCCTGGAATCTTTTAAAAATTAAAACCAATAAAATAAGGCATGGTGAAGTTAAGAAGCTTAGCCAAGCTGCACTTTGGAAACAAGATGGATTTCAGGCCATAACAGATTCCCCCAGAAGCAGGCCACCTTCCCTAGCACAGGCTGGAGCAGAAGGACAGAGCGGTCCTGAGGAGCAGGACCTCTGGGTCTGCCCTGACTGCAGCCCAGCCTGGCCGTCACCTGCTCCTCACCTGCAGGACAGATGCCTCTCCTCAGACCTTGTCTAGGTCTTCCCACTCTCCGGTGAGTCTCTCCAGGAAGAAGGTCACTTGACATTTTCAAGTTTACCAACATCATGAAGATTCTGAAAATTCTGGACCCTGAAAGCCTCCCTAAATTGGCATGTAACAGAAAACCGTCATCCCAATTACACGGATCTTTTCTCTATGCTAATAATCCATGCTGCACAATGCACCCCCAAAACAAACGTCCATTTTCAGAGACATAAGGCTATTATTCACTGGGTCTTGTCTCTCAAGGTTACCCAGTGCTAACTGTGGAGTGTCACAGCTTTGGAAAGAGTCACTAATACCAAGTGGTAGAGGCCAGAGATGCTGCCAAACATCTTAAAATGCATAGCTTACCCCCACCCCCACCACCAAAGCACCGTGTTCAAAATGTCAACAGGACAGACAATAAAATCCTTTCACTGATACAGATATACAGGTGAGTGTCCCTTATGTGAAACACTTGGGATGAAAGAATTCCAGATT
Organism: Rattus rattus; assembly: GCF_011064425.1. Taxonomy (NCBI): domain Eukaryota; kingdom Metazoa; phylum Chordata; class Mammalia; order Rodentia; family Muridae; genus Rattus; species Rattus rattus. The sequence goes on from NC_046154.1 coordinate 262,188,777, forward strand.
CCAGGTATTTCCAGACTTTGGGTGTCTTCACAGGACTCTGTTGTCTAAGTATCCTTGACTCAAAAGCCCAAAAATACAAAACACCCTGGAATCTAAAATTTTTGAAACTCCATTTTAACACTTTGGGAACATCTGAGATTTCAGATCTTCAGAACAGAAAGACTCTGGATTATTCCTTTATAAATCACCAAGGAAAAGCCACTGCCATACACCCTACGGCCGACAGACAGATCACGGTACCTCCTCAATGTCATTCAGAATTTGCCCCTGTAAGCTTGAACCAACCATTTCTGATGCTAATCTTGAAGTCAGAGTTGCCCCTGCAAACTCCCTGCTCCACTCTACAGCGCTAAGTAACCAGACGGCAGCTATGGTCGCTAAGTGTTCTAACTGCTCATCAAGTGAGCATTAGTTCTAACTGCTTCAAGTGGCTACACACGTGTCTATGTTCACTTAGGTTTAGTCCCGGAAGTGTCAAGGAAGAAACACGTCTACCTTGTCTTGTCCACTCACTGACTAACACTGAACCAGCGAGAAGCAGTTACTAACTTGCAACTAAGTTAACATAAGGTGGAAGGAAGTCCAGCTATAGCCTGAATATGTCTGAGTGTGTGCCCCAGAGGTTGTTAAGAGGTAGTGAGACTTTTTTGTAAGATGGGGCCTAGCATTAAGTCAGCAGACTGTTAGGGTATATATACCCTTGGAGGACATTAACACAGTCTGGCTTCTTGTGCTGCTGACTGATAAGTTTCCCAGGCACTCCCATGGGAGAAGTGGCTGTTGGGACCTCACCAGGGTGTGTACCATGATGTCTGGACATTCAGCCTCCTGGTGTACAACATAAACTTCTTCCCAAGCTTCCCAGCTTTGTGGATATGAATGGAATGACAGGCAGAGTAACCTGCCAAGCTGCTGTAATTCTTGGATAAGAAGAACACCAAATCACTGACCACAGAAACAGGCCTTTGACTCCAATACTCAACTCCTCATAGACGTGGGGTACCTTCTACTCCGCCTACAGGGGGACCGTCATGGAATCACGGTCATCTCCCGTCAATAAGAATCCTCCTTACCTTTCTCAAGAAAAATAACCCAAATCTCAGCAGGACTCCATAAAAGGCTGCCGATCTCTCCCCTGTCTGCTCAGCTGGACTACAGAACTGCCAGACTCGGCGTGCATTATACGAATGGAGACATCACTGGCCTAACTCACCAGGGGAAGAGGGCTTTGTAAACAGGAAACCCCAACTGCAAAGGGCCCATTTATACAGCACAGCTCACTTGAAAACTGCAGCCGTAAGGTTGTTGTTAAACCTCACCAACATGGCCTTCACTTCTGCCCCACCTCATGTGCTATTCATCAGCTCATACCCCATCTTCATTCCTACCTCTAGTTTTCCCACTGGCTAGTCACCCTGCTTCCAACAGGAAACCTACAGGGCCTCAGGGCCCACATCAGGGCCTCGTTCATGGCTTGAATCAAGACTCTCTCACCACATTCCACAACTCCTCTTACTTTACACACAGACCTCTCGTTCACTTTTCTGCTTTAGAATCAGTCTTCAAAGCTCATTTGGATATGCTAAACTTTCAACCAATATCAATAAATCAACAAATAGTAGCTAAGTGCCTAGAATATACTATGTATCCCAGATCTTGAAGGAAACTAAAAAAGAGTCTTTAGTTGCTGCCCCTGAAATGCAAAGACTCATTCATTAAAAATAGCAAGTATCAGAAAACAACTGGCTACTACGTTGCAGCTCTTCATTAGGAAGACCTTTTGTTCAGAAACAAAGATGAGGTCTCTCAGGTCTTATGTCTTGGACTCAATGTCAGAAACAAAGGCACACCATTACCCATGCCCTCCACAGACACCCATGTTTTATATGTAAAAGCATTTTTTATATGTATGCACACTAAGAGGTCTGATCAGTATCTATTTCCCTTTTAACAACAGTGGTAGACAGAACGAATCACAACCACACACTCAGTTCTCTGAATGAGAAAACTGAGGCTTTAGAAAACAGGAGGGTGTCCGGGCAAACCACTGACAGCAAACCTAACCATGGAGAGAGTTCTTGTCAGAGCTTGACCAAGAGCCTCTAATCTCCCCATTTCCCCGGCCACTCCCTGACAATGTTGTGAGAGGCAACCAAGAGAAGCTCAAATGACTAACAGAGGGAAGGCTCCCTGAGTTCTAAAATATGTTTGTCAGAGATCCTTTAGAGAGAATTTGTTCACAGACCCCTCCACTCAGGTTCCTCATAGTGTGAAAAGCCTGGGTTCCAGCTCCCCTAAACCCAAAGTGATGGTCGCACATGGCAAGTGGAGAGGGAGAGTGGAAGAGAATGGATCCAGAGCAAAAAGAGAAAACATGGTTTTTGCTTAAGTATTAACTCTGCTCAGTTATGAACAACTCATCCGTGTGACTAAAATGTACCTTCAGGGATTAGCCAAGTGCCTAAAATACGGTAGATGGTTAATAAATGTTTGCCTGATGGATGAATGAATCCATTTTTTTCCTGAATATCACAAGCCCCTCAAGGGCATAGACCTCTCTTCTGTACATTTGAATCTTTGTTTTTGAGTAGGAAGTCAATAACCCATTGAATTACTCAGCTAGTAGATGAGGAAAGCTTCGTGGGTCGAGGGGGACAGGCAATGCTGGCATTCTCTGCTTTCTTGGATTTCTTGGCATAACTGATCACAAGGCCAAAGTAATGGCTAATGGTGTACCTCACTGAGATCCGGTCTGCACTGATTGAGCAAACCTGACCACCCAGGACAGTCCCTGTGCCCTAGAGTCCACTGAAATTATTCAAATGAACCAATCCATGCTGTTTCCCAGGCCTCCTTCCTCCAGACCAATGTGGGGTACCCCTGTGTGGTCATGAGAAACTGGGCAGTTTGGCCATGTTGTGTTGTCAGACAGACGGCACCCCAAAACAGATCAGTTTGCTGCCAAAAAACCAGAAAGCAATCCGGAGTGTCCCTAAGTGCTGCCTCATGACCTTGGGTTAGCTTGGCTATGAGGTAGCAAACGACTCTGAAGATTTAACGGGGGTCTTATTTATTTCTGTACACACTGCTTGTGAAACTTAATGCCACACACAAAGCAACCTCTTCAAAAGCCAAATTTTACATAGGCAGGAAAACATTGGGTGACATTTTACACTCTGATCAACTATTCAATGAGCCGTTCTGGCTTTAAAAATTGACATTTTAATTAACTTTCCCTGTTGCTATGGCTCTCACAAAGGATCTTAAGGGAGAAAGGGCTTATTTGGGTCATAGCTCCAAGTTACAGTCCCGCATGGCAGGAAAGAACTTGCTACATGACACCCACAATCAAGACCAAAGCAATGGACTAATGTACTCTGACAGTGCCCAGTTGTTTTTTCTTTTTTTCTTTTTTTTTTTTTCCCGGAGCTGGGGACCGAACCCAGGGCCTTGCGGTTGCTAGGCAAGCGCTCTACCACTGAGCTAAATCCCCAACCCCCTCCAGTTGGTTTTTTTAAACAACTCAGGATCCCTGCCCAGAAAATGGTGCCACCCCCCAGTGGGCGGGCTTCCGGTAGGCAGATCTCCCGGTGGGCGGGACTTCCGGTCTTACCACTAATCGAGATAATCAGTGCCTTATTAAGCCATGCTTTCCAGGAGATTCTAGATTGAGTCAAGACGACATGACTAACCATCAAAGGCAATTAAACTCTACTGTTCCCCAGTTTGGCAATTTCCTATCAAATTAAAACTTGTAACGACCCAACAATCACACACTACACTATGTATTTTATCCCACCAAGCTGAAAACTATATCCATACAGAAATCTGTACACATATGCTCATAGCATTTAATTTGCAAGCATCAAAAACTAAAAGCAAAATGTCTTTCAATGGGTGAATGAACAAACAAATTCTGGCTTATCCCTAGAAAGGAGTATTGTTTAACAACAAAAAGGAATAAGCTATTGGTTCATGCAAAAAGTAAGAATGAGGGCACGGACCGACCGAGCACACCGACCATGGCCTCCAAGTGTCCCACGTGTGACAAGACAGTGTACTTCGCCGAGAAGGCAAACTCTCTGGGCAAGGACTGGCACAAATTCTGCCTCAAGTGTGAGCGCTGCAACAAGACACTGACACCCGGCGGCCATGCTGAGCATGATGGGAAACCCTTCTGCCACAAGCCCTGTTATGCCACACTATTTGGACCCAAAGGCATGAATACCGGGGGTGCTGGTTCCTAATCTACGAGAAGCGTCCAACGGAAGCCCCTCAGGTCACTGGCCCCATCGAGGTCCCTGTGGTGCGAACTGAAGAGTGGAAGACCAGCGGGTCCCCCAAGGGTCGCAGCAAAGCCTCTAGTGTCACCACGTTCACTGGGGAGCCCAACATGTGTCCTCGATGCAACAAGAGAGTGTACTTTGCTGAGAAGGTGACCTCCCTGGGCAAGGACTGGCACCGGCCCTGCCTGTGCTGTGAGCGCTGCTCCAAGACACTGACCCCAGGCGGGCATGCTAAGCATGATGGCCAATCCTACTGCCACAAGTCTTGCTATGGAATACTCTTTGGACCCAAAGGAGTGAATACTGGTGCTGTGGGCAGCTATATCTATGACAAGGACCTGGAAGGCACAGTTCAGCCTTAGATCTGCAGATGCTGCCCCTCGGGGTCCCCTATTTGACCCTGAGGGAGAGTGACCTGCTGCCTAGTCCTGCCTCAGTGTGTCTGGCCTGCAATTCCAGCACCTAAGTGGTGGAGAAAGCCCGGCTAGTCCTGGAATTTCAGCTCCCTTGGCCACCTTGCCATGTCCTATGTTGCCCGTGGTTTACTTTCTGTCTGTGTGCCTCCATAGCCCCATGGGTCCTGTGTCCCCATGTCCCTGATAACTCTCCAAGGTGGCTATCCTAAGATATCCCTTTGCCCACACCCACCCACCAGTATTACTTATGCTCTGCTTGCCGGTGATGGCCATGAGCTAGCTCACAGCATTCCCAGGGTGACGGCACCCCTGCAAGGAGCCCTTTGCTGGTTCCCACACTACTCCCTACTTACCCTCACATGGTTCACAGCTATGGAGATTTGCTGCCAATAAATAGTTTGGTTTAAAAAAAATATGAATGAGTCATGTGTCTGTGTGAGTGCACATACACCTGTGCATGCAGGAACATGCATCTACATGTGTGTAAGTGTAAATGTGTGTGTGTGTGTATGTGTGTGTGTGTGTGTGTGTGGAGGCAAGAAGTCAATTTCGGTATCTTCCTCGATTACTCTCTGTGCTGTTTTTGAAAACGGGATCTTTCACAGAGCCCAGTGCTCACTGATTGGACTAAAGTAGCTAGGCTCCACCTCCCCAGTGCTGTGACTACAGCTACACGGCTGCTGTGGCCTTCTTACGTAAATAAACATTAACTGTACTCTGCTACCTGGAAAATTACACACATTGTGTAATTCCATTCATGTAACGTTCTGGAAAAGATATAAACAGGTAAAAAGAGGTAAGAGGTTACCAGGATTCTCAGTAGGAAGTGGGGTGTGGTTGACTACAAAGGGATATACAGGAAAACTTGGGGGTGATAGAATATATGTTACTACAGAGATATATCCAAACCCATAAAGTTGTACTTCACAAAGAGTGAACCTTACATACATAAGGTTTGTAAAAGTTCACCAGGATGTCAGTGGGAGAGAAGGCAGACTGTGACAAAAGAGTCTAATATAACCCAGTGCCAGAAATGAGTTACTATTCTTGGAGTTCCTGGCCAGCGAGGACCCATAGACCCCGAAACATTCTAAGCTATTGGCAATGCTCTTGATTGCTCCCCAGAATATTGACAATAAGACCCAATTGCTGAAGACAGCATAGACTTAAATTACGGATCAAGAGACACCAAGATGTGGTGACCTAAAAGTACCATCCCTGCCCGTTGGCTTTCCTAGTGCTGGAAGGGGCTAGGCAAGAAACCAGAGGAGGAAAGTCATGGTCAACCTTACCCAGCTGAGTGCCTCAGGAGCTATGAACGTTATCTACTTTGTCAAGACACACACGCTGGTGCAACTGTGGCACCAACGTTCTGGGAGTAACCACCCACTTTCTGATGGGATTTAAGACCCACTCCATGAGATGAAACCCACACCTGGTTCTCTTATTGGGACCAAGAACCTGTGGCTCTAACCTACCACTGTTACTCTGCCAGATGGACATAACATTAAACCAACTCCTATGACTTTTCCCCCCATTTTCCCCATAGATTATTACTTTTCTCAGTCCTCATCGGGGAAGCTCCTTTTTGCAGTAGACAGTGATTAACACCTGGTCCGGGAGTTGAGAGTAAGAGACTAGGGACCACTTAGCTCTAAATGAAACATCTATTCACACCACCTCTTCTCAAGGCTCAGAGGTCATGATGAAGGAAGAGGGGAAAGATTTTAATGTCTGGGAGTGATAGGTGACCAGAAGGAAATAGTGTTTTCCCAGTACAACAGGGCAGTTGCACATATACACTCAGTGGTTGTGACAGCATTTGGAAGACTGGCATCGTAAGGAGAGTTGGGCTTGGAATACTACCCTAGCTGGAGAACTATTAGCAATTGATAGGTTCTGGGAGACAGACAGTCAATTTGCTTTATGGATGTGACTCCTCATGGGTGGATTAGGTTCCAGTGAGTGGCAAAACACCCAGGTATATATGGGCAGAACAAATTGGACTTGATGTGTTTTTTTAAAAGAGAAGAAGAGGAAGAAGGAGGAGGAGGAGGAAGAGGAGGAGAGGAAGAAGGAGGAGGAGGAGGAGGAGGAGGAGAAGCAGAAGCAGAAGAGGAAGAGGAAGACATGGGGGAAAGGTGGTGGGGTTGGGAGGAGTGGTCGGCATTGTGAATATAATTAAAATGTATTAAGTTCTCAAAGAACTAATAAAATATAAAAAGAAAATACTCTGACATATTAACCAGGCACAGCGGGCATCCCTGCAGCCTAAGACCAAGCTGGGTAATGAATGCAGTGAGACACTGTCTGAGAAAGAAAAAGAATGTAGCATTATAAACACATGACAAACTTAGTAACCTAGGGATAGATGCCTAAGCACCCTTGGAAGATGTTGCTGTGCTTAGTAACTAGACACCCTGAGGCTTTATACAGGCTGCGCTGTGGTTGGTAAGTTTGTTGCTCACAAAGGCCTAATAGCAATCTTGAACCAGCTTTATATGTATTTGGATACATAAGTAAAACTCTTATCTTCCATAGTGGATGGTCAGGGCAGATTTCTCATGGTTGAATAGACAAAGAAAGAAGGGCAATGTGAGGGCTACAATGAGGAGAAGATTCACAGCACAAACCCACACATAGCTTAATAGAGAGACAGCAAAAGATGCAGAAATAATTCTAAATAAACATGTATACTGGGATTAACACACAAAAGCTGAGTGTCGATCTGAAAATCTAAAATCTCCAACTTTACAAGTGGCAACATGATACCGTAAGTGG